>NC_080169.1:25368361-25706081 GCF_950295315.1 Erinaceus europaeus
AAGTGAAACAACCCTATTTTTGCTTCTAGGGTTATCCTGGTGTTCTGCACCTATAACCCTATAGCTTCCAGCAAATAATTTTTGTGAGAGTGAGAGAGACAAGACACTACAGCATTACACCGTTGTTCTTAAAACTTCCTCCATGCATGTTTCCAGTTTTACATATTTATTGCTGCTTTTGCAGTACATTCAAGGTTGAGTTGTTTTTGAGAGACATGATTACAACATGATTCTTTGCTGGGGGGAAATGCATTAACCCACTATTTCAACTTGTTCTGTTGATATTCCAACTGTCCAAATTTGGTAAGCTTATTTATAAGGTGGAGGATGACAAAAGGGCTGAAGTAGAGTCTCACCTGACACTGTCATTTTCACCAGACTTTTATATTGCCAAATATATGTAATACACAGCAGGTTCTCAATCACAGCATGGGGATTACATTTTGGGAGCAAAAAGATAAAGTTACTTTCCTAATGTTCTGATCACCCAAGGAACCTTGTTGCTTTTGTGGCATTAAGGCTGAAGAATTCAAGTAGATTATCACATAAGTACAAGTATAATAGCAGCACAACTACTGCACATTCATCATTTTTAAGACAACTAACATCCAATAGTCATATGAGAGTAATGATTATCTCCCTTTCTATCTGTCCCTCCTCTCTCAATTGCTCTCTGCCTTATCCAATAAAATAAAAAGGGTTTAAAAAAAAAAAAGGAGAGGGGTTCTGGTGGTAGTGCAGTAGGCTAAGTGCACATGGTACAAAGCGCATGTGTAAGGATCCCAGTTCAAGCCCCCAGATTCCCACCTGCAGGGGAGTCACTTCACAATTGGTGAAGCAGGTCTGCAGGTGTCTTATCTTTCTCTTCCCCTCCTCTCTCCATTTCTCTCTGTCCTACCCAAAAAATGACATCAACAACAATTAAAACTACAACAATAAAACAAGAGCAACAAACAGGAAAATAACAACAAAAAAAGAGAGGAAATGGTGGCTCATAGGAGTGATGGGTTTACAGTGCCAGCACTGAGCCCCAACAATAACCCTGACAGGAAAGAAAGAAAAACAAAACAACAACAAAAAACAAGTATTAATTTTTAGATCAGGATATAGCAAAACTAGTGTAGGACCTAATTATGTAAAGTATCTCTATTTAGGACCCATTTGTCCACACTGAACTGTTCTTCCTTGTAGGGAAACAAAATAGATTACCCATTCTTATTAATGTAGTACCTAAATTAAAATGTAAATTCTACTCTGTAATTTTACACACTTGACATAGTAATCAACTTGTCTCAAATCTACATGATTGCAATCACAGGCTAGAGACCTGCTCTTTTTAAATAGATCTCAAACAAAACACCTTGTATTAAAGGTATATTTTATTATCTTGGGATGTTGTGGATCATACTAAGGCTCTATATATGCAAAACATGTGCTGTACCTTGGGGCTATACCCCAGCTCCAAAAGAGTCAAAAGAATTTAGGATCCTTACTCTGTAAATCCCTTCCACTTCAGGAAATACTCCACCTTTCCATTCACTACACGTCGGTCCAGTACTTTTTCCACCACAAATTCCTCAGGCTCAGCCTCTTCAACTTTTTTACTCTTTCCATTCTGTTTCTTTCCCATTTTTTGCTAAAATAAAAGAAAAATAAGACATAGTTCTATTGATTTGAGTACACCTGAAAGGCTCGATCACAGTCTGTTACTGTAGCATTTAATACATTGTCACTTCTAGATTTCCAGGGCAAACTCCTTCTGAAAAAGCAAGTAAACAGAGAAGAAAAAAAGTGAAAAAAAATTGAACTAAAACCCACTATTTTCAGGGAGGGGGTCTGAAGTCACCTTTTTTCTCAATGTGTCTACACAATGGAATTTATTCGAGTTCACAATACAACACAGGAACAATTATTGAGTACAAGATTAGAGGAAGGATAAAGTTGTAGCAGGTCCAAAACCCACAGATCTAAGGCCCAGGGAGCTGTTTAGCGGTAGAGCAAAGTACTTGTATACTCCAGTAATCCCTGATCTGCATTTTAGAGCTGAGTGGTACTCTTTATCTTTCACAGAAACTAAAAGCTAAAAGCAAAACCAAAAAATCCTGCATAGACCCCAAACATCAACATTTCCTTTTTTTTTTTAAAGGAGAGGTGGGGTTCCTCTCATTTTAGTTTTAAATTTTATTTACTTATTATTGTATAGAGACAGAGGAAAAACTGAGAGGGGAAGGAGATAAAGAGGGAAAAAGACAGATACTGGCAGCCCTGCTTCACAACTCCTCAAGCTTTCCTCCTGCCAAGTGGGGACCAGGAGATTGAACCTGCGTCCCTGTGCACTGTAATGTGTGCTTAAACCTTGTGCACCATCTCCTGGTGCCAACATTTCCCTTTCTTTTCTTTATAGGAATTGAGAAATTGAGGGGTAGGGGAAGATAGAGAGGGAGAAAGTAAACACCTGCTTCGTCACTTGTGAAGTGACCCCCCCACACACAGGTGGGGAGCTGGGGACTTGAACTGGGATCCTCATACAGGTCCTTGTGCTTTGTACTATGTGCGTTACTGCCCGGCCTCCCAACATTTCAAACACTAATGTTAAGGGGAGAAAATAAAGAACAAAAAGCAAAATGGTTTGCTTTCTCTAAGAGAAATGGCAGCTTCAGGATAAAAACAGTTCAGAAACTGGCTATGCTAAAAATGAAAAAGATTATTTTCCCAAACGTTATAAATATTAGAACAAATCTATAATGTCACTTCAAGAGGCCAGGAAGCTGGTTCATTTTAATTCTCTAATGTGAGTTCACCTTAGCTTCTCAAGAGTTCCCAACTAAGGCTGACAAAATTCACTTCAAACAAGTGTTTAGGTTTTCTACTCTGGCTTAACACTATTTAAGAAAATCAAGAAACCAAACTCAATCCACCATTCTCTCATAGCCCACAAATTTTGTTAAGAGGACCGAAAAAAGGAGTACTAATGGGGGTGTGTGTGTCAAATTATTTCCTCTTCAATATTACAAACAGAAAAAAAATCAACAATTCTTTACAAATTCGTAGCTTGCTTAAGGACTTCAGAGGTCTTCAAATACACTTGTTCCCACCACTTCTGTAGGATTTTTTTCTTTCATTTTTCCGATGTTGACAGAAAAGGACAGAGAACCACCACAGCACCACTCTAATGTTTGTCAAGCTTTCACTTGCAAGATGCTCCTAAGAGATGGGCAGGGGCTTGAACCTGGGTCCTCCCACATAGCAGAGTGCACTCTATAGGGTGAACTCTTTACTGGCCAAAAATCACACAAAGCTGCATACAAAAAAAAAAAAAAATTATCTTCTGAAACTTAAAAAAACAAATTGCAGCAAGCATCTGATTTTGTTCAGTGCCATTTCCAAGCCAGGTCAAACAGTAGAGTGCACATCAGCACTCTACACCAGTACCCTTCTGCTTCTGTGAAATAAAAGGATGGGAAGAACAGTGGCTGTAGAAATAGCTCAACTGGCAGAGCACAGACATATTCCTGAGGTACATAGCTCAATCCCGGGTTGATCTGTCTCATGTGACACCGTCTTTCTCATATGCAATCAGAAAGAAAAAAAAAAAGGTACAAGACATACTGAGGCATATCAAAACTTTAATTACAGAGCCTCAAAGGCAAAACAACAACAAAAACACCACCACACACACAGATATCCATGGACAGAATAAAGATGACAGCATGAGTGAGACCTACATGCCCGAGACCCCATGTACAATCACTGGCACCAAATTACATCAGAGCCGAAGTCCTCTTTCACGATGTCCAAAATGTCACGACCGTTATGAATATGTTGATTAAATAAACTGTAACTTCAAATTTCCTAATTCTATGCATATATTTCAAGCTTTATAAGCAAATATTGGCAAATATGCCACCCTCGTAGATCTCTTAATTAAACTTGAGATGCTAACTTTGGATTTAAGAAACAGGAGTGATAAATCTTACACTTGGCACTAATTCGCATTGTGTTACTTTTCTATGGTTCTTTAAATAAGTCATGACAGTATTAAGCCAAACCAGCAAGTATCTCAACGCAATGATTCCATTTTGACCCTTATCAGAAACACCTAGAGAACAGAGGTGACTAGGAATGACATAAGAGATGCAAAGTTATGATTTCTGGGGGAAATTTTTTTGAGTTAGCGCCTTACATATTTTAGGTTGCCATTAACTTACCAATGTAGTTTTATTGGAGGCCATTTTTAATTGCAGACTTGAAGAGCTATTACTAGAAAAATGCATGACAGTTAAAAAGAATTTTGCATGACACAAAAAAGTAGCTAAATACGAGTTTTATTTGGACTCCAACCCCCAGCTCCAGCAAAGACACAGATCCACAGAGAGCGGATCAGAGCTCCTGCTTCAACTAGGGATGTACATCTGGGATTCTTATCAGGGCTCCCACCAAGTGAGTCTAAAAACCCTCACTAAGGACACTGGTACCTGAGGCAGCTTTACAGGCAAACATACTAGTGGACTCAACTATCTTCCCACCCAAATCCCTCGCATACCACTTGGAAGCATTTTTTAAATGGCCAGATCGTTCCGTTAAAAAACTAGAGTCCCAATTACTCAATCGACCACTGACGGTTAAAACCACCGGGAAATTTTTCCACTCCAACACTCCAAAAAAAAAAAAAAAAATTACAACTTGGTAGCAACCCAGAAGCCGCCTTTTTCTAACCACTTGTTTAAAATCGGCTCCTTTCTGCAGGCCCCGCGCCCAGGCCCCGGCGCGCTCCGTGCGGCCTGCGCGCCCCGCCGCCCCCCACCCGCGAGCGCGGGCCTCGTGGTCAGCGCAGCCGCCGGGGAGACAAAGGCCGCGGCGCGGGGGCTCAAGGGCACCGCGCCGCCGCCCCCGCCACGTAACGGAGCGCCCGCCTCAGCCTCCCGACAGCCGGCGGCGCGAGCCGGGCCGCGCGGAGAAATGCGGGAGAATGCAGCGCCCTCCCCGGAGGCCCGAGGCCCGGCGCGGCGGCGGGGGGAGGCCCCTCGGCGAGCTCGCGGTGGGGTGGGGGAGGGGAGAGACGAGGCGCTTTGTCTGGAAACCAGGCGGCTGAGGCCTCGGCTTCGAACCCGCCGAAAGACGGTCTGGGCTGCTCCGACTAACTACGCACGGCTACCCGGCGGGCGCCAGGCCCGGCGCGGGGTCCCCGCTGGCCCCTCAGCTCCTTCCTTCCCGCTCCCGGCTCGGGCTGCTAGAAGGTAACGGGGGGGGGGGCAGTCTGGGCTCGGGGGAGGGCGCAGGTGGCACCACGAGCACCGCTACCGAGTGAGGGCGAGAGAGAAAGAAATGCACCGACTTCACCGCCTCCGAGCTGCTCCGCGTCCCGGGTCTGCGGCGTCTCCGGCCCTGCGCGCCTCAGGCTCGAGCCACATCCGAGGGGGGGGCGGGGCGGGGCGGGCGCAACGCGGGGCGGCCGCCGGAGGGGGGAGGTGGCGCCGCCCATGTCGGGCGGCCGCGAGAGGCGGGGCGGGCGCGCGCCCGGCGGGAGGGGGTCGCGCGCGGGGGAGCCGGGCCCGGGGGAGGGGAGCGCGAGGAGCCCCGGGGCGGCCGCGGCACTTACCGTCGTCGGAATGGCGCCCGGCGGGCCCCGGCGGGGAGGGAGCAGCCGAGCAGGGAGCGAGCTCAGCGACCGGAGGCTCCTCGGCGGAGACGCGTCCGCTTCGCAACCGCCGCTACTGGCGCCAAAACCGGACTCCGCCCACTTCCTCGCCGGCGGGGGTGGGTGCTTCCTTGCGCTGTGTGCGTCTGTGTGTGTGGGGGGGGGGGGGCCGCGTTGGAGGAAAAATCGGCTGGGAATCGGGAGCCGGGAACGGGGTGGGAGCTCCTTTCGGCCCCCTTTCTTCTGAGTCTTCCCGGAAACTCGGGAGGAGACCCCACGAGACGCAGCTTAGGGTCAGGGCGGTGGAGCGTCAAGTTAATTTGTTGGTTAGAAGTCGCTTCGGGTATTTCCGGAAAGGGGCCGAGCTCGTCCTCTACGCACTGGAAGGGGCGGGGCTACGGAGGTGGGTTTTTTTTTTTTTTTTTTTTTTTTTTTTATAATGGCGCGGTGTGTGTGGCCAGGGAACTAGCGGCGGCTTGGCTTCAAGGATCGAACTCCCCGGCACAGGGGGGCGGGCCTCCGGAGCTGTGTGAATTAAGCTCCACCCCACAGCGTTCATTTTAAACTGCGCGTCTGTGTCTCATCTGCCCTGTGCCTAAAGCGGGGGCTGAACCAATTCCGAGAGGGACAACTACGCAGAGCTCGAGCCGTCCGCAATTCGGAGTCAGTTTATGTAGGTGACGTCAATCACCTTCGCCGGGAGCGAAGGGGGAGGAGTACGTCCTCGACGTAAGGCGGGGCTCCGAGCGTTCCCGCCATTGGCGGCGGTTAGGGCGTTCACGCAACGGCCTGACGTATAGGAAGACGCGTTAGTCGAGGGGAAGGTTCTAGAAAAGCGGCGGCGCGGAGTCTAGCGGTGGTAGCGGCGGCAGAAGCAGCGGCGGGTCCCGAGTGGCGGTGCTGCCGGTCGTGTTCTTTCTCGAGCAGCGGCAGGTCTCACTACAGCGCCAGGACGAGTCCGGCTCGCGTCCGTCCGCGGAGATCTCTCTCATCTCGCTCGGCTGCGGGAAATCGAGCTGAAGCGACTGAGTCCGCGATGGAGGTAACTGGTCTGAAATCAATGAGTTCTTGCAGAGGGCATTGGCCAAGCCGTTGGCGCCTCGGTGGAAGTCGGCCAGCCGCCTCCGCGGGAAAGCGGCAGCGAGGGCGCCACTTGCGAAGCGGTTGGTCTGCAGGCAGTTTTGAAGCGGGCTCCGCAGGCTCGTCCGGCGCCTTCCCCACCCTGGGCCTCCCGGCGCCATTTCCCTCTGCCGAGGGTGGGGGATGGGCGCCTCTCCCGGCGGACGCGGCCCCCCCATTGGTGGCAGGGGGGCGCGGAGGCGGGAACCTCCTTCCCGTAGCGCGAGGTCTCTGGCTTCGCGGCGCGGGGGCGTCCGGCGGGATCCCCGGGGCCTCAGGAGCGCGGCTGCGGGGCCCCCTCCCCCCGCCGGGAGCCGGGGCTGCCGTCCGCCATTTTCGTTTCTCTTCTTCCTCGTCGCGTATTTCTCCCGAACTCTGCAAACTTGGCGCAGGCCGGATTCCCTCCGCGAAGTAAAGGAGAGGTGAACGGTCGTTCCCTCTTGAGGGCAGTTTTCATGCCGTCGCGAAGTGGATTCCGAGTGTTCCGTGAGCGCGGGTCTTTCAAGTCCTGCGCAGCTCGCCGGAGGCCCTGCGCTCTCCGGGATGAAATGGCGCCGTTGCGCCCCGGAGCCGGGCGGCGGGGGGCGCAGGTCTAAGGGGCCGCGGCGCCATCGCCGCCGCCTCCTCCAGCCCTGGGCCTTTGACTAACGGTGTCACCTGGGTCCGCAGTGATTAAAAAGGCTGCGAAGTCGTGGAGAATTTAAGGGATTAAGAGAAGAAAAAAAAAAAAAAACTGCAGCCACCAGTTTAGTGACCACCTTGGCCGAGGTTTTGGGCCGGCGGGAGTGTTATGTGCAGAATCGTCTCGTTTTCCGAAAGGGTTCTCGACCCTTTGGAATTAAAGGGTTTTTTTTTCCCCTGTAGTGCGAAATATACCGAGCAATTTAATTTTTCCCGGTGAAAGCGCTGATAAGTTAGAGAACATGGGGAAAAGGCAGTTGAAGCTACCCTAGACGCGCTTGCTTAACCGGCGTGTTGTCCTAAGTGGCCTTGGCTGGGCCGCGTTTGGACTTTGCCTGTTTGCGGTCTGGTTGCTCATTACGTTGACAAGTGTGAGGTCGCAGGTGAGGGGCCGTCTGCCTGGGTATTTTCTGTGGCTCTGAGCACTCTTGACAAAAATAACTTTGTAATCGGTAGTGGACTTCTGGTAAGTTTGGGGGGAAATCTGCGGTAAGTATTGTTTTTGCTTTTTGCATCTGTGGTTTGTAAACTTGTAGATTTGCTTGTAAGAAATCTTTGTAGTCTGGTTTTTAAAATAGGCTAGCTAGATCGTTCTGACGGATTGCCACTTTAACGTGGTAATTTGTTAATCTTTTTAAAGATGCTACATTTTTTAAACTAATCAAGTTGCTTTTTGTCTTCTTTTTTTTTTGCCAGTTGTCAGAATCAGCATTGTAGGGAGAACTTACCCTACATAGAGTTGGCTGCAGAACTGTAATTTGATTTCATAGGAATGTTATTTCCTGTTGGAAAATTACACTTGACCTTTTGGAATTATACAACCATAGTGGTTGTTCTTTCGGTAGTATAACATACCGGTTACTGAATATTTAGTCTTCTGATAAAAATGAAATTGTTCTTTGAATCAATTGCAGTACCAAGTGAAGGGCTGTAAACGACTATAGATATATGCCTGGTTTGTCTAGGGCCCTTTTCCTAATCTTTTGGCCTTTAAAGATAAACTTTAGTAAATGGCCTTCTAGAAGGCAGCTACTAAAGTTCTGTATGCTTGAGATAATTGATAGGGAAGTGAAGTATGAACAGTAGAGATGGTAAGCAGCCAGAGCTCATTTAAAAACATGCTTGTCTTCGAAGAGATGATTCCAGTTAAGTGTCACGGTTCTTAGCTAAGTAATCAGATTGTGTATTAAAAAAGGTGTTGGGGTCCCCACCAAAATGAAAGGGTATTCTGGCGTATATATTGTAAATTTTGAAATTATCTTTAATTGTTACGGGGTTTTCTTAATATTTCGATAGTTGAGAATCACCAGCAGGGGGTGCAATGAAGGAAATAAACTTGTCACTTTTCAGGTGCTGAATCCTGGGGGAAATGGAGACTTGTGGGTTACAAACAAGGAATTTTTGTACTTAAAAATACTTATGTTCACAGTTTTTCTGTGCAGGGATATAGGATTTGCGTGCAGTTTGATAAAAGTTCTTAAAACTGTTCAATGGTCAATGAATACATGTTTTAATTCAGAAAGCTTAAGTGATGTAGAGTTTAAAGTAATTTGATGTCAATTTAGAGTCAAGCATTAATAACTCTGAACATATAGTTCAGCTGGGGTTTTTTGGTGTATAACACAGCTAATAAGTAGTCTAACATATGGTTTAAATTTGATGTAAGTTTCCCCCCCCCCCCCAGAAAACTTTAGAAACTGTTCCTTTGGAGAGGAAAAAGGTACTCTGCCAGCAGGTCACCTCATATTTAAGAATTTAATTTCCTGCATACAAAAAGAAAATGAAATAAAAATTGAAATGGTGTTTTCCTTTGCAGAGAGAAAAGGAACAGTTCCGCAAACTATTTATTGGTGGCTTGAGCTTTGAAACCACAGAAGAAAGCTTAAGAAATTACTACGAACAATGGGGAAAACTTACAGATTGCGTGGTATGTTAGATCATAACTAGATTTTTCATAAGCCTAAGTTGTTGGTCTTCTGTGTTGAAAATGTTTAGCTGCAGAGAAACCCACAAGTTATCTGCCTTTCGTTTTTAAAGGTAATGAGAGATCCTGCAAGCAAACGGTCAAGAGGATTTGGATTTGTAACTTTCTCATCTATGGCTGAGGTTGATGCTGCCATGGCTGCAAGACCTCATTCTATCGATGGGAGAGTGGTTGAGCCAAAACGTGCTGTTGCGAGAGAGGTGAGAAAAACTTACTAGATAATAGGTTTTTATATTTGATTGGGTTTGTGGGTTTTTCTTTCTTTTTTTAATTGGTTAGATTGAAATGCAAAGGGAGGAGTGAGAGAGATGACCTGCAACACTGCTTCGGTGCTCATGAAGCTTCCCTGCCATAGCGACTAGGAGCTTGAACCCAATTTCTTGCTCACGATAACGTGTGCTTTAGCAAGTGTGCCACTGCCCAGCCTTTTGGCTGGTCTTGTTTTCCTTTCTTAGATACGTGTCAAAATAGAAAGCACCTGGTAGACGGATAATGAGCTTTCTATGGTATTTGTGGTTTCTTCTGTCTGGATAACTTTCTCCTATTTTAGGAATCTGGAAAACCTGGGGCTCATGTAACTGTGAAGAAGCTTTTTGTTGGTGGAATTAAAGAAGATACTGAGGAACATCATCTTAGAAGTTACTTTGAGGAATATGGAAAAATTGATACCATTGAGATCATAACTGATAGGCAATCTGGAAAGAAAAGAGGCTTTGGATTTGTTACTTTTGATGACCATGATCCTGTGGATAAGATTGTGTGTAAGTGTCTATAGGCACTAGTATACTGTTTTCACGTGACTAATAATCTGGTATAATACCTGTTACCACATTTCAAGAGGTAAACTAGTTTTCAAGGTGATTTTTATGAAATATTAATGGCATCTAAATTTTCATTTCAGTGCAGAAATACCATACAATCAATGGTCACAATGCAGAAGTAAGAAAGGCTTTGTCTAGACAAGAAATGCAGGAAGTCCAAAGCTCTAGAAGTGGAAGAGGAGGTACTTTCAATACCATTTTAACTGTGAGAAAGAAAACTTTCCCCATCGAGGACATATAACTAACATAATGTTTCTTGTAGGCAACTTTGGTTTTGGGGATTCTCGTGGTGGAGGAGGAAATTTCGGACCAGGACCTGGAAGTAACTTTAGAGGAGGATCTGGTAAGTTCATGTCTTGTGTGTTAAAAAGAAAGTTAAATATGCTTGATTAAAAACTAATACGGGCTGGGTGGTGGTGTGCCTGGTTAAGTGCATGTTATTAGTGTACGCAAGGACCCAGGTTTAAAAACAAAACTAATACTGAGACGTACCGATAATACACCACCTGTATGGTGTGTTTTGGCCAAGCATTGTGGCCTGTTTTGACTCAGCATTACATAGGGATACCTTGTCAGGGTCAGACTCGGCTGTGGCGTCTCTTTTTGGATTCAATTGGGGTTAGGGTCATCAAAAAAAAAAAAAAGGAATCTTGGAGCAGTGAAATAGCTCATGTGCTTCATCCTAGGATTCTTCCCCCCATGATAAATACTTTCATAAGAAGTAGGAAATTTTAAAAAGTAATTTTAAAGTCATTGAGACTAACATGGTTGTATGCCAGCATCTGAATTCAACCTTTTGTGCCCCAAGCTGCCTTAGATCTGGTCTTGACTTTTTTAATTTTGTAGCTGGGGGGTGGTGGTTTCACACACTATTTACCTGCACTGGGATTTTTGATTTTTTTTGTTTTGGCTAGAGATAGTGAGAATTTGAGGGGTGTGAATAGACAACCAGATGGACAGACATCTGCAGTACTGCTTCACTTCTGAAGTTTTCCCCTTATATATGGGGACTGGGAACTTGAACCTGGGTCCTTGGGCATCTATACATGTGCGCTCAACCAGGTGCATCACCACCCAGCCCCTAGTCTTTAGTTTTTAAACAAGAAGGGTTTAAATTACTTTGCAACAATCTTAGGGAACACTGTTAAGGAATAGAGGCATTATAGACTTTATCAATCTATGTCCCAATGGCAAAGTTCATAATATTTAAAATAATCTAGGCAACACTAGCATTCTAACGATAGTGGCTTGTTATAATGTTCAGAGATGTTAGTAGAGAATGAATAGGTAAGGAGAATAAGAAATTGGAATAGGGGACCAGTGAAATAGTTCACTTGGGTCTCTATCCCTCTGCCTCAAAAGGAAGAAATTGAATAGGGTGGACAGTGAACAATGACCTTGTTTTTGCCCCAACAGATGGATATGGAAGTGGTCGTGGCTTTGGGGATGGCTATAATGGGTATGGAGGAGGACCTGGAGGTTAGTTTCTTTTGCACTTGGGTTTAAGACTGATTAATAAAACATATTTAGTTGACAGCAGTTCACTCGTTTTTAAATAATCTTTGGTTGTATGATTTACAAAAGAATATGCTTAGTGCAGTTTCAAAATTGGGTAGATTTAAAATGAGAATTGAAGGTGTCACTATTCTACTTTATTGTTTCTCATATGAAAGAATTGGATGAAGATGTCCAGTCTATTTTGTTTTCCTGTCTGGGATGACTGAAAATCATGTTAAGTGATTGTGTAGTCTTATCCCAGCTAGGGGTACCCGAGACTTCACCAGCTCAGTATTTGCCAGTGCTGCTTGCCTTTTTCACGGGATTTAATTAAATAGTAAACCTCATAGGAAAATTACAAAGGAAAAACAAATTATACAAGTGTGTTCTTGGGCCCAGATAAAGTGAGCCATTGCTACAACTCAAATGGTATAATAGATACAGGGAGTACAGAAGTAACTGATACAACTGTCTTGAAAGGGATGTTTAAAACTGAATGAGTAGTAGACTTTAGTGTCTGGTTAAAGCTCATTCTGGTTGGTTTAATGTATATACCATTTCCAGCTTGGAAATAGAAATACTTGGTTTTGTGGAAATAGGTTCCTATGCACAAATTACTAAAGTAATTTCAGACTTAGCTGTACCAATTTTGAAGTTTTTTTTAATAAGTTTGCTGATTTCTGGTCCTCCCCCCCATTTGTACTCAGTAGAAGGGTACAAGGCATATTTAAGAGATGAAATAATTCTAATTAGTAGAAAAATGTGAAGTGGGAGCTTAATCTTTTGGACCAGTAGGAGCATATGTCTCCCCCCACGCACACAAACTAGCTTATGCTTATTGTCTGCCCCTCCAACCCTTACATTAAATGTTTCAAAATACCTTTCAGACAAACCTTTTCATATCTTTGGCTATGTGGGGGATAGCTGTTGCTTTACTAGTATTTTAAAGTTCTTTATCTGTTCCTTGTAGGTAGACACACGCTGACTTTTGTATCAAGGTTCTCTTAGGTTCTCTAGGGGAGATTTGGTGGAATTTCTTTACGTAAATGTTTCGGAAACCTGGAAATGGGTGTGATAAAACAGTTCAGATGGCATTTAAAATACTAAGTAATTACTTAAGACTTATTTTATAATAGGTGGCAATTTTGGAGGTAGCCCTGGTTATGGAGGAGGAAGAGGAGGATATGGTGGTGGAGGACCTGGATATGGCAACCAGGGTGGGGGCTACGGAGGTGGTTATGACAACTATGGAGGAGGTAATAAATTCACCTGCATCCTTTATGTGGGAATTTGGAGTGGAATTGATAACTATTAACACATAAGATTTTCATTTCATTTTCCGTAGTTGCCTTTAAAAATAGAATTTTAGATAGGTGTCTTATTGATTTGTTTTTGTGGGAGATTTTATCCTCAAAAAGGTTGACATGTATCACTGGCTTAAATGTTGACTTTATATTCTGAGGTTCACTATGCAAAAACAAGTGTATTTGATATTTTTACAGGCAACTACGGAAGTGGAAATTATAATGACTTCGGAAATTATAACCAGCAACCTTCTAACTATGGTCCAATGAAGAGTGGAAACTTTGGTGGTAGCAGGAACATGGGGGGACCATATGGTGGAGGTAATTTCAAATTATTTTCAAACCCAGATGTTTATCTTGAAGGAAAATAGCATACTAATAGTCTATGCTTGGATAACATTTCTTTTATAAATGCTACTGAAATAAAAAATAGAGAATTATCTGTAACAGGGTTTGTGCCCATGAATATTAACAGTATTTAGGAGTTAAACTATTTCAGAAGGCAGTAATATTTTTTTCTTATCCTTTTCTAATAATTTCTTAAAACTTGTTAAGATTGATGTGAACACATTGTAGATGGTTTGAGTCATATTAAGTAGGAGCAGATTTCGTAGGTCTAATGTACTTGAGAAAATACAGTAAGTCCATGTGAGAGCTCTTTTAGAAGTACTATGTGTTAATCATTTACAGAACAAAAAATGGAGTGTCTGAGTCTAGAACATGTAGTTGGCTACAAACAAATGGCAAGCTGAGTGATGTTAAGATAGTCAACCTAGGTCTTTGTTTCCCTTTTGTTCCCACAATTCTAGGAAATTATGGTCCAGGAGGAAGTGGAGGAAGTGGGGGTTATGGAGGGAGAAGCAGATATTGAGCTTCTTCCTATTTGCAATGGGTAAGTAGCTTTTGAATTTTCCAATTATTATTATCTTGGGAGACTTAGTTGCCAGGAGTATAAGCTTTTTTAGGATCATGTTATCTTTCCTTAAAATCTGGTTAGATGGATAATATCATAACCTATTTTTTTTTACTCTTTACTTCTGTTGAAACAGGCTTCACTGTATAAATAGGAGAGGATGAGAGCCCAGAGGTAACAGAACAGCTTCAGGTTATCGAAATAACAATGTTAAGGAAACTCTTATCTCAGTCATGCATAAATATGCAGTGATATGGCAGAAGACACCAGAGCAGATGCAGAGAGCCATTTTGTGAATGGATTTGGATTATTTAATAACATAACCTTACTGTGGAGGAAGGATTGTAAAAAAAAAAAAAATGCCTTTGAGACAGTTTCTTAGCTTTTTAATTGTTGTTTCTTTCTAGTGGTCTTTGTAAGAGTATAGAAGCATTCCTTCTTTGATAATGTTAAATTTGTAAGTTTCAGGTGACATGTGAAACCTTTTTTAAGATTTTTCTCAAAGTTTTGAAAAGCTATTAGCCAGGATCATGGTGTAATAAGACATAACGTTTTTCCTTTAAGAAAAAAATTTAAGTGCGTGTGTAGAGTTAAGAAGCTGTTGTACATTTATGATTTAATAAAATAATTCTAAAGGAAATTGTGTAATTATAGACTTTTTATTTTAAGTTAAGGAGTGGGTAGTAGTATAATCAAGGTCCATTGCAAAGCTGCTTATGTTTGTGTAAGACAAATGCTGGTCAGATGTAAGTGTGTTGTCTGCAACTCATCAGGATTAAACTATCTAGATAACTTAAGGGATATCTCTGCAAAGAGAAACACCTTTTTAGATCTTTTAGATGCTGCTTCTTCAATGCAAGGAAAGGAAATAACCCCAGCGAGGTACTCTTCAGGGATACAGGTCTAGTACAAGAGAACTCTTGATGGCTACTAAATACAGCCAGTCTTTAAAAACTGCTGTTTCTGCAAAGCTTTTACAACAGTAGTTTATAAGGATGCCAACGAAAGCTGAGAGTGTAGAGCAAAATAGTTCTAAGCTTCAGTTAAACTTCTTTAGGTAAGATCTTATTTACTTTTCCTTTCTTAATTTTCCTCCCAAAAGATAAAACTATTACTCACTCTCCAATGATCTTTGAGCATAGTGGTCCTAATGTAGTTTAACATAGCTATAAAATTGAGTTTAACAATTTATAAACTCAAGAGAATAATTTTGTATACCCTGTTTTCCAATCTGTCATTCACTTAAACTTATTTTGGTTGTGTTCTTTTTTTCTTTTTTTTTCTTCTTTCCTACCCCCCTCCCCTCAAAGAACATTTAGGTGCTTAACATATCATTTTTTTTCCTGCTGGAATTTTAGCATTGCTATGAACCATGGACAAGTATAATCTGCTGCCACAAAGACTGTAAAGTGCTTCATTTCAACAGCTGAGGCAAGCCAAGTGATCATTAATAAAGCTTTTCTTGGTTCCTTCAGTGGTGGTGGTAGTAAAATGGTAGGTAAAAGTTAGGCTGTGCAAGTAAACCGTAAAATTCCCCTATCATTACACCCATGCACTCACATATCTTGGATCAAGCATTTTGAGCCAACTAGGTTCTTATACTATTACTAAAAATGGACATTTCTTACTTGATTTATGGTTATTCTAGCTTATTGCAAGTCCTGTATGTATCCTGCATTAAATATTTAGCAATAATGTGCTGATTTTGTAACCCCCTACCTATAAGAATAGCTCTAATCCTGAAATGTCATCAGTATCTTTAGTACCTGGCTTTATTGCCATTATTTCCCCCCAGGAATGTAACAGTCAGGATATATGCACCAAATAGGTCTTTCTTTGACCCTAAGACCACCACTGAAGTTATTTAGGTTCTTTGGACAAACATGATAAACTTCTTCAGATACTTTTTTTTTCCTTTGGCAGGAAGGTGTCTTGCTGCAGGTAACTAATGAAGAAGTGGTCAACCACAGAGTCTTCGAGAAATAAGAAATTCTGTACCATCTGAAAGTAGTTCTTGTTGGTGCCTTCATTTTAAAAAGCACTCTTAAGACCAAAGGGAATGTTTTCCTATAAAATTTTCATTTAGTACATGCAGATTCTTAACATAAAGCAATTACAAAATTGAGCGTTGTTTGTAAAGTATCAAATCAGCTAGAAGTATCATGTTTTAAATTGGGGTTTTGTGAATAGATTATATTTTAAATAGCTTATAAAATACATTTGTATCTGCTTGGTGTAATGTTGACACACAAAATGTGTGAATCTTGTTCTATAAACATTTCATTGTCTAAAGGTTTTCTACCCATTAGAATTTTTTTAAAGTTTTACAAAGCTATGATATAACACATGAGAAAAACACTGGACAGTAGCTGTCCCTAATAAAATGCCATTCTTTATACTGTTTACTAGCATTTGAGTACTGCTGCAATTTTCTGACCTTTCCTTGCGCTTTTTGCCTGTGGTATTTTACAGTTATGGTTTTTTTTTGTTTGTTTGCCAAGCTGTAAGTCATGTGACAGTCCTAGCTTAGTTATTTACCTGAAACTGGGAAATCTATGTGAACTAAACAGATGAATTTGTTTGAACCTAACATCTGATTTTGATGAGAGGTTACTCACAAATCAAGCCAGTGTCTTCAGTAGGTAAATTGGTGTAGCTACATAGCTACATCTCATAAACTACAGACTTAATGCCTAGCTTTAAACTTTCTAGGAACAAATGATTTTGCAGGTCTTAAATCTACAGGGAAGCTGATTTAATACAGCCTTAGTCATTCATCTGCACAAACACTGGTGGGGGAATTAAGGCACTGAAACATCCTAGGTAGCCTTGAACATTAAGAACATGCATTTTCTTTCATGTATGTTTTGTGTTGAACCCGCTAGCATTCTTAACCAAGGTAGTTACGTGTGATCCTAAGGTTGTTCACCTTAAACCGAACTGTTAATTGCTGCTAGCACACATTATCAGTACTTAAAGGATTTTTAAAATTCATCACCTTGAATGCCTGGGACTGTCACAGGGATTGCTAAATTGAGCCTATCGTGTTTAGAAAACATTTTACAGATTTTTTTTTTTTTTAAATGAAGGATATCTTGGTTTCACTTATCAAATTGGAGCCTTTCTGGTGGGGGCTGGTTGTATAATGATCTAGAAACTTCAGTTCTAATAAATAGTTTGAGTTTGGCATGTTGCATTATTGAAAACAGAAAACTAACCATTGCTTCTTGGGCTTTACATATTAGCAGTGAAAATCTGGAAATAATTGCTCAAATGATTTAATTGAAACCTTTAAGACCTTACATTTGAGGCTAGTCAGTACTTGTGGAAGAGCAAAACTAATCATGTAGAGAGTGGGTAGGTTGATAATGGATTAGTTATCCCAGTGGTCTTCCAGAGATGATGTTTCAGAACTTTGATATCCTTAGCAGTCTTGATTTTGAAAACCAGGACCAGTGCTGAACTGGGTCTATCAGCATCTAATTGGGTCTATCAGCATCTAATTATCCTGTGAGGATGTACAACACGGTCTTTTGTAGGTAACCATTAGTAGGAAATATAACATGGCTGGTGAATCAGTTTTGTTTTAAAGTAGATAATTTAGAACTAAGCAAAACTTAGTTTCTATGGAGGGGGGCCAGTAATAATGTATACTGGTTATACATACATAGCACATGCATGTCTTTCCCCTTTCGTTGCCCTTGCTCTTTATTGTCATTGATGTCATCGTTGGGTAGGACAGAGAGAAATGGGGGGGAGGGAAGAGACACCTGCGGACCTGCTTCACCACCTGTGAAGCTACTCCCTTGCAGGTGGGGGTGGGGCTCAAACAGGCCCTTGTACTTCGCACCACATAACCCACTACACGGTTGCGCTACCACCCGACTCCCACGGTCAATATATTTAAGACTAGTGAACTAGCAAAAAGTTTACTTGGATTAGTAAGTCAAGGCTGACGTCACAGACTTCCACTGCTACTGATAATAAAATGTCCTGATTCCAGTGTGATCTATATGAAAATGACTCAGCAAGTGCCAAAGCAAATGAGGGTATCCTAAAACTAGCTATTGGAGGTTTGACTGAAGTGCCAGCTTTTTTGTCTTCAGAGATTCTACTTTGGAAACTGAGCAATGCAGTTTTGTAAGACTTTTATAGTATTATGATTTGAAGTTTCATCTGAGATTAAAAAAATACCAGCCATTCCATACATTTTAGGGTCTAGCACATTGTGCACTTTCACCATTTTGGGGGTGGTTGACGGTGCTGCAAGTGGGAGCTTTCTGTTGGCCAGGAAAATGTTTTGCTCCAGCTGGAACCTGGGTACTGTGCAAAACAAAAGTTATCTAGAAACATTGTCGACTATTGAAATACCTAGCACCAACTTGAAGTGGGGGAAAACACAATTATAAAACCCCCAGTAACAATTCATCTCTGTAAGATAATATTTATATAAGCAAAATAATACTTGGTAGACAAATCAGGCAATGATTTTTATGGTTAATGTTTGACATGACTGATTTGCTTTATGACTGAACAATATTTACCTTTCCAAATACTGGAATTAAAAATTCACTGTCAGTATTCCAATAACAAGTATTAAATTTCTAGGGTTGTTAACCAGTTGATTTTCAAATAACTTGTTACTGTTTCACGATCAAATGACATTTAAAAAGCTTAGCATTGCCAGATTTCATAAAATGTTCATTTATTGACTTACTACTCATATGAGATGTTAGTGTTCTAGAAGGGAGCCATCCTTCCCCACTGACTAGGTTGCTGCTAAGGGGAGTTCTTGGTCTCTCCTCCCCCCCATTTTGGCTTAATATGATGGGTAGACAAAGAAGGGAGGGACCTCAGTGCTGTAGTACATGTGATATGCCAGCAAAAGCTGTCCTCCCAAGTGCCCCTCAATGGTCCCTATTTTAAAAAATATATTTATTCCCTTTTGTTGCCCTTGTTTTATTGTGGTTATTATTGATGTCATTGAGGACACAGAAATGGAGAGAGGAGGGGAAGACGTGTGTGTGTGTGTGTGGGGGGAGATAAGACACCTGCAGACCTGCCTCACTTGTGAAACACTCCCTGCAGGTGGGGAGCCAGGGGCTTGAACCGGGATTCTTATGCTGGTCCTTGCACTTTGTGTCACGTGCACTTAACCCGCTGCGCTACTACCACCCAGTGGTCACTTTTTAATTTTTTATGTAGTGATAGCTATGTTGAGTTTGAACCTGATCTTTCAGTGTGAATAACAAAATTTACCACTAATATTAGCTAAGTATATTCCTGAATGTATGAGCTATTCTAGATGAAAGATTTCCAAGGCTAATTTGTTTATATAAAACATACTTTGTGTATTCCTCATTTCAGGTCATAGAAAAATTTAAATACAACATTTACTTGAGGTGACTACCAAAGTCACTGAATAAACAGCAAGTTTTCGTGAGATCCTTCTGCACACATTTTTGAATTTTGTGTACAATACATTCATTAGCAAAGGACTTCAAGTCATGGCTTCCCCAAATTTTACCATAAATATGACCTGGAAACCCTGAAGAAATCCTTTTAAGCTTCAATTTAGCAGTATTTAGTATATAGAAGTAATAGTCCACTAATAAGTTTCTGAACATTTCTGCTTCATGCATCTTAGAAGGCTCAATCTTAAATTTCTCATTTTTATTCTTTCCCTGTTGGCTTTTCTTTTTTGTGGCCTGAGCCTACCAGTTCCTTCGGTACAATTAAAACACTTCCATCATGGTTGCACTGAAGTGCATACTGGTTTGGGTTGACAGGCCTACCTTCATCATCTGTCAGCCTACTAAAAACATCATGATAAAGGTCATGCAATTTCTGTTTCATTATGGTAATAGCTTTGTTATACTGGGTTCGCTCTCGTTCAAGGTTTTCCTTCTTTGCTTGCAAATTAAACACATCATCCTCTAGACTCAAAATTGTGTCCAATTTACGTTTACGGCAGTTTTGAGCTGCAACTTTATTCTTCCCTCTTCGTCTAATATCACGGATGAGTGATACTTGGAGATCTGTCAGGTAGTACCTGCTTAGCATGGTGTTGAAAGAATCAACAGGCATGCGGACAATATCGTCTACAGAAAAGGGGATATCCAAAGCTTTAGCACGACGTTCATCACGACTTAAGTTTCTGTCAGTGTCATTGAAGTACCTAGTCCATATTTTCTGTTGCTTTCCAGACCATGAAAGAGATTCGGTAGATTCTAGGGCACTCTGTTGTAAATGGTAAGTGTGGTTATGAAGTATGTGTTGAAAAGTAAGGTCTTCATGAAAACCAGAATTACTTCTATGATCTGTGTGACAAGGTTTAGTGGGCTCTGGGTAGTAGCCTCCTACCGCCCCTTCTAAGTCATGGTAGGAATGAGATTCAAGATCACTACTGTATCCTATAGCTCCTTCACAAATAGACTGAGAGGAATTAGACTTGGTGACAGAGGTGCTATTGTGGCTTGAATGTAAGGAAAGCCCAGAATCTTCAAAAAGTCGAGAAACTTCAATTGCATCAAAGCCTTCCTCTGTGGCAAAGGACATTAAGTTTATCTCATCAAAAGTATTTATATCAAGGTCTTGATACAGAAGGTCTTGATTTGTAAGATTCCTCATTTGATTGTCAAGAAATGAAAAAAAACTCGTCAGGTTTGTTTCATGAAGGATCTGTTCAGGATTGGTTTGATAATTTAATTGTAAAAATGGTTCTTGTGGCTCTGAAGTCCTCACTACTGGATCTCTTCTAAATGTGTTGTTTGTTGGACACAGCAGCATGGCTTCATGGAGACTCACATCTTGACTAATTGCCTGGCTAATGTTTACATTATGTGTTGATAAATTCATGTCATCGTTGCTTCCTAGAAGAGGAACATCTGGTGAGATAACCTGAAAAGGGAAAAGCGCACTTTAAATATAGATAATCCTATTTCAGTAGCACTTCTCAGTTCTACTATACAAGTAGGGATGTATTGTCAGCTATGAATAATGTTCCTTTAGTTAAAGGTACTACAATAAATGCTACACTTGGAGGATTACTCTGAATATTATGGAAATACAAAACTATATGCCTTGCCATAATAACTATAACTGATCCAAGACCACACAGTGAAGGGTCATGAATAGCTATAGTAAAGTACTGATCGTATGGGCATTTTTTTTTCTTCTAAACAAATTAGGGGCTAGATAGTGATTAGAATGCATTCATATATGAATGTAGGTTTCAGCAGAGGAGCAGAAGTATCTCACCTCTATAATAAAACAGTAGGGGGGTGGTAAAGGTCACCATGAGTTGTGGATGGGGAAAGCTCTGGAGTAGTAGTGTGAGGTTCAGAATTCTCTCATTCTCATTAAATATGTGAATATTTTGTTTTATTTGGTAGGGCAGAAGTTGGGGGGGGTGAGCAATCAATGACTGCAGATGGAGAGCAGGGCTCAAACCTAGGTCTTTGTGCCTGGTAAAAACATGCACTCAAATGGATGCACCACCACCTGACCCCTTACTATGTAAGTCTTTATTAGACTGTTAATTGTGTCACAAATTCTAAGAAACATAGGCCTTAGTTTGTCAAATGTTTATTTTGACATAAATTATTAAATCCCAATTATTTGGAAGGATTAGCACACTATATGGGTAATTCTCCAAGGCAGAAGTGCTTGTATAAAAGATGTGTACTTGTGGTCCAGGAGATAGTGCATGAGGTCCTGAGTTCAATCCCCAGCAGCACATGTACCAGAGTGATGTCTGGGTCTTTGTCTCTCCTAACTTTCTCAATAAATGAATACTACTAATAGAAGATGTGTACTTCAAAATGCAGTAAATATTACATAGAAGTAAAACTGCTCTGCCATCCAAGTAAAAATTTTTATTCAGAGGTTGAAAGATATTTTCCTACAATGTTAAATGCCAAGGTGCCAATTACCTCCAGTGAACTTTCAGGTTGTGATGAAAGCAGCTGAAATAAGTCTTCCAGAGAAAAACCGGTGTCTGTCCCATTAAGATGTCTCTGTGGGGGAGATGTGCACCATAGATCTTAATTAAAACAACGAAGCGACTATAGAGTTTAAAACAGCCTGGAAAATTAGCTCTTCTCCACGCTGAGTTTATATTTTGATATTTACATTTTTCACTCCAAATCCTCAACACCATTTCTGCTCTAGTTGTGTTAGAAAAGTTTTAGCTAGTATAGTTTTATTCTATTGTGATCCTGCACAGCTGACCTTCCAAATTGAGTTTATACAATTGGTATGCCTTTAGATCTACCAAATTACTACTTACCTCTTGCTCTGGGTTTTCTCAGTTCTTGAGACCTAGAAATACTTTTTTTTTGTGCTTCAGATCACCATGTGTAAGGCCATAGGTTTGAGCCCTGAAGCTACATGGAACACCATAGTTTGTCAACCAAAAGAATGGAAAACAAATACTGGTGCTTTATTATTATATCAGAACAATGCATTTCTGTTTCACTGCAATGTAAATGGTAATAATACCTGCTAACTAACATCTCAGGAAAGAGCAAATGGATAATTTTACAAGCCACAAAAATCTGCAATACACAAAGATACTGTGTAGAGACTAAACAGGGATGACATTAAGCCAGTAACCTGGAGATGAAAGAGTAGGCAGAACCTGGTAAGAACAAGAAACAAATGCCTATCGTTTTGTATTTCGGCAAAGTTTTGCCTAAATTGATGTTTGTCTTTAAGTTCGCTGAGGAAGTGCCCACAACTACTACAGGTAAATCAAAGTAGTAGAAGCCCAGTGAGGGAATTAAGACAAATATAAACCTGGGGGCTGGGGGAGAGCGGACTGATGATGCACAATGAAATGATAGTTCTCAGAAAAGAAAGGAAGTGTTTCCTTTAAAATTAAAACAGGCTGGGAGTCGGGCAGTATCATAGCAGTTGAGCGCACATGGTGCAAAGCGCAAAGGACTGGTTTAAGGATCCCGGTTCAAGCCCCTGGCTTCCCACCTGTAGGGGAGTCACTTCACAAGCAGGTGTCTATCTTTGTCTTCCCCTCCTCTCTCCATTTCTGTCCTGTCTAACAACGACGACATCAACAATAATTACAACAATGAAAAGCAAAAAGGGAAAATATATAAAAAATTTAAAACAGGCCATAAAACACCTAGTTTACTTGGCAGTCTCTTGTGTAAATTATAGTAAAACAAAGTAAATGAAATTTAAACAAAATTAAGACAGGCCAGATGATGGCACACCTGGTAGAGCATACGTTACTATGTGTTCCAAGCCTCTGGTCCCCACCTGCAGGGGTAAGGCTTCACAAGTGATGGAAGCAGTGCTGTAGATGTGTCTTTCGTACATGAGGTCCTGAGCAATTGCCAGCATGACATATGTCAGCGTGATGCTCTTATTCAATCCCCCCTCCCTTTCATGGAATTCTTTCTTGTGTTCATGGTGCTCAAAAGGTACAGGAATCATGGGGAAGTAAAACATGCAGTGAGAACATTCATAGGTAAAAAAGCACAAGGAAGTGCAAGTGTCTGCATTCACAGGGAAATGGAGAACAATCAATCTGTAAGCATGAGGTCTTGAGTTTGGTTCCCACCACTGAATATGCCATAGTAGTTTGCTGGTTCATTTGTTCACTCTTATGTTAATAAATACATTTTCATTTAATCTTTAATTTTTTGCCTCCATGGTTACCGCTGGGGCTCGGTGCCTGCACCATGAAAATTCGCTGCTCCTGGAGGCCATTTTTCCCATTCAGTTGCCTTGTTATCCTTGTTGTCATTATTATCATTGCTGCTGTTGTTGGAAACTACAGAGAGAAGAAGTGGAAAGACAGACACCTGCAGACCTGCTTCACTGCCCGTGAAGGAACACCCTTCAGGTGGGGTGCTGAGGGCTCTAAACAGGATCCTTATGCCTGTCCCTGCACTTCGTGCCATGTGAGCTTAACCCGCTGTGCTACTGCCCAACCCCCAATCTTTTTTTTCCCCTTTTCTTTGCCTCCAGGGTTATTGATGGGGCTCAGTGACTACACTATGAATCCACTGCTCCTGGAGGCCATTTGCCCCATTTTGTTGCCCTTGTTATTGTTATTACTGTTGTTGGATAGGACAGAGAAATCGAGAGAGGACGGGTAGATGGGGAGAAAGACACCTGCAGACCTCCCGTGAAGCAACCGCCCCCAGGTGGGGAGCCGGGGGCCATGTGTGCTTAACCTGCTGTGCTACTGCCTGACGACCCCCCCCCATTTGATCTTTTTTAATGAGAAAAGACATAAAGAGAGAAAGAGCATTGCTTAGCTCAGGCTTATGGTGGTGCTGGGATTGAACCTGGGACTTTAGAGCCTCAGCTATGAGTCTTTTGCATAACCACTATGCTCTCCCCACCTTGCTGTATATTTATATATACAACACAAATAGTCAAATGCATGAAATCTACAAGAGAACCAAATTGTTCAGACTGGTATATTGACATGCTTACCTCATTTCTAGAATCATTAATTTGCTCTGCCTCCAGGTCACGTTTATCTGCATTTTCTCCATCTTCATTCTTTTGCTGTAGTGACTTTCCCTTCTGGGTTGATATCCTTTGTTCATTTTCCTCATGCAGGGAACTATGATCCACAGCCTCATGCCTCTCTCTCAGTATTTCATTGTCCTATGAAAAGTTCCCCGAAAAGATGCTAAGTAGAAATCCATTATTATTTATTTTTAAATTTTATTTACTGGATATAGACACCTGCAGCCCTGCTTCACTACTTGCAAAGCTTTCCTGCAGATGGGGAATAGGGTCTTTGTGCATTGTAACGCGTGTGCTCAACCAGGTCTGCCACCACCCAGCCCCGAAATCCATTATTTCATCAAACAAGTCAAACAATTTCTGTGAGCTTATGTACTGCTCAGTTATAAAAATCCACTAATTAAAAAAAAAAGAAGACTGGCATTTCAAGGTCACTGTTATGTCTTGTTCTCCTTAAAACATATGTATAAGTTATGCATGTCCAAAGCCTCTTGAGTTTAAACTATTTGCAAATCCTGGGTAGATTTGGAAATCAACATTACCAGCAGCAACAAAATAGAAAATAGTTGCCAGCTTTTAAATTTAGTTTTCTCTTAAACATAGATCAAATAACTAAATGAAGTGAACACTTATCAGATATAGAGAAATCTGTAAAGTATCATTTAAAAATATTAATTGTGGACCTAATATTTATTTTCCTTTTTTTGTAGCCCTTGTTTTTATTGTTGTGATTATTATTGTTGATGTCACTGTTGCTGGATAGGACAGAGAAATGGAGAGAGGAGGGGAAGACAGAGAGGGGAAGAGAAAGACCTGCTTCACCGCCTGTGAAGCAACTCCCCTGCAGGTGGGGAGCCAGGGGCTCGAACCGGGACCCTTAAACCACTTTTTTGCGCTTTGCACCACATGCACTTAACCTGCTGTGCAATCCCTAATTGTGATTCTAATTGTGGTGCAGGTAAAAATCACTGAGTCCCCTTTATATATTTTTGTACATGTTCAGATACAACATTCCTTTTTCACTCGAAAAAAATAACAAAGCTCATAGATATATATTTTTAAATTTTTATTTTTGGATAGAGACAGAAATTGAGAGAGATGGGGAAATAGACACCTGTAGCCTAGCTTCACCACTTGTGAAGCCTCCCCTGCGCAGTTGGGGACCAGGGGGGCTTGAACCCGGCTCCTTGTGCACTGTAGTGTGTGCACTTAACCAGGTGTGCCACCATCTGGCCCCCCTTATAGATATTTTCAACTACGCTTATTTACCTAGGAGTCCATCACCATTTAATTAATTTAGAATAGTTAATTAACTTACAATAGTAAGAGAATTGGACTACATATTTGGGTAATTACCATTTAACATATACTGATACTTTCAATTATGATAGTAAAATTTCTTTGTACAGTTCAACCCCTGACACCCAACATGAAGGGTTCTTTCCAACAACAAGGGCACACTCAACTAACTAAAGGACAGAGCACTATCCCTCCAACACTAACTCAGACAAATGTTAACAAAAAGCAAAGGGGCTAGGTGGTGGCACACCTGCTTGAGCGCACATGTTATAATGCGCAAGGACCTGGGTTCAAGTTCTTGGTCCCCAGTCCCCACCTGCTGGGGGAAAGCTTTGTGAATCATAATGCAGGGCTGCAGGCTTCTGTCTCCCTACTACCCCCTTCCATCTCAATTCCTGGCTATCTCTATCCAGTAAAGATAATTGTAAAAGAAATGGAACACACGTTGCTGGTATCAAGAAGGAACACTAAAACAAGAATAGAAACAAACTGGTGAGGGAGCCGGGTGATGGCTCAGTGGGTTAAGCGTACATGTGGCAAAGTGCAAGGACCAGCATAAGGACCCCAGTTCGAGCCCAGGCTTCCCACCTGCTGGGGGGTTCACTTCACAACTGGTGAAGCAGGTCTGCAGGTGTCTTTCTCTCCCCGTCTTCCCCTCCTCTCTCCATTTCTCTCTGTCCTATCCAATGACAATGACAGCAATAACAACAAGGGCAACAAAAGGGGAAATAAATAATCTTTAAAAATAATTTTTAAAAAAAGCTGTTGAGCCTATACCTAACTTTGTGAGGCAACCATCATCCCTCTAGATGATTCTTCCTAAGTTAGTCTGTCAACTTCACTACTTTATCAAAAGGAGCTCATATATTCATGACTTTGCTCCCGGGGAACAAAAGGATATATATATATATATGGAAGAAGTTGAGAGGGGAGAGAAAGATGGAGAGAGATAGTTACAGCATTGCTTCACCACTTGGAAGCTTCTCCCCTGCAGGTGGGGACTGGGCCCTTGCAGTCTGCAATATATGAGCACTCAATCAGGTGTGCCACCGCATGGCCTCTGTAGCCCATTAATCATAAATTTAAAAAAGGGGGGGATTTCTCCCTTGGTCTCTAGTTCTCATCCCATTTTTCTACATTTATTTACAGCAAACTAGTAGAATGAGCCATCTGGAGTATGTTAAACCTATTCACAGCTCCCAATAACCCACACGTCTCCACAAGACAACAGGTCTCCATCCTCACCTTAATTGACTCATTATGAACATTGCACTAAGTTAACACTTTAGTCCCGGAGACAGGTTCTTTACACCTGACACCCACCTCACCAACTAATTTCTTTATCTTCACCTCTAAACATGGGAATGCCCTAAGGCTCAGTTTGAGGTATGTCAATTGCTACTTGCTATTCCTTCTACCTGTAATGTTCTTCCTTTGCTCACGCCCAGCTGCCTCCATTGGAAGGACTTCCTTGGGACCCTATTAAACTATACCATCTTACTTTTCATCATTTAGATAGGTCTCTCTCATCATTGCTACCAACGCATTTTCTCTTGCTTTATTTTTTTCCCCATAGTATTTATCACCAACTAATATATTTATTAGTGTTTATCTGTCCCAGCATTTTGAATGTAGCATTTTTCTAGCCCCTGCTAGAAACTCAGAAATAGGAGCCCTGCATTAATTGAATAAAAGAACTTCTTATTTTTTGTTGTGTGTGAGTGTGTGTGTGTGTGTGTGTGTGTGTGTGTGTGTGTGGTATAGTGGAATGGGGCTTTCTCATGAAAACGTTATTTTACTTTGTGTCCCCCCCCAATTCTGATAGGGAGAAACTAGGAGAAAGAAAGTGAGACATCACAGCACTGGAGCTTCTTCTGCTGCCATAGTACCTCCCATGTGGTGCTGTGGCTTGAACTTGAGTTGTACTCATGGCAAGGCATGCTCCCTACTTGGTGAGCTACTCTCCATCCAGATGCATTCTGGTCTCCCCCACCCCTTCTGTTTCCCTTTTATTTTTTATTTTTATTTTGCTAGGGATCAAATAAGGGCCTTTGACTAGTTTTTCTTTTTTTAACTTTTATTCACTCATTAAAATGAGAGTGAGAGAAAGAACCAGAGCATGACTCTGACTCATGGGATATCAAGGACTGAATTTAGAACCTCGTGCCTTCTAGTACTACAGTCACTGCACCACCTTCCAGATTGCAAAAGATAGAACTTAAGATTTGCAAAGACTAGGGAGTCGGGCAGTAGCGCAGAGAGTTAAGCACAGGAGACGCAAAGTGCAAGGACCAGCTTAAGGATCCTGGTTTGGGCCCCCGGCTCCCTACCTGCAGGGGAGTCCCTTCACAAGCGGTGAAGCAGGTCTGCAGTGTCTTTCTTTCTCTCCCCCTCTGTCTTGCCCTCCTCTCTCCATTTCTCTCTGTCCTATCCAACAATGACAACATCAATAACAACAACAATAATAACCAACAATAAAACAAGGGCAACAGAAGGGAATAAATAAATAAATATTAAAAAAAAAGATTTGCAAAGACAAGACTTCTTTTGTTAACTCTGAAGATAATCAAATTCAAAATACTGAAATCCTCATCCATTTTAGGACCAAGAAGTAACATGTGAATAAATATAATACTTATGGACACATACATAAGCTGGAAACCAGATATTTATAATACTATATAAGCATTATCAGAGGGAACCATAGTAGTTAATATAGGCCTACATCGTGGTCCAGGAGGTGTCGCAGTGGCTAAGGAACTAGACTCTCAACCATGAGGTCCTGAGTTCAATCCCCGGCAGCACATGTACTAGAGTGATGTCTGGCTCTCTCTCTCTCCCTCCTATCTTTCTTACTAATAAATAAATATTAAAAAAAAAAATACAGGGAGTCGGGCGGTAGCGCAGAGGGTTAAGCGCAGGTGGCCCTAAGCATAAGGATCCCAGTTCAAGCCCCCGACTCCCCACCTGCAGGAGTCCCTTCATAGGTGGTGAAGGTGTCTATCTTTCTCTCCCTTTCTGTCTTCCCCTCCTCTCCATTTCTCTCTGTCCTATCCAACAACAACAACATCAGTAATAACTACAACACTAAAAAGAACAAAGGCAACAAAAGGAAATAAAGAAATAAAAGAAAAAAACAATATAAATTTAAAAATATATATACAGGCATAGATCAAACCCACAAGGAAATGTATTAAGTAAAATTCAGTCCAAGAAGACTTGTATGGAAGGGAGGCTTTGAATGGGTTACATATTAGTAATAAAAGTATGAAAGATGGGAGTTGGGCAGTAGCGCAATGGGTTAAGCATAGGTGCAAAGCGCAAGGACGAGAATAAGGATCCCGGTTCGAGCCCCCGGTTCCCCACTTGCAGGGGAGTCGCTTCATAAGCGGTGAAGCAGGTCTGCAGGTGTCTATCTTTCTCTCCCCCTCTCTGTCTTCCCTCCTCTCTACATTTCTCTCTGCCCTATCCAACAACGACATCAATAACAACAATAATGACAATAAAACAAGGGCAACAAAAAGGAATATATAAATATTTTTAAAAGATGACAATTAAAAAAAATATGAAAGATGGTGTGCCTAAAAACTCAGGGAGAGAAGGACTGAAGGTGATGAAAATCTGACAAAGTCTGCATTAGATGCTGTGAATGCAATCTTGAAAGACATTCAGACTGTCTCTTTAGAGCTTACATTCATGGGGTGGGGTTGGGGGTAGTGGTGGCAGGAAGAAGAAATAACAAACTGTCATTTAAGAGTGGCTAGGGAAAGTTTGTTGAGGAAGGTGCTACTTTAGCTGAGATCTAAAAAAAAAAAAAAAAAGGTTCAGACACAATATTCAGCTTATTGCCTTGTTACTCTACTGTGTTTAATTAGCTACTTAATTTGCTTCCAATCTTCTCAATATAAAAATGCCCTCATACAACATGTTTGCACAGATGTGAGTGGAAAAACCTCCTTCCACTCTTTTATTTATTTATTTTTTACCAGAGCACCGCTCAGCTCTGGCTGATGGTGGTGTGGGAGGCTGAACCCGAGACTTCTGGAGCCTCAGGGAAGAGTCTCTTCGCATAATCATGTAACTATCTACTCCTGCCCTCTTCCACTCTTTTTATTCCACCCAGCAGTAACTCAAAAATGTTATCATAATGCATATGCGAAAGAGTTTTATGCCTGAGATTCTCTGAGATCCCAGGTTCCAACCCCCTAGGCACCACCATAACCCAGAGCTGAGCAGGGATCTGGTTAAAATAAGTCTGTGGCAATTTAAATCCCTTTCAGTAATGGTTGAAAGTACCAATCTGGTAAAAACTGAGACCTTGTCTAGGTTTGATTTTTTTATTTCTCTGTGATGAAGCATCTCCCTCAAAATTGAAAAACTTCATTTTCTGTAAGTTGCGCCTTTTTCTTTTCTTTTTTTTAAAATATATTTCAGGGGGCCAGATGGTGGCACGTTACAGTACACAAGGACCGAGGTTCAAGCCCCTGGTTCCCACATGAGGGGCAAAGTTCATAAGTGGTGAAGTAGTGTCACAGGTATCTCTTTGTCTCGTCCCCTACCCTCTCAATTTCTGACTATCTCTATCCAATAAATAAAGATAATTAAAAAGAGAGAGGTACAGAAAGACCAGAGCACTGCTCATCTCTGGCTTATTGTGGGGCTAAGGACTGAATCTAGGACCTCAGAGCCTCAAGTGGATTCATGGTGCAGGCACTGAGCCCCAGCAATAACCCTAGAGGCAAAAAGACATATATATGCTGAACAGTCCTTCAAAAGAAGACTTTAAACTTATGTGACCATCTCTGGTATTTTCTCATACTCCATCATCTACTCTGGGTTTGTTCCTTAATATCTTGCTAATGAAAAGGGTAAATGCAATTCACTAGGGGCTCTAATTTCAGTACCAAGGTGTGTGAAATCAATGGCGACCATAAAGACAGACTCTTGACTCAGCTAGAGAGCAAGTTCTAGGTAAGAGAATGCCTGAGATGGGTGGGGGTAGATAGCATAATGGTTATGCAAACAGACTGTCATGCCTGAGGCTTTGGGAGTCCCAGGTTTGAATCCACCCCTACACCACCATAAACTAGAGCTGAGCAGTGCTCTAGTTTAAATAAATAAATGAGAGAAAAAAAAATGCCTGAGACTAAAAGAGTCAAGGGCAGAAAGTCATGGTCAAAATAGGGACTTGAGCTTTCCTGCCTACTAATATTTATTTCTTCCTCTTCAGTCACAAAGAGAGGCAAGAGAGACAAAAGGTGAAATCTGAATCAAATCATTCCATGTTGAAAATCTGGGGGAGTCGGGAGGTAGCACAGTGGGTTAAGCGCATGTGGCGCAAAGCACAAGGACAGGCATAAGGATCGCGGTTCAAGCCCCCGGCTCCCCACCTGCAGAGGAGTTGCTTGACAGGCAGTGAAGCAGGTCTGCAGGTGTCTGTCTTTCTCTCCCCCTCTCTGTCTTCCCCTCCTCTCTCCATTTCTCTCTGTCCTATCCAACAACGACAATAACTACAACAATAAAAAAAAGAAAAAAAAAGAAAATCTGGGTTCCTGAGAGGGCCTTTTTTAGCCCTGTAAATAAGTGGACATGATTTAACACTAAAATCCAGCCCATTTTTTGAGGGGGGAAACAGTATTACAAAATTATGGTGGATAACAGGTACAGACAATGTCTGTCCAAATAGTCATTCTTGCCCAGTGGAGAAAGAGAAGACTGAATAACTTGAGAGAGGACTGGGGAAGGAGGTGGTTCAGGCGTGGAACTTATAGGGTCCTGGGTTCAATCCTCCACACTGGACTAAAACAAAATAAACAAGAAGAAATGTAGTAGCTAGGCAGGGAGGTACCTTAGCAGGTAAAACATGAACCCCAGGTTTGAACCCTTGCACTTCATATGCCAGAACATAATTTTGACCTCTCTTTCATAAAATAAATGCATCTTTCTTTAAAAAAGGGAGGGGGACAAAATAGTCCATTTGGATAGTGTGCTTGTTTTGTCATAGGCATGACCCAGGTTAGAGCCTGGCCCCCAACTGTACTGGAGAAGTTCCTGTGCTGTGGTGCCTTTCTTTCTATGGTAGTGGGGGAAACCCCAGTGATGACCAAAATAAATAAATTATCTTGATGGCAATCTGAAAAATGCTGAATACACAGCCTAAGAATTCAATAATTCCCAGCTCTTTGTCCATCAGCTACCATTTACTGAAATCCTTTTGCAAAGACATCGGAAACAGGCGGCATATGAAGACATAAATGAGAAGAATTTTTCCCTGGTTATTAGGGTGCACATAAAGATGTCCAATCCAGATCCCTTTCCAGGAAGGGTTTGTGACAGCTGCTGGGGAATTGTGGGAAGAAGAGTCGCTAGCTGTGCCTTTACAGAAAGTCACACCTGCACAGAGTAGCCTCATCTGAGGTCACACCCTTGCCAGGGTACTGACATCCTATGACTGGTCAGGGAGGGTATAAAGGCCACCTTGTTCCAATGAGTCAATTGTGCTACACCACATACCCCAGGTTTCCTTAACTTGCATCACAGTTTGACCTCTGTTCTATCTAATCCTGTTTTTCTTTTTGGTTTCCCTTTCATGGCTGCAAGTCTGAAACATCCTTACAAACATCCTTCACATTCAGTTCAGGGTTAGAGCCCCATTCCCAGAGAACACAACTTCTCTGCTATCTTAAGGGATAGAGAGAAGAGACCAGAATCTTAAGGCAAGAGCTGGGTAGAGGATTGAGTAAATACAAATATTTCTATTCAGAAAGTGAAAAAGGTCTAGCTTCATACCTGTGATAAACTCTAATAGTTTAGTTTGTAGTCTGTGAGATCCCACAAATCTATGTGAGGAGGGTTCAGGGGCAAAAATAAAATAAAATAATAAATTAATTTGAATGGCCTATTCTTACAGCTATGTGACTGTTTCCCTGCCTGTAATAATGAGAGCATAGAGAGTCAGGGCGGTAGCGCAGCGGGTTAATTGCACATGGTACTAAGCACAAGGACCGGCACAAGAATGCCTGTTCAGGTCCCCGGCTCCCCACCTGCAGGGAAGTCGCTTCACAGGCGGCGAAGCAGGTCTGCAAGTGTCTTTCTCTCCCCCTCTCTGCCTTCCTCATCTCTCTCCATTTCTCTCTGTCCTAACAATGACGACATCAATAACAACAATAACTACAACAACAATAAAAAAACCAAGGCCAACAGAAGGGAAAATAAATATTTTTTAAAAATTTAAATGACAGCATAATATACTTTTAAAAAAAGATTTACTGGGGTTTTTGGGGTTGTGCAGCGGGTTAAGCACATATGGTGTGAGGCACAAGGACCAGCACAGGGATCCTGGTTCGACCCCCCACACACATTGGTTCCCCACCTGCAGGGAGGATGATGGGGGTCTCTTCGCAGGTAGAGAAGCAGGTACGCAGGTGTCTTTCTTTCCCCCCCTGTCGATTTCCCTTTGTCCTACCCAACAACGACAGCAATAACAACAATGATAAAACAAGGGCAACAAAAGGGGAAAAATAGCCTCTAAGAGCAGTGGATTCGTAATACAGGAGTCCCAGCAATAACCCTGGAGGCAAAAAAAAAAAAAATTCTTATGAGAAAGAAAAGAGAAGGGGAGAGAAAATGGAAACATCATTCTGGCATATGTGATTCCAGGGACTCAACTTAGGATCTAATGCTTGAGAGTCTAAATGGGTGATCTGTGTCACCTCTCAGGCCGTAAATACAATATTTTATTTTATTTTATTTTATTTCCTTCCTTCCTCACTCCTTTCTTTACTTCTTGCCACCAGGCTTACCACTGAGGCTTGGTGCCCGCACAAAGAATCTGTCACTCCTGGGAGTCGGGTGGTAGCACAGCGGGTTAAGCGCACGTGGCGCAAAGCGCAAGGACCAGCACAAGGATCCTGGTTCTAGCCCCTGGCTCCCTACCTGCAAGGGAGTGGCTTCACAGGCAGTGAAGTAGGTCTGCAGGTGTCTCTCTTTCTTTCCCCCTCCTTATTGTCCCTCCTCTTTCCATTTCTCTCTGCCCTATCCAACAACAATGGCATCAACAACAACAGTTAACTACAACAATAAAACAAGGGCAACAAAAGGGAAAATAAAATAGTATTTTCCAATCATGTTTCTTTTTAAATATTTATTTTTCTTATTTTATTTTTGCCTCCAGGGCTATCACTGGGGCTCAGTGCCTGCACCACAAATCCACTGCTCCTGAAGGCCACTTTTCCCATTTTGTTGCCTTTGTTATTATTGTTGTCATTGCTATTGTTGTCGTTGGATAGGACAGAGAGAAATCACAAGAGGAGGGGAGACAGAGAATGGGAAAGACAGACATCTGCAGACCTGATTCACCGGTTTTGAAGCAACCCCCCTGCAGGTGGGGAGCTAGGGCTGTCCTTGCACTTTGTGCCATGTACGCTTAACCCACTGCACTACCACTAGACCCCCAATATTTATTTATTTCATATAAGAGACTGCAGAGTGAAACATAGAGTCCAGAGCAGGTGGTCCGGGAGGTAAAGCACTGGACTCTTAAGCATGAAGTCTCCAGTTTGATACCTGGCAGCACATGTACCACCAGAGTGATGTCTGTTTCCTTCTCTCTCCTGTCTCATTAATAAATAAATTCTTAAAAAGGAGAGAGTGAGTGTCAGTCCAGAGTAGCACTCCGACACATGTATTTTCCAGAAATTGAACTTGGCACATCATGTTTACAAGTTCAAAGTAGTGTTGGGTATACTGAATATTTATGAGACATGCTCAATCTAAAGAATAGACAAGTTAAACCCATCATTAAGTTACTTTTTATTTGTATGTAGGTGATTTTTGCTCTTGTGTGACTGGGACTCAGTTAAAAAGTTTCCACCTTGTCATAGGAAGCTATCATAAACCTGTAAGCTGGGCCACTTATTCACAACTGAACAACCCCCCCCCAATTTTTTAAATATATTTTTTAAACTTTTTATTTAATTAATTTATTTATTCCCTTTTGTTGCCCTTGTTGTAGTTATTGATATCGTTGGGTAGGAAAGAGAAAAATGGAGAGAGGATGGGAAGACAGAGAGGGGGAGAGAAAGATAGACACCTGCAGATCTGCTTCACCACCTGTGAAGTGGCTCCCCTGCAGGTGGGGAGCCAGGGGCTGGAACCAGGATCCTTACTCTGGTCCTTGTGCTTTGCACCACCTACGGTTAACCCACTGCACTATCACCGGATTCCCACACACACTTGTATAGAACCAGCACCTGCTAGAAAAGTCCTCCCTGTGGGACTTCTGGAGGTGTGGCTATGGAGCTGTTTCAGATCACTCCCCTGGTAAACTAGAAAAAGCAGCAACAGCAGCAACAACAAACAATGACTGGAAATACAATGGAGTTTCCTCAGAAACTAAGCCACAGCATAGTGTAGATGCATGTGGCCAGTGGGTAGAAAAGAGGTGAGGGAGAGATTCTTAGAACTCAAGAAGCTGTACTTAGTTATGATTGGCACCAAAATGGGAGTTACCCAGCAGAGCACATGGCCCGTGGCAGGAAAGTTGGTCTGGATGCTTAACCTGTGACCAAACTCAGGGACAAAAGAATATTGAATTAGCTCCTACAGCTGGCTAGAAAAATAAATCCTGAGGGAGTCAGGCGGTAGCACAGTGGGTTAAGCGCAGGTGCGCGAAGCACAAGGACCGGCTTCCCCACCTGCAGGGGAGTCGATTCACAGGCAGTGAAGCAGGTCTGCAGGTGTCTACCTTTCTCTCTTCCTCTGTCTTCCCCTCCTTTCTCCATTTCTCTGTCCTAACAATGACGACATCAATAACAACAATAATAACTACAATAAAACAACAAGGGAAACTAAATAAATATTTAAAAAAAGAAAGAAATCTTAATTTTTGGGTGGCAGAACAAGGGATTAGCAGCTGCAGTGATTCGCTCCAAGGACTGAGTTAAAACAACTGTTAGCAAAGTCCTCCCCACTAGAACCTGCTCTGCAGGGAAGTGACACGTTCCATTTTCCAGAGATCCAGAACATTCTTGGTTTCGGCCCCTTAGCTCAAACTGGGTTCTCCATGTCTATAATCCCAAGTGTTCTAGGTTTTCTCTTGCGATGCTTTTACCTTAAATGACAGCTACTTAGGTCTTCCTTTACCACTGGGAGGTAAACTTATAACATGTTCTCCAGCTGCCATTCAGCCTTGTCTCCACTGTAAGAAGCAGAGTTGATCCTGACATGAACATGTTCTGAATCAATGAAGATAGAGGTAAAGGGAAAGCAAAGAGCAAAGTTGGGCACTTTCTCTTCTCCTTGCCAAGTCTTTGAAACTCCTGGTAATTTGTAATGTGATTACTTAGTCTGTACTTAATACATGTTGGGACCTGAACAGAGTAATGGAGAGTTTGACCCTAACAACACTTTTTGAAGCGTCCCAGTTTGGGCTTAGCTGGAGCTTTCACTTGTTCATCTGGGGGAGAAAGGACCGAGACCTGCTTTGACCTTCAAGGCTGGATAAACCTTCAAAGACAGAGAACAGTACGGTGCCTAAGAGAAGAATGACATCATGGGGGGGGGGGGTGAAGTCCAGAGAATTCTGAGGGCTGTCTCTTGACTGGAGGAACAAGTTGTTGTAATCAGGTCTAGCGAGAAATGAGGAGCCAGATAAAGAAAGGCTGTGTCCTATTTGGCCTGGGTGGCTTTTAATAGCATTTATAATAATTATAGCTCAAATTTATTGAGCACTCGCTGTGGGCCAAGTAGGCACTGCATACATGATCTCATTTACATTGCTTAGCATCTCTGTAAAGGTAGGCAGTGTTATTATCTCCTTTCACAGAGGAGAAAAACAAAGCATAGAGAGGTTAACCAGCTTGCCTGAAGTCACATAGCTAGTAAATGACTGCGCCAGGATTTGACTTCAGGTACTTTTCCTTTATAGCCTGCTCTGAGGCACCATACTGGTTCTTGTTTGCCCTTCCAGGTCCTTGTGGATCCCACAGAAGTTGTCCCTTATAGACTGTGGGGTTCCCCTGCTGACTGGCCTCAGTGGGGAGCTATAGTGGGGAGCTCAGTGGCCAGCTATAGACCAATTTCTCTCCTCTCCGTGTGTTACAAACTCCTTGAGAGGCTGCTTCTGTCACGTATTTCTCCTCTTACATAGAAATTCCTATCACCCGCCCAGGCTGGTTTCCGCCCAGGAAGATCTACCTGCGAACAAGCCCTGGCCCTCTCAACTTACATTGAAAATGGATTCCAGAAGAATTTAAAGACAGGTGCTGTCTTTGTTGATCTCACAGCAGCCTATGACACGGTCTGGCACCGTGGTCTCCTAGTCAAGATCTCAAGATGCCTGCCTCCATGGGTGGCCAACACTATATCGTTTCTTCTCCAAAACAGAAGATTCCGGGTACATCTGGGTGACAAGTCTAGCAGATGGAGACTTGTCTCAAGTGGCCTCCCCCAGGGCTCTGTTCTGGCTCCTACGCTATTTAATATTTACATCAATGACCTCCCAGAAACTTCTTCAAGGAAGTTCATCTACGCCGATGACATCTGCTGTGCAACTCAGGCATCCAACCAAGTTCGACATCCTCGAGGAAACACTCACCAAAGACATGTCTCTGATATCTGATTACTGTAAAAAATGGCGACTAATCCCTAGCACTGCAAAAACGGTATCATCTGTTTTCCATCTACACCATGCCTCGGCCTCGCGTGAGCTTAATGTGCAGCTTGGCGATACGAGAATCCGGCATGAAGCCCAGCCAGTCTATCTTGGCGTTACTCTCGATCGCACCCTGTCATTTCACGAACATCTCATAAAAACTGCAGCAAAGGTGGGCGCGAGGAATCACATCATTGCAAGACTGGCCAGCTCCTCATGGGGCGCGAGCGCTTCCACACTACGATCATCATCTCTGGCATTATGCTATTCCACTGCAGAATACTGTGCCCCAGTATGGTTCCGTAGCCCCCATGTCCACTTGGTCGATTCCAAATTATACTCCTCCATGAGGATAATTTCTGGAACCATCCGTTCCACCCCGGTTCCATGGCTGCCAGTTCTTAGCAACATCGCCCTGCCAGATATTCGTCGGGATGCGGCATCATCTAAGTTCATTTCCCACGTCTACGCTCGACCGGACCTGCCAATATACGCGGCTATCTTCGCCCACCCTGTCCAACGCTTGACGTCTCGTCACCCAATCTGGTCCCCTACGCCTACACTGAACTTCTCTGTTCCAGACTCTTGGAAACAGAGCTGGCAGTCAGCTGAGGTAAAGAACAAACACCTCATCACAGTCCCCTGCAAGCGTCAACCCGGCTTTGACCTAGCACGTTATGATTGGGCCCTGCTCAGTCGCTATCGAACAGGCCATGGCCGGTGTGCCGCTATGTTCCACCGCTGGGGAGCCAGAGATGACCCGAACTGCCCCTGCGGCTACAGACAGACTATGACCCACATAATCAACGACTGCCACCTCTCCAGATTCAAAGGAGGTCTCGAAACTTTACATCAGGCTCAACCTGACGCTGTTGACTGGCTACGGAAGAAGGGCAAACGCTAGAAGAAGAAGAAGTGGGGATCAGCAGTTACAGGCAGAAGAGCAGAGGTGGGGCAAGGACAGAGAGGTCAGGGTGTTGCTTCCTCCCACCCCCTTGATTGGAAGACAACTTCTGTTCACCTGACTCTGGTAAAACTTGTGCCTCCTCTTCTGGCCGGGGGTATCTGGGGTGCCTTCAAATCCACTTAAATCTCTTTACTTGAGCCATCTAGGGTGGATTCTGCTTCCTTCCTAGCCTCAATTACACCACCACTGCCCACAGTGACTCCCACTTGCTTCATTCACCCTGAGTGGAACTAGGAAAACAGAGTGGGAGGAGCTGACTCCGTATGACTAATGTTCCAGTCTGCCTGAACATCACCTTATCATGCAAAACAACTGGCAACAGTTGAGGTGTGGATCTTGTTTGGATTGTGAATCCAACAAAGCAACTGAGAAACATAAATGACAGATCTGGGGAAATTTGAATTCTGACTGGACATTTGGTGATAGTAAAGGAACATTGATTTCTTTATTAGGTGTGCTAATGACTCTCTCTCTGCCCTCTCAATTTCTCTGTCTGTATTTAAAATAAAATAAAATAAAAAAGCAAGTCCTTCTATTTTAGGAATTTATATTGAAACATTTTCAGATGATGCCTGGTACCTATGAAAGGTATTCAATGAAGTTAGTGAAGAAGAATAAGAAAGGAACATAGCTGGGCCTTTTCTCTTTTTCTTGCTTAGCCACTGCAAAGAAATGGCAAATAAATCACAAGAAATAATGTCTGGGGTTTGCGTCAAAATAACTGAAGGGTGGAAGGGAGGGCAAAGTAATATTTACATTAATATTTACATCATGGAGACCTCTACTCGATTATTCTTTTTTTATATAAATTTTTTATTATTGTTATTTATTGGATAGAGACAGCCAGAAATCAAGAGGGTGATAAGAGAGGGAGGGAGACAGAGAGACACCTGCAGCACTGCTTCACCACTTGAAAAGCTTTCCCCCTGCAGGTGGTTACCAAGGGCTCCAACCTGGGTCCTTGCACATTGTAATTAATACGTGTGCTCAACCAGATGCACCACCCGCTCCCCCCCCCACCCCGGCCAATTATTCAAGAACTTTTAGGCTAGATGCAGGAATGCATGAACATTAGCTGTATAATTCTGACAAGTGGAGCTTCATTTAAGTAGTACCTCCACCATAACAGGTTTTTTTTTTTTTACCTCTCCAGAACATTCTCTCCAGTTCGTAGAACTTTACCACAAGTTTTAAACTGTGTTTGCACAGTTCTGCATTCACTATGAGTTCTCTTTGCCAGATAGTTCCTCATCTCCCAGCAAAAAGTCAGAACTTGAGATACCTGGGAAACTAGAGCGCTAGCCCTAACTCTACGACCTATGCTGTCCCTTTGCCCTGGTCCTTTAATTATTCTGAGGGGTAAATTGATAGAAAGCTGGGCTTTTTGCCAGATCCCTTTTCCATTCAGGTATTGCTGATGTCAGGAGATCAGGGGAGGAGCAGTATGGCTGAGGTCATTTGGAGAGGAACAAGGATCATCTAGAGCTCTGGTGAACTTCACATTCTGAGGCCCTGTCCCGGCAACTCTGCATTTGGACAAGTAGCCCAGAAAACTGATAGTCACTAGATCAGTCTTGGATAAACTCAGTTCTAGAAAAAGGTTAGGAAGTTCTTCCCTCACATGAGCTTTCAGGGCTCTGTCTCCTAAACAAGTCCAAGGTGTCCTTCACAAGAATTCCTAACAATTCTTCAAATGTCTGAGGACAGGAATCATGTTTGTTCCTTAGTTTAACCACTGCAGGGTGAAACACCCTACCTTCTTAAACTGTTTTCCTACCTTGGGGGGAAAAAAAGGGCCCTTCAGTATCAAAGCAGGTCTCAGCATGACCATCACTGGTGATCTCTAGAAGACAGGGTTTCTTCAAGTTCAGGAGCACTAAAAGCTTTTTTTTTTTTTTTTACCAGAGCACTGCTCAGCTTTGGCTTAAGGCGGTGTGGGGGATTGAACCTGGGACTTGAGAGCCTCAGGCATGGAAGTCTCTTTGCATAACCATTATGCTATACCCTCACCCTAAAGCAGATTTCATGAATATGTATTCCCATGCTGGGAACTATACTGGCCCTATTAATATAAATTGTTATGCAACCCTCACAGAACTCTTTCCCCCCAAAACACTAGTATTTTCATTTCACAATTTGGAAATAAGCACCACCAGAGGCTGCCCACGAAGAGACGGAGGTGGAATGATGTGCTGTTTACACATTAGGCTGCACTACCCAGTTATTCAACTGAACACTAATTTAGGCATTGCCCTGTAAAGCATTTTGTAGATGTGGTTAGTAGCTACAACCCAACCAGGTGCCTCTAAGGGAAAGAGATTCTCTCTGATAATCTGAATGGGCCTTATCCAGTCAATGGAAGGGCCTGAAGAGCAACACTGACATTCCCTTGAAGGTGAAAAAATTTGTTTCAAAGGTAGCAGCCAGCAGCACCCGCTTAGTTTCCAGCCTTTCTATAGCTTGGACTTGCCACCATTCACTCGCAATCATGTCAGCCAATTCCTTGAAATAAATTCTTTAAAGATACATATAATGTGGGAGTCAGGCTGGTTAAGCGCACATGGAGGCAAACGCTAGAAGAAGAAGCGCACATGGAGCAAAGTGCAAGGACCGGAGTGAGGATCCTGGCTCCCCACATGTAGGGGAATCGCTTCACAGGCGGTGAAGCAGGTCTACAGGTGTCTTATCTTTCTCTCCCCCTCTCTCCATTTCTCTATCCTATCCAACAACGACGACATCAATAACAAAAATAACTACAACAACAATAAAAAAGGGCAGCAAAAGGGAAAATATTTTTTTAATTTAATTTTATTTATTTTTTCCCTTTTGTTGCCCTTGTTGTTTTATTGTTGTAGTTATTATTGTTGTTGTCGTTGTTGGATAGGACAGAGAGAAATGGAGAGAGGAGGGGAAGACAGAGAGGAGGAGAGAAAGATAGACACCTGCAGACCTGCTTCACCGCCTGTGAAGCGACTCCCCTGCAGGTGGGGAGCCAGGGTTTGAACCGGGATCCTTATGCCGGTCCTTGTGCTTTGCGCCACCTGCGCTTAACCCGCTGTGCTACAGCCCGACTCCCATAAATAAATATTTAAAAAAAATTTTTAAAAAGATATATATAATGTGGGAGTCAGGCGGTAGTGCAGCGGGTTAAGCGCACATGGTGCACAGCACAAGGACCAGTATAAGGATACCAGTTTGAGCCCTGGCTCCCCACCTGTAGGGGAATTGCTTCACAGGCGGTGAAGCAGGTGTATGGGTGTATCTTTCTCTCCCCCTCTCTGTCTTCCCCTCCTCTCTCCATTTCTCTGTCCTATCTAACAACAACAACATTAATAACAATAACTACAACAATTTTTTTAAAAGGCAGCAAAGAGGGAAAATAAATATAAAAAATTAAGATATATATAAAAGATATATATAATGTAATGTAAATATTTATGTAATATACATTATTATATGTGTGTTATTTCTGTCCTCTACAGAACCATAACTGATACATATGGGAACTCAGTTCTACACAGTCTCAATAGGCAACACCTTACCTCTGTGCCACTGCCCACACCCAATCAACACCCCTCAAAGTTCAACTGTCAGCTCCCCAAGTGTGTACTTGGGCCTTGGGCAGATTCAGTTACTCAGCGTATGGGAATATTAACATAGATCCCTAGCAACTATATAAATGTTGGGGACAGGATATTCATCTTCAAAAGGCTACCATAAATGGGAGCAGTTTGTTTTCACATCTGAGGTTTTTGTAGGGGGGAGGTATGTCTTAATCAGTGCTTATATACAGTGACCTATTGTATTCTGGGCAAGGTCATTAACTTGCTATATAACTTTAGGCAATCCTGAGTTTCACCATCTGATTAATTATAATGTCAACCTGAAAATCTGCTTTCCACTGCCCCCATGCACTCAAACTGGCACTAGGACTTTGGATCCCATCAGGACTTTGGATCTGACCTACATTCAAGATGGAACTCTGGCCTTGAAAGTACCCCAAACACATTTGAGCTCACAGTATCCTTAAAGTTCGATAAAGCTACCATGGAGGGATGGATGAAGAATGCTCAGAGACACAGATGGAATTGCCTGCCCCTAGGTGCTGTGTGCAGGTTAAAGTAAAAACTCGGTTTCTACATTCAAGACACTGAATCAAAGTAGAGGATGCCAAACCCCATAAGAGGAATGCTACAAAGTGCAATAGGGCTCAGGAAAAAAAAAAAAAAAAAAACAGGAAGTGTCTGTAGATGAGGTGACAGTTGAGATGAGTCTGGGAATTAAAAAAACAAAGAAAAGAGAAAAAAAAAAACAACCAACAACCAAAAGCAGGAGGAATGAAAGAAGTCATTCTAGGCAAAGGTAATAGTGACAGACAAAGAAGCATGGGGTTGTCTGAGGAAAAGGGAGAAAGTTTTAGCTGGAAAGTAGGTTACAGAAAGAGCATCAGTTGAGCTCAGCTAGAGTTGTTGGGGAGTTGGGTCATGAAGAAAAAAAGGGGAGGTTTGAATGGCAAAATGTTGAACTGGCAGTGAATGAGGAAGCAATGAATACCCCCAAATGAAAACAGAGAGGTGATGAATCGCAGAGAGGGTATTATAGAGCCTCAGCTGAATTTGCGCCAGCAGCTAAATTATAGAGGGCTTCTCCTGTACCACCCCTAGTAGATTTCTATTATTTCATTTACTCTTTTTTTTTAATTTTATTTATTCATTTTTCCTTTTTGTTGCCCTTGTTGTCTTTTTATTGTTGTTGTAGTTTATTATTGTTGTTGTTATTGATGTCGACGTTGTTGGACAGGACAGAGAGAAATGGAGAGAGGAGGGGAAGACAGAGAGGGAGAGAAAGATAGACAACTGCAGACCTGTTTCACCGCCTGTGAAGCGACTCCCTTACAGGTGGAGAGCTGGAGGCTCGAACCAGGATCCTTACACTGGTCCTTGGGCTCTGCACCATGTGCGCTTAACCTGCTGTGCTACTGCCGGACTCCCTCCTTTACTCTTTACTCCTTTTTCTCAACATTTTTTTTTTCCTACCAGAGCACTACTGCTCAGTTCTAGCTTATGGTGGTGGTGTGGGGGTTGAACTTGGGACTGTAGAGGCTCAGGGATGAGAGTTCTCTTTGCATAGTCATTATGCTATCTACCCCTGCCCTCATTTACTCCTTATAATTCTTTGACCACTCCATTTTACAGAAGGAAACCATGACCGAAGGTTCAGAAGTTAAGGGGGCCCAGTGGCTAGCACACCTGGTTGAGCACACAGGTTACAATGTGCAAGGAGCAGGGTTTCAGGAGGAAAGCTTTGTGAATAGTGAAGCGGTGCTGCAGGTCTCTCCCCCCCCCCACCCCACCCCATCCCTCTCAAATTTTGGCTGTCGCGACCCAATAAATAAAGATAATAAAGAATTAAAAAGAAAAATAGACGATAAGGAATCTGCTCTAGGTCACAATCAGTGGCAGAATTAAGATTCTCTGGATACCCTAGATGGTCTGATTCCAGAGTAACACGCTACATTAGGGCAGCTCTACAGTAGCTGGCTTGTGTCAGGGCCTGGATGTTGTGCTGACTTCTGACTTGAACTGAGAAGCAGGGGAAATGAAGAGGATAATAATGATACATTGCAGAGCTGAGATCTGTGCAACATATTAACTGAGGTGAAACTGACCAGAAGGAAAAAAGTTTGAACAAAGATTCCCCAGGACTGTTGCATATCAAACCAATAAAAGTCTGATTTCCTCATAAGCATATGCCAGGTCCTACTCCAAATGACCCAATACATAGACCAGCTGCTCCAAGATATGGATGGCTTCACTTCCAAAGACTGGTGTCTAACGGGGCAGCAAGTTGAATGTTCCAAGAATTGCCAGGGAAAAGGCAACTGGTGACAAAGTAATGACATGCGTTGTGTTCCTCAAAGTTCATGTTGTAATCCTAACAATCAGGACCTCAGAATGTGACTGTATTTGGAAATTGTGCTCTTGTTGATGTAATCTGTTAAGAATGGGTTCATATTGGAGTAGGGTAGACCCCTATTAAATACAACTAGTGCTCATTTAAAGAGGGACATTTGGGTATGAACAGGCATAAAGGACAATGCCATGTGCGGGTGAAGGTAGAGGTCAGAGTGGAAAAGTAGAAACCAAGGATTGCCAAAGTACCACACATCAGGAGACAGGCACAGAACAGGTTCTCCCTCAATTATGAGAGTGAGAGAGGGCGAGGGAGAGGGATATGGACCTGAGGCACTGCTACACCACTGATGAAGCTTCCTTGCTGTGGGTGAGGTTTGCCCAGCCCTGATAAGGGTGGGGAGCAGAGGCTCAAACCCTATTCTATACACAATAGTATATGTACTTTACAGGGGTGCCCCCCAGTATCTTTAAAAAGAAGAGAATCAAAACAACAAGGGCAACAAAAGGAAATAAAGAAGTAAATAAATAAATAAAAATTAAAAAAAAAGAGAGAGAGAGCCAGGGGTCAGGTGGTCGCGCAGTGGGTTAAGCGCAAGTGACACCGAGTGTAAGGACCAGCGTAAGGAGCCCGCCCTGCTCCCCACCTGCAAGGGAGTCGCTTCACAGGCGGTGAAGCAGGTCTGCAGGTGTCTCTCTTTCTACCCCCTCTGTCTTCCCCTCCTCTCTCCATTTCTTTCTGTCCTATCCAACAACGACATCATCATCAACAACAATAACGACAAGATAAAAAACAAGGGCAACAAAAGGGAAAATAAGTAATAATTTTTTTAAAAAGAAGAGAATCAACTCCTGTTTCTCGGTTGTTTTCTGTTTTTCTTTTACTACTTACTCTTCTCCCCATTGCAAATTTCTGTCCCTATTCTTGTATTCAATAAACTTTGTAATGTAAATGGGGGGGGTTTCCCTCAAAGGTCTCAGAAGGAAACAATTCCTTGACCTCCATCTTTGCATGCAGAACTGTCAGAGACTATACTTTTGATGTTTGAGCCATCCAGTTTGTGGTGCTTTGTTCTAGGACACCAATACAGTGACTTATACAATCCTTGTAAGTGAATTAAGTTATCTAATGTACAACTTTGCTGTGCTACAATGTATGTAATTGTGAGACTATTTCTGCATCACAGTTGTGAAATAAAAACCAGAAAGAATCTGAGATTTTATCTGTTGCCGACTGTTTCGGCATCAGGACTAGTTTTAATTTTAAATGAAAATGAATTTTTTATTGATCAAGAACTTTCTTTCTCTTCCCTTTGCTCTTAAAAAGAGAGATTTACTGTTGTTTACTACATATAAGAGTTCCACATGCAACGAAGAAAAAGAGAGAGAATCCAAAGCACACTCTTGCACATACAGGACTGGGGATCTAAACAGGACCTCAAGCATTCAAATCTATGCTCTACCAGCTGAGATATTTGCCCAGCTATAACCTCTACTCTTAGAAAAAAAGTAGAAAAAAAGTACTGGGAGTCGGGCTGTAGTGCAGCGGGCTAAGCACTAAGCGCAGGTGGCACAAAGCACAAGGACCGGCATAAGGATCCCGGTTCGAACCCCAGGTCCCCACCTGCAGGGGAGTCGCTTCACAGGCAGTGAAGCATGTCTGCAGGTGTCTATCTTTCTCTCCTCCTCTCTGTCTTCCCCATCTCTCTCCATTTCTCTCTGTCCTATCCAACAACGACAACAACAATAATAACTACAACAATAAAACAACAAGGGCAACAAAAGGGAAAAAATAAATAAAATAAATATAAAAATTAAAAAAAAAAGAAAAAAAGTACTGACTGGTAGTGGGGTGGGGGGAGCGCAGTGGGTTAAGCACACATGGCGTGAAGCGCAAGGACTGGCTCAAGGGTCCCAGTTCGAGCCCTGGCTCCCCACCTGCAGGGGAGTCGCTTCACAGGCGGTAGGCGGTGAAGCAGGTCGGCAGGTGTCTTTCTCTCCCCCTCACAGTCTTCCCCTCCTCTCTCCATTTCTCTCTATCCTATCCAACAATGACGACATCAATAACAACAATAATAACTACAACAATTATAAAAAGGGCAACAAACAGGAAAATAAATATTTAAAAAAAAATTTTTTTTTTAAAGACTATACCAAATTCTCCTTTCACATGATGAAACTCAGCATAGTGGGCAGAAAGCCAAGAGGTCCTACTGGATCCCTTCACTTAGCACAAGGCTCCTCACTTAGCACAAGGCTTAAGTCACGTTGAGCCAACCACAAATCTTAATTTCAAAGTGGCAACAGCTCTCTGAAAGACTGCTGTGGCTGGGTTGTATGCAGACACCCCCTTTTTAGAAATGCTTGAAAATTCAGTTCAAATAAAAAACCCCATTCATTTTGGGGGTTTAACCTCTGAATTACTTTGAAGACCATGCATTTCTTCACTCATAAGTGAATGGTTGTGGTTATGAAGGGAAGCGTGTCTGTGCTGGGGGAATTCCAGATTACACTTTCAGGTAATGAAACCAAAGCCAAACTTCTCTTGCTACCTGGAAAACCCCCTATTCCAAAATATTTTTGCCTATGTACAAAACTTAAACTGTATAACCAAACTCTCACAAAAACTCACCTATAAGTCACCTAGAATTATTTATTTATTTATTTATTTATATTTGTTTTGTTTTTTCACCAGAGCACTGCTCAACTCTGGCTTATGGTGGTAAGAGGGATTGAACCTGGGACTTTGGAGCCTCAGGAATGAGAGTTCTCTCTGCATAACCATTATGCTATCTACCCTTCCTTCCTCCAGAATTGTCTCCTTAAAAACAAAACAGCCTCTGATGTTCCTGTGTGGTAAAACACTCCCTCTCTTCCATATTAAGCATTAAGAGGTGACAGCCATGGTTTTGAGTCCTTTGGCTAGTGGATAATTTGTTTCATTCTCATATTGATCCTGTGCTGACTCCTTTACTATTCTCATTGTGGAGGTGAGGAAAATGAAGTGCAGAAAGGTCAAGAAACTAACCCAAGGTAAAAAAAACTCTTAAGTGGTGAACCTGGGATTCCAAATCACTAGTCAGGCTCTAACACACTACAACCACTCCACAAGCAAACAACCAAGCTAGGAGAAAACAAAAACAAAATCAGACAAATGTGTGGGAGTAGATAGCATAATGGTATTGTTTAATAAATAGAAATATGGGGGAGCCAGGTGGTAGCACAGTGGGTTAAGCGCACGTGCAGTGAAGCGAAAGGACCGTCATAGGATCCCGGTTCGAGCCCTGGGCTCCCCACCTGCAAGGGAGTCACTTCACATACTGTGAAGCAGGTCTCCAGGTGTCTTTCTCTCCCCCTCCTCTCCATTTCTCTCTGTCCTATCCAACGACGACGACGACATCAACAACAAAAGCAATAATAACTACAACAACAACAACAATAAAAAAACAAGGGCAACAAAAGTGAAAAAAATTAAAAAATAGAAATATGGGACATTGGGGTAGATAGCATAATGGTTGTGCAAAGAGACTCTCATGTCTGAGGCTCCTGATTCCCAGGTTCAATCCCTGCACCACCAGCTGAGCAGTGCTCTGGTCAAAAAAAAAAAAAAAAAAGTGAGTTCAAAATGGAGTAGCTCCTGCTAAGGCCACAACTCCAAACCATCTCTTAGCCAACTAAATTGCCATTTCAACCCCACCCAAGAATGTAATTCAGATCAGTACTAGTCAACATCGGTAATCAACATAAGACTGGCCTGTCTTCCCCCACAGAAGGTTGGCATCTGGCCTGAATCAATCTTTTTCACTTACTAAAAGACCCTGTCTATCCCTTTTCTGACTTATAAAACTCTTCCATTCTGTATACTCCATGGAAGCAACCTTCTGTTAGCTAGATGCCAAAATAATATATTATAATTATATTATATTTAGTGTAATATATTTATCATTATATTATAATAATATATTAATGTATTATAATGCTGCCAAATATATTATTTAATAAAACCGGGGGCAGGGCACTGCCGCAGCGCATTAAGTGCACATGGGGTGAAGAGCAAGTACTGGCTTAAGGAGCCCGGTTCAAGCCCCCACCCCCCCTTTACCTGCACGCGCGCGGGGGAGGGGTGGTGGTGGTGATGGCGACACTTCACAGGCGGTGAGGCAGATCTGCAGGTGTCTATCTCTCTCCTCCTCTCTGGATTTCTCTCTGTCCTATCCAACAACAACAGCAATGGCAACAAGGGCAACAAAATGGGAAAAAATGGCCTCCAGGAGCAGTGGATTCTTAGTGCAGGCATTGAGCCCCAGCAATAACCCCAGAGACAAAAAATTAAAATAAAACCTCTTAGATACTTAAATTTACTTGATTGACTTGTTTTTTAACAGCACCAACTGGATACAAGGATGCCTGGCTTTTTTGTACCTCACCTACTTTGATTCATTGCCAGAATGAACAGAACCAGGTCATCCCTGCAGCTTCACAAATTCACGGTCCAGCAGGCCCACACCTGCCAGTGGGGAAGGCAATGGATGGGGAATGGCCCTAGGCAAACTTGACTCTCTTCCTTAAAAACCTAGACTAGAAGCCTCTAAGGAGTTCTGGCTCGACCTGGTCTTGGAGGGACCAGAGCTCCCTCCAAGGCAGGTTTGCCTGTTTAAATAGGTATCAACCAGGTGGAGTGGGGAAGGGACTGGAGGGCAACTTCTTGCAGAGCAGTCTTTCTTCCCTTTTAGGTCTTTGCAGACATTGCAGCCAGTTGGCATTCAGCTGTGAGAGGGCCAGTCAGTGCCCAGCACTGGGTTTCACCTCTATATGTCATACAATAAGGAGACAGTAGACTCAGGTGAGACCATCCTACAGGGTAAGATGGATAAGTGATCTGAGAAAACCTTCCCACAGTTTGAGCCCACCAGGACTTTCCCTTAATCCCCACCCCATTAATTCCAGAAAGAGGAAGGGATCAGATCTACATAACAGTGAATCACCAAGCACTTGGGCACAATGACCCTCCAGGAGAGGGTGGAGAAGCTTGTCTGGTGACTGCCTACACAAACAGGGCACCTCCGAAGAGCAGCAAACAAACCTGTCTGCACCAGTTCCCATTTTGCAAAAGATTACACTCATAAAAGAAAAAAAGAAAGAAAAAAAAAAAACCTTCTGAGAAACACTTGTTTAGAGAAATCCACCGTTAACAGCAAAGTTTACACCAAAGGATAATTTCAAAAGTTCCTCTGAAAGAACTCTCTGGATAAGGTGGTTTTGTAAAAATAGGTACTAAATGTCCTTAAACTTAAGTCATTGGGTGCACCAGATTCTGCAAAGAAGCAGATCCTGGTGAACTCTGTTTCTAAAAGAAGTTAAGCCCAATGGTGTCAAAGAGAACTTGTTCGTCTGATGTGATGGTCAAGGTACCTCCTACAGAAGATTCAGGAGGGAGGACTGTTAAGGATGGGTGATGGTTAAGACACAGTGGGGGTCCGTCTGCCATCGAGCCTCGGGGTGGCCCTAGGCTCCTCGATCCAGCAGAGCAGCAAAACCAATGGCAACTAGGGTAAAACCGCCAGTTTTATGGGACAGGACCGATGAGTTATGTCGGGAACGTGGTTCGTGAAAGAAATGCATCCCCGAGGAGGTTAAGGTCTCCTGGGGATCCTCCAGGGTGGGCACGGATTCCAGAAAAAGACAAGTATATGTGGGCAAGCAAAGGGCCATAACCTTTCTCTCCATCCCAGCTCCGAACTATTCTTTACTGCTGCCAGTGTGAGAAAAGACATTCTCTACTACCAAACGAATGCTCTCAACCACGTTTTTCCTCCACAAAACGGCTCTGACAGCTTTCCTTCGGATCCACTGCGAGGTGCAGAAGGAGACAGGGGTAGTCCCTCCTTAGCCCTCCACCCTCTAGGGCTCCTGGCCAGCTCCTCCCGCAGCCCGCTCGCGTCCCTGCTCTCCTGTTACCTCGTCAGCGCGGCCGCGGGTGTCTGGAACTTGAGCCGCTGGTTCTGTGGGCGCCGAGTCCACCTCCCCGGCCGCCAAGGGACTACTCTGAGCCGCCCGGGGGTCCCCGCCGACCCCCGGCGCTGCCTGGCTGCCGCCGTCCGCAGCAGCGCCGACTACCCCGACGGACGAGGCGGCCGCGGCGCCTAGTAGTCCGTGGGCCCCGTCGGGGTCCCCGGCCGCCACACTATGCACCAGCCACGCATCCACTCGCGTGCGGGGGATGAAGGGGACCCCTAGGGCGCGCACCTCCCGGAGCAGCTGGCCCTCAGACGGCACCACGGGGTCCGCCCACAGGCACTTGGGGCGCCCCAGCTCCGCGAGCCCCCAGCCTCCCCCGGCGGGGAAGGGGCTGAGCGCGTAGGCGGAGCTCGACCAGCCTCTGCTGTGGGGCAGCTCGTCCCCGAGCAGGGAGTGCGGCGGGATTAGCAGGTACAGGTCTAGGTCCAGGTCCACGCGCAGCCCCGCCAAGCTCAGCAGGATGGTGAGATGCAGGAGCCTGCCGCCGTCCGACCACCAAGGCTTCAGGTACTTCATCTCCCCTCCCCGAGAGCCCCGGGACGTCCCTGACGGCGCCCGCGGGTCCCAGCGCTCCTGCCGCCGCCCTGCACAGCGCAGGTCCCGCGCCGCCTCCACCTGCCCGGAAGAGACAGAGAAGCGAAACAATGGCCCCCGCAGCGCAGCGCCGTCGCGGGCTCCCGCAGCGGGGCACAAAGGCTCCTGCTTCGCCGTGGGTGCCCAGCTTGCGGCTCAGGACCGCTGGAGGAGGAGCCACCTGCGCGCAGAGCCCGCCCCGCAGCTCAGCGCCCCGGCCAGGCCCCGCCCCGAGCCGCGGGGGCCTCCGCCGGGGACACGCCCCCGGCCTCCCGGGGCTCCCGCGCCTGGGAGGGGCTTCACGGGGCGGGGCTCCGCAGCTCAAAGGCTCTTTCTTTATTGGGGGTATCGCAAAGGTCTCTGGGAATAAAAGTTATTCAAGGCCACAAGTGGCCCCCGACCTCGTTAGGCCAGTGGCCCTGCAGCGCTAGCTGGAAGAACTAGGTGCGAGTCTGTGGGAAAGGTGTGTGGGAAGGGACAGGCTGTGTAGACTAGGGGAAAGGTCCAGGCCCTGAGCTGCTCGCGAAGCGCTTCCACCCTCTGGGTTAATACAGGAGACCAGTCCCTGAATTCAGACCCCAGCCCCGATCTGCCAGTTGTGTGACCTTGGATAAGTTACCAAACTTTCTTGTGCTTCAGCTATGTCATGAGTAAAGTAAGGACAATAGTACCAGTTTAGTGTGACTGATGAAGTCAGATGAAATACTATTGTATATGTAAAACGCAGTTTGAAGTGCAAATTCTATAGCTGCCTTTGAGTCAAACAGTACTTCCGGCAAAAGCGCTCCCACCCTGTCCCCTCCCACCCCACCCTAAGTTCCAGTCATAGAATTCTCTCTGTTCCCTGGGTTTGGCCTCACTGTGCTACACCTTCCTTCTTAGTCTCCTTGTATCTGTATGTGAGAGGTAAGTTTCCCTGCACAGTCCACATCCCTCTCCCACTTTACACTCCACTACCTGGACACTGTCTGTGTGCCAGTTTTTTTGTTTGTTTCTTTGTTTGTTTTTTACTATAAAAAAGACACTAATAATATTACCTGCCTAAAGCAACTGTTGTACCAACTCAGACGAGATGCATGTAAACCACCAAACACTGACTGCACTTACCCTTCAGATGCAGCCTTTACATTTTCACTATTTGGAATGAATCTCTTCCCCCATCTGTTCTCCCACAGTACGTTTTCCCCTGTGCCAACATTGCAACACTTGGCAAGGTTCACTCTGTGTTGAGGTTGAGGACTGGTCCATTGTGCCCGCTGTAAATTCTTAAGGGCAGGAAACCTGTTTAGCTCACCTTTGTGCCCACAGAGAACCTAGCAAATGTATGTTTTACTAACCCTCACTGTCTTGCTGGTGGTGAAAGGAGGGAGAGGGAAAGGATGGCCAAGCGAGGGCTGGCAGTTGGGTAAGGAGTTGAGCAAGACTTGTTTATAAAGGTCCCTTCCTCCACCTGTTTTTCTCCTCTCTTGGGGCTAGTATGATAAAAACCTCATACCAGATTTAAGTTTGCCTAGTGAGGCCAGGGGTACAGAAGCAATGCCAAGGGTGCAGAATCAGCCCATTTAAAGTTCTTTAGGCCTTGGAAAATGGGATGTGGATGGTAAAGAGACTGGGAGAGAAGTAAAGGGAGATGCTGACCAGCTTTGCTCTGGCTCACAGCACTTAACTCCCTGTACAGAGGATTTTGGCTTGGTCTTGGTAAATGTCCTCTAAATTGAGGTTTTGATGAAAACCTTCTACACTGTATGGTGCTGTGCCGGAAGCTGTGAAGGGTGTTAAATGGAGTGTCTTTTGCTCACTAAGTTTATGGTTTTATCAGAGAGGGAAAATTGTGCTTAAATTCCAAAAGATTAAGAAGATGTGAATGAATATAAAGGGAGTACTTTAACCCAGTAAGAACTGAGCTACTCGTGCTCTCTTTGAGAGAGTCTTGCATACAGTTTTGCTCCTCCCCCATTTTTGCACTTGAATTGAGCAATTTACTTGAAGTGTCTTGAGGAATCTGCATATATTAAGATCAGGAAGTGCATTTGCATTTAAATTAGTTGGAGAGGGGATTGATCCTTCATTTGTTGATTCTCAAAGTGTCTGTCAGATTGTTCAGTTGAAAAGTGTGGCATAATTTTAGTTTACAGGTTGGTGAAAAAGCAGGACAGGGCATATAAATAACCTTGCAGTAAAATATTAAGACGGGGACTCAAAATCAATTCTGCACACTTTTGACCTTAATCTCAGCAGAAGATTCCATTTATAGGAATGCAGTTAGAGAGAAGAGTGAGATTAGATATAGTGACTTTTACTTAGTGCTTTTTATTATTTTTTCTAGTGCCCCCTCCATTAAGGAAAGAAAAAGGTGAAAAATCATAAACCATTTTCTTGTGACTTAAAAATTTATCTGTATATATTAAAACACGTAAGTCAGTGCTACTCTAAGGGTGATGATCCAAAATTGGTGCTATTCTGCAAGTTATTTCTTTAAAAAATTGCTTTTGTCATGGTCTGGGAGGTGGCCAGTGGATAAAACATTGGGCTCTCAAACATGAGGTTCTGAGTTCAATCCCCGGCAGCGTATGTACCAGAGTCATCCGGTTCTTTCTCCTATCTTTCTCATGAAAAATAAATAAAATCTTTAAAAAAAAAATGGTTTTGGGGACTCGGGCTGTAGTGCAGCAGGTTAAGCGCACGTGGTGCAAAGCACAAGGACCTGCGTAAGGATCCCGGTTCAAACCCCGGCTCCCCACCTGCAGGGGGGGGTCGCTTCACAGGGGGTGAAGCAGGTCTGTAGGGGTCTATCTTTCTATCCCCCTCTCTATCTTTCCCTCCTCTCCATTTCTCTCTGTCCCATCCAACAACGACGACATTAATAACAACAATAATAACTACAATAATAAAACGACAAGGTCAACAAAAGGAAATAAATAAATATTTTAAAAATTGGTTTGTTAATTATTTAATAGTGGTTTATAACAGGGATATAGCTTTTCACTGGACCTACCACCAAAGTTCTGTATGCTTCTAGATGACTTGAGTAATAAAATCCAGGTGCTTAGAAACTTTTTTAAAATTTATTCCCTTTTGTTGCCCTTGTTGTTTTTTTGTTGTTATTATTGATGTTGTCATTGTTGGATAGGACAGAGAGAAATGGAGAGAGGAGGGGAAGACAGTGAGGGAGAGAGAAAGATAGACATCTGCAGACCTGCTTCACTGCCTGTGAAGCGACTCCCCTGCAGGTGGGGATCCCATGGCTGGAACCGGGATTCTCATGCCAGTCCTTGTGCTTTGCGCCACATGTGCTTAACCTGCTGCGCTACCACCCAACTCCCGTGCTTATAAATTTTTATAGCAATCTGATATTGCTGGATAATTTAACACCTGGTCAGTAGGTTTGTTTTTTTTTGCCTTTGCTACTTTATTTTATTAGAAATTAAGTTTTGTCTTTATTCAAAATCACTGATACCCCCAATAAAGAAATAAAAAAAAAAAAAACATATTTGAGAGAGCGAGCAAGCAAGTGCTGACTCTTTACCAGGATAAATTTGAGAAGCATTGCCTGCAATGATATCCCAGTGAAGTCTGCAGGTCTGAAGATGTCTTCCAGTGCTCCTCTTCCTTGAAGGGTGGGCTTAACCTAGTGACTAGCTTCAACAAATAGAATATGACAAAAATGATAGATGTTATTTCCAAGATTAAGTTTTGATGAAGCTTCTATCTTGCTGTCTAAGAAAATATTATAAGTGGTCTGGGAGATAGTATAATGGATAAAGGACCCTCAAGCATGAGGTCTTGTGTTCAATCTCTGGCAGCACATGTACCAGAGTGATGTCTGGTTCTCTCTCTCCTATTTTTCTCATTAATAAATAAAAAATATATATTTTAAAAAAGAAACAGAATATTATAAGGTTGAGTGGCTGTTTATAATAAGCATTTATTGCTCACAGTTCTGGAGGTACAAGTCCATGGTCAGGGTGCTAGCATGCTTAGTTTCTGATGAGAGTCCTCTTCTGGTTATTGATTTGTGTCCCCATATGATAGGATAAGTGTTGAGGGAGAGAAGGCACCATCCAGAAATGGGAGTGGTTGCAGGTGTAGGTGGGGCCTTTGGCTTTAAAAGAAGTGAACCTTGCCTTAGTCTTCTTTGTAATTGGATTCGTTTCATTGAAGATGTCTTTAAAATATATGCGGAAAAGAGTTCTGCCAATATTTTCCTCTAAGTATCTGATAGTTTGTGGTCTAACATCTAAGTCCTTGATCCACTTGGAGTTTACTTTTGTATTTGGTGAAATACAGTGGTTCAGTTTCATTCTTCTGCATATTTCAAGCCATTGTTTCCAACACCATTTGTTAAAGAGACTCTGCTTTTCCCATTTAATAGTCTGGGCACCTTTGTCAAAGATTAGATGTCCATAGGTGTGGGGGCTCACTTCTGGGCTCTCAATTCTATTCCACTGGCTAGTGTGTCTATTCATGTTCCAGTACCAAGCAGTTTTGATGACAATGGCCCTATAATACAGTTTGAGATCTGGGAGTGTGATGCCTCCGGTTCTGTTCTTTTTTCTCGAGATTGTTTTGGCAATTCTAGGTCTTTTCTGGTTCTAGATAAACATTTGTAGCATTTGTTCTATTCTCCTAAAAAATGTGCTTGGGATCTTGATGGGGATAGCATTAAATTAAAAAGCTTCTGCACAGCAAAAGAAACCACTACCCAAACCAAGAGACCCCTCACAAAATGGGAGATCTTTACATGCCATACATCAGACAAGAGTTTAATAATCAACATATATAAAGAGCTTGCCAAACTCAACAACAAGACAACAAATAACCCCATCCAAAAATGGGGGAGGACATGGACAGAATATTCAACACAGAAGAGATCCAAAAGCCCGAGAAACACATGAAAAAATGTTCCAAGTCTCTGATTGTCAGAGAATGCAAATCAAGACAACAATGAGATACCACTTCACTCCTGTGAGAATGTCATACATCAGAAAAGGTAACAGCAGCAAATGCTGGAGAGGGTGTGGGGTCAAAGGAACCCTCCTACACTGCTGGTGGGAATGTCAATTGGTCCAACCTCTGTGGAGAACAGTCTGGAGAACTCTCAGAAGGCTAGAAATGGACCTACCCTATGATCCTGCAATTCCTTTCCTGGGGATATATCCTAAGGAACCCAACACATCCATCCAAAAAGATCTGTGTACACATATGTCCTTGGCAGCACAATTTGTAATAGCCAAAACCTGGAAGCAACACAGGTGTCCAACAACAGATGAGTGGCTGAGCAAGCTGTGGTATATATACACAATGGAATACTACTCAGCTATAAAAAATGGTGACTTCACCATTTTCAGCCCATCTTGGATGGACCTTGAAAAAATCATGTTGAGTGAAATAAGTCAGAAACAGAAGGATGAATATGGGGTGATCTCACTCTCAGGCAGAAGTTGAAAAACAAGATCAGAAAAGAAAACACAAGTAGAACCTGAAATGGAATTGGCATATCTCAACAAAGTAAAAGACTCTGGGGTGGGTGGGTGGGGAGAATACAGGCCCAAGAAGGATTCAGAGGACCTAGTGGGGGTTGTATTGTTATATGGGAATCTGGGGAATGTTATGCATGTACAAACTATTGTACTTACTGTTGAATGTAAAACATTAATTCCCCAATAAAAAAATTAGTAAAAAAAAAAAAAGTGAACCTTGGGGCATTCTCCCACGCTTTCTCTCTTGGGACCACCATGTGGCCATAGAGCTTGTGAGTCCTCTTCTCTCTCTCTCTCTAAAATATATTTTGTTTTTTGGGGAGTCGGGTGGTAGCGCAGCAGGTTAAGCACATGTGGCGCAAAGCACAAGGACTGGCATAAGGATCCCGGTTTGAGTCCCCACTCCCCACCCACAGGGAAGTCGCTTCACAATCGGTGAAGCAGTTCTGCAGGTGTCTATCTTTCTCTCCCCCTCTCTATCTTCCCCTCCTCTCTCCATTTCTTTCCAACAACAACAACATCACTAACAACAACAATAATATTTACAACAATAAAATAATATGGGCAACAAAAGGAAATAAATATTTTAATATATATATATATATTGTTTTTAAGAAAAGTTTAATTTACCTGAATAATCATGCTCTCTTATCAATTCATTGTTAAGATAAGACATGGAAAACTCTCAGAATGGAGACAGAAGCTATCCTCCCTTATCCCTTTAACAAAAGGAAGCTTTTTTCCCCTCCCTTTTCAGAGCATGCTCAATTTTACCACCCTGGGATGCTATCCCCCACCCCCAAAGAAAGTGTGTGAGAGAAAAGACATCACAGCACCAGAGTTTCCTCTTTTACTGTATCTTAATCCCCTTCCAAAGACCCCACCTCCTAATACCGGTCACCTTGGGGCTTAAATTTCAATGTAAGAGTTTTGAAGGGATCTTAACTTTCAGACCATGGTAATTTTTTTAAAAAATATTTATTTTAATTTTTCCCTTTTGTTGCCCTTGTTGATTTTTATTGTTATTGTTGATGTCATTGTTGTTAGATAGAACAGAGAGAAATGGAGAGAAGAGGGGAAGACAGAGAGTGGGAGAGAAAGAGAGCCACCTGCAGACCATGGTAATTAGTTTCTCCTTCTTCCTCTCCCCCAATCTCTCCCGTCCCCTCCCCCCATCTCCTTTCCCTCTCCCTCTGGCTTCTGAAGAGAGCTGTCATATGAGCATATCTTTGCTGCAGCCTGCTAGTGGCATGGTGCTGGTCTTTTCAAACAAAAGCAATGAGGACCAGAGACCTGCCAACAGGTCTTGAGTAAGCACAGACAAATATTCTGCCCTTCTGGAGGTTTGACATGACTGTAATCCTGGCCAACAGCTTGATCATGGCTGTGTAAAAGACATCTCAAACAGGACCAGGTGGAGGTGTGCCTGGTTGAGTACATGTTACAATGCTTAAGGACCCAAGCCCCCAATCTTCACCCGCAGGAGGGAAGCTTTATAAGTTGTGCAGCAGTGATGTACACAGACAGGTGTCTCTCTGTCTCTTTCTTTTATTTTTTAATATTTATTTATTTATTTATTTATTTATTCCCTTTTGTTGCCCCTGTTGTTTTATTGTTGTAGTTATTATTGTTGTTGTTATTGATGTGGTCGTTGTTAGTTAGGACAGAGAGAAATGGAGAGAGGAGGGGAAGACAGAGAGGGGGAGAGAAAGACACCTGCAGACCTGCTTCACCGCCTGTGAAGCGACTCCTCTGCAGGTGGGGAGCAGGGGGCTCGAACCTGGATACTTAAGCTGGTTCTTGCGTTTGGTGGCACGTGCACTTAACCCGCTCGGCTACCGCCCAACTCCCTGTCTCTTTCTTTCTCTATCACCCCCTTCCCTCTAGATTTCTGGCTGTCTCTGTCCAATAAATAAAGATAATAAAAAGAAGACCTCTCAAACCCAAGGACATACCTAAGCCACACATGAATTCCTTACTCCAGAATAAGTCTAATATAAATGTTCAAGTCAGTACATTTAGGATAACCTAATAGGTGGTATAATGAATACACCCTGTGTCAGAAATGTAAAAATAAAAAAAGAAAGAGAAAGGAAGAAAAAGAAAGAAACTATGGTTGTGTTGTATAGTTAATGAATAATTTATATCCATTACAAAATAATAATTTCTCAGTGCAACTGTGAAGCTACCATATAGTGCTACATTCTCATATAGAAAGGTCATAATTTGGTTTACTAAGATTGTAACTTAGCAATAAAGGTAGTTAGTTACCAGTGTGAGCTGAGTATAAGTGCTGTCCATGGAGCTTTTTCTAAGTATTTATCCAAAATCAACATGGAAGAAAACAGGGAACAAAAGGGAATAAGTAAATAAAATAAAAATAAATTAAAAAAATTTAAAATTTTTTTATTTATTTATTCCCTTTTGTTGCCCTAGTTGTTTTATTGTTGTAGTTACTATTGTTATTAATGTCATCACTGTTGGATAGGACAGAGAGAAATGGAGTGAGGAGGGGAAGACAGAGAGGGGGAGACAAAGATAGACACCTGCAAACCTGTTTCACCACCTGTGAAGAGACTCCCTTGCAGGTGGGAAGCTGGGGCCTCCAACTGGGATCTTTACTCCCGTGCTTAACACACTGCACTACCGTCCGACTCCCTACATTTACTATAAATGACACATATCAAGCACCATTTTGCTGATAGTTGGGATGCAAAGATGTTCAAGACAATAGCTTGGAGGACTGGGAGATGGCTCACCTGGTAGAGCACACAATTCACCATGTTCAAGGACCTCGGTTCCAGTTCTTGGCCACTACATGAGAACACTATGCATAGGGAGAGCTTCATGAGTGGTGAAGCAGTGTTGTAGTATCCTCATCCAATCTGGTCCCCTACGCCCACACTGAACTTCTCTGTTCCAGACTCTTGGAAACAGAGTTGGCAGTCAGCTGAGGTAAAGAACAAACACCTCATCACAGACCCCTGCAAGCGTCAACCCGGCTTTGACCTAGAACGTTATGATTGGGCCCTGCTCAGTCGCTATCGAACAGGCCATGGCCTGTGCGCCGCTATGTTCCATCGCTGGGGAGCCAGAGACGACCTGAACTGCCCCTGCGGCTACAGACAGACTATGACCCACATAGTCAACGACTGCCACCTCTCCAGATTCAAAGGAGGTCTCGAAACTTTACATCAGGCTCAACCTGACGCTGTTGACTGGCTACGGAAGAAGGGCAAACGCTAGAAGAAGAAGTATCCTCCTTCTCTCTGTCTTTCTTCCTCTCTCCCTTTCACCATCTATCTATCTAAAAACAAATAAGCAAGCAAACAAAAATTGTCCACCAACAGCTGTCATGAAACCCTGGTGGGAAGAAAAAAAAGACAACAGCTTATAGTCTTATTGCTAGTGACAACTAATTTACAGCTCTGCGGTAACATTATAGCACTGCATTCTGTATTGTGCATTAGTAATGTCCATTATTAAAGTTTGTTAGTAAACAGATGTGCCCAGGTGAAGTACGTACCACTGATTTGGGAGCCAAAGACTCATGTGAGAAATATGTTTGTCATGGGGGTAGATAGCATGGTCATGCAAAGAGAGTCTCTGAAGTCCCAGGTTCAATTCCCTGCAACATCACCACCATAAACCAGAACCAAGCAGTGCTCTGGTAAAAGAAAAAAAAAAAAAAACAAGGAGGAGGAGGAGAAGAAAAGAAATATGTTTGTTTAAGGTCAGGCCTATGCTAAATAGTTTTGCTGTGTCCCATCTGATCTCTGAAGTATGAATGGGTACACTTAAATTCAAGTTGTGGTTCCAGAGTTGTAGGTGTGTGTGTGTAAGGAAGCTGCAGAGGGCAGTAAGGGAATTAAGAAGAAAGGATATTAAAGTAATGCTGGTGGTCCGGGAGGTGGTGCAGTGAATAAAGCATTGAATTCTCAACCATGAGGTTCTGGGTTCGATCCCCAGCAGCACATGTACGAGAGTGATGTCTGGCTCTTTCTCTCCCCCTATCTTTCTCATGAATAAATAAATTCTTAAAAAATATATATAATGCTGATCAGAAGGCTGATATGATAGCATTGTCAGTCTTTGCCCATCACATCCAAAATGCTAGACCCCCTAGACTATTTTGGGTGTGGCTCTGTTTAACCACTTACACAAAACTAGTGAGGCTGGCCTAAGCACTGTAATAAATAACTCTCACATCTCAGTGGCTTATACCTGGTGAAAACTTACTTCTTTCTTACTTTATACTCCAAGGACGAGTGTAGAAGAAGGAAATTTTGTGCTCCTTGGTGTCATTTGAGGATACAGTTTTTTTTCCTGTTGAGGCTTTGATTTCGTCCAGGTTCTCAGCATATGTTGCATTCAGTTGGTGGTGAAGAAAGATACTGAAGGTCAAAAATACAATGGAAAAAACTAAGGGTTAAGCCTGGAAGTGGTATCCTGACTTTCACTCACATTCCATTGATCAGAACTTGGGCTGCTGTAGGGACCACTCCCAGGTGCAAGAGAGACTGGAAGGTGGGAATTTTTTTTTTTTTTTTTTTTAGCAGAGCACTGCTCAGCTCTGGCTTGTGTCTGGGATTGAACCTACCCCCACCCATATGTTATCTATCCCCACCCTCCTTGCCATTTTTCTTTTATCCTATTTTTGAGTAATTGTTAATATTCTCTTGTTTCCTGGGTAAAACTAACATAACTTTTCTGTTGATAACATCTAGATTAGAAAGAATCTTTAAGGGAGTCGGGCGGTAGTGCAGCGGGTTAAGCGCAGGCAAAGTGCAAGGACCCGGGTAATGATCCCGGTTTGAGCTCCCGGCTCCCCACCTGCAGGGGAGTCCCTTCACAGGCGGTGAAGCAGATCTACAGGTGTCTGTCTGTCTTTCTTGCCCCCTCTATGTCATCTTCTTCTCTCTCCATTTTTCTCTGTCCTATCCAACAATGACGACATCAAGAACAACAACAATAACTCAACAATAAAACAAAAAGGGCAACAAAAGGGAATAAATAAATATTTAGGAACAAAGAGAGAGAGAGAGAAAGAAAGAAAGAAAGAAAGAAAGAAAGAAAGAAAGAAAGAAAGAGAGAAAGAAAGAAAAAGAATCTTTAAAAAAGATTTTGAAGGGAGTCTGGCGGTAGCACAGCGGGTTAAGCCGCCCACGTCGCAAAGCTCAAGGACCCGTGTAAGGATCCCAATTGGAGCTCCTGCTCCACACCTGGAGGGGGATCACTTCACAAATGGTGAAGCAGGTGTGCATGTGTCTTTCTCTCCCCCTCTATGTCTTCCCCTCCCCTCTCCATTTCTCTCTGTCCTATACAACAAGGACGACATCAATAACAACTATAACAACAATGAAAACAAGAGCAACAATAGGGAATAAATAAATATTTTTAAAGGTTTTTTTTAAAAAAAGCTTTTGAGGACTGGAGAGATAGCTTAACCCAATAGGAGTGATGCCTGGCTATTCACAGTCAAGGTCTGAGTCCTGACGCCACAGAAAGATGTGGTTACCTTGACATTAAATAAATAAAATTGAAGGGAGTCGGGCGGTAGTACAGCGGTGCAAAGCGCAAGGACTAGCATAAAGATCCTGGTTCGACCTCCCGGCTCCCCACCTGCAGGGGAGTCGCTTCACAAGCTGTGAAGCAGGTCTGCAGGTGTCTGTCTTTCTCTCCACCTCTCTGTCTTCCTCTCCCCTCTCCATTTCTCTCTGTCTTATTTAACAACGACAACATCAATAACAACAACAATAATAACTACAACAACAATAACGACAAGGGCAACAAAAGAGAAAATAAAATAAAAATGAAGTTAAATGCTTTCTACAGTAATTTAAATTTTCAGAAGAACTTCTTTCTTCAGTTCTCTTTTCTATTCTATTCCATTTCTGTCTTAAAGTAGTTTGTGATCACAGTGTATTATGTGCCACTTTGTCACTTTATAAGCATCACTTCACTGCAAACATGACTTTCTCTGATGTATGGCTTTTCTAATTCAGTGGCGAGTGCATTCCCCCACTGCTCATGAACTCACTCTCTTCATATCTTCAGGATCACCAGATGAGTTAGGAAAAAACAGAATCTGGATCTGTTTTCTACAAAATTATCAATATTTGCTAAAACAAAGAGCTGGGAGTACCCCCAATGGAATGCCATCTGGCCCTGTCTTTGAGAGCCTGTGGAAAAATCTTTTCACAGCCGAGATGATTATTTGGCACAACTGACACTGAAATTCAGCACAGTGGCTTACAGAGCAGAAACTGACTTGCACAAAGAAAAACTTTGCTATTGGGCAAGGGTGTGATTTTATACAATAGACTTTCATGCCTGAGGCACTAGAGATCCCAGGTCTAATCTTTAGCATCCACATAAGCCAGAGCTCATCAGTGCTCTGGTTGAGAGAGAGAGAGAGAGAGAGAGAGAGAGAGAGAGAGTGAGACCATAGCACCCAAGCCTCCCTCAATGCCATCGTACTCCCATGTGGTATCCTAGGGACTAGAACCTGAGTGGTGCACATAGTAAAGCAGGGGCCCTCCCAGGTGAGCTATCCTGCTGCTGACATTCATTAAGAGGAATCTTTTTTTTTTTTTTTTTTGGGGGGTGGGGGTAGATAGCATAATGGTTATGCAAAGAGACTCTCTTGCCTGAGGCTCCAAAGTCCCAGGTTCAATCCCCCCCCCCCCCCCCCCCCCCCCCCCCCCCGCACCACCATAAACCAGAGCTGATCAGTGCTCCGGTTAACAACAACAACAACAAAAAAGGAATCTTTTTTTTTTTTTTTTTTTTTTTGCCTCTGGGGTTATTGCTGGGGCTTGGTCCCTGCACCCCAATCCAATGCTCCTGGAGGCCATTTTTTCCCTTTTGTTGCCTTAAAATTTTTTTTTCTTATTATCTTTATTGGTTGATTGGATAGAGACAGTCAGAAATCGAGAGGGAAGGGAGGAATAGAGAGGGTGAGTGACAGACACCTGCAGCACTGCTTCACCACTTGTGAAGCTTACCCCCTGCAGGTGGGGACTGGGGGCTCGAACCCACGTCCTTGTGCATTGCAACATGTGCGCTCAACCAGGTGCACCACCACCTGGCCCCTCGTTTTATCATTGTTGTGGTTATTATTATTATTGTTGTTGGACAGGACAGAGAGAAATTGAGAGAGGAGGGGAGACAGAGAGGGGAAGAGAAAGATAGACACCTACAGACCTACTTCACCGTCTGTGAAGCGACTCCCCTGTAGGTGGAGAGCTGGAGGCTCCAACGGGGGGGGGGGGGGGAGGGCTCAAACTGGGATCCTTCTGCGGGTCTTCACGCTTTGTGCCAGGTGCGCTTAACCCTCTGGTCTACCGCCTGACTCCCTGGTACTCAGAATTTCTAATCCCTGTCTATTGCCCAATTCTCCCCTGAAAACACTCATCTGGGATCTTATTTCCATCCCTCCCTTTCTCTCTCTCTCTCTCTCTCCCCCTCTCTTTTTCTCTCTTTCTTTCTTTTTTATTTTAAAATTTATTTTATTTGTTTGATTAGGACAGAGAGAAACTGATAGGGGCAGGACAGATGAAGAAGGAAAGAAAAAGAGAAACACCTGCAGACATGCTTCACCGCTGATGAAGTTTCTCCCCTGTAAATAAGGGTGTGAGCCTAGCCTGGGTTCATATGCATGATACTGTGCGCTTAACCAGACACATTGCCACCTGGCCCTTTGGACCACTTTTCTCAGTCAGTGTTTTTCAGGGAATTAGGTAGGTCATAGGTAACTCTCCTGCAAACACACATATACAAATAAACACACACACACACACACACACACACACACACACACCACCTTGAGGAGGTTTAATTGTATGAGAATGTTTTCTCAACTTTGTCATATCCCCAGGCTCAGATTCCTTCTCATACTATATTTATTCATCTTTCAAAGAATAACTTCTAATTATTTCAGTGAGTACTACTTTCAAATGCTAGGGAAGTTCAAAAGAAGTGAAGGAGATAAGAGAAATGATGGAGTTCATTATTTCCCCACTGGAATGATTTAAATAAAAAAAAAAAGAGAGAGGAAAGAGGGCTCCCAAAGGAAGTAACTATCATAGCAAAAACAAACAAACAAAAAAAACCAAGGACAAAATTCTGGGAGGAAGGGACAGGCATTGGTGCACCTGGTTAAACACACACACTATAGTGCGCAAGGACCCAGGTTCAAGCCACTGTTCCCCACCTGCAAGGGAGAAGCTTCACGAGAGGCAAAGCAGGACTGCAGGTGCCTCTCCCTCTCTCCTTCTCTATTACCTCCTCCCCTCTCAATTTCTGTCTCTATCCAGTAATAAATAAATAGAAAAAAAAATTCTTGTGGAACACAGCAACAAATGTGTAACTATTTAACTGTAATTTTAAACAGTTTGAGCTTTGTACATACATGGGTCTGTAGATAATTTTTGTTTTTTAATTTTTTATTTATAAAAAGGAAACACTGACTAAACCATAGGATAAGAGGGGTACAATTTGACACAGTTCCCACCACCAGAACTCTGTATCCCATCCCCTTCCCCGATAGCATTCCTATTCTTTAACCCTCTGGGAGTATGGACCCAGGGATGCAGAAGGTGGAAGGTCTGGCTTCTGTAATTGCTTCCCTGCTGAACATGAACATTGGCTAGTTGATCCATACTCACAGCCTGCCTTTCTCTTTCCCTAGCAGTGTGGAGCTCTGGGGAAGCAGGGCTCCAGGACACATTGGTGGGGTGGTCTGTCCTGGGAAGTCTGGTTGGCATCATGCTAGCATCTGGAACCTGGTAGCTGAAAAGAGAGTTAACATACAAAGCCAAACAAATTGTTGAGCAATCATGGACCTAAAGGCTGGAATAGTGCAGATGAAGAGTTGGGCGGCCCTCCATTTCGTAGATAGCTAGTAGGCATATTTTAGGCTACAGACAGACTATGACCCACATAGTCAACGACTGCCACCTCTCCAAATTCAAAGGAGGTCTCGAAACTTTACATCAGCCTCAACCTGACGCTGTTGACTGGCTATGGAAGAAGGGCAAACACTAGAAGAAGAAGAAGAAGAAGAAGAAGAAGAAGAAGAAGAAGGAGAAGGAGAAGGAGAAGGAGAAGGAGAAGGAGAAGGAGAAGGAGAAGGAGAAGGAGAAGGAGAAGGAGAAGAAGAAGTTATATTCCAAAGGGCTTGTGTCTATACTAGTGTTTTTTTGTTTGTTTGTTTGTTTTGGCCTGAGCCTGAAATCTGATATGCAAGTGGATCCTAGTTATTGTCTGGGGAGGTGATGTCATGGCTGGCAGAAAGACCAGAAAGCTGGATCAGGGAAGAGAAGAGAGTAGCTCCCAAATATGGGAAAGGTGTATAAATATTGTTGATTGTAAACCCCATTGATTTGATGTGATCTGGGACCCATAATTAGCTTAGGAGCCTATGTGACCTCTGCATCCCTGTAGATCTGAGCTCACATTCTGCGGTCATAAGTAGGAACGTTCCAAATTGCCTCAATATCAGGACACATCTTCCTTAGGTATAGCATAGAGTATGTTGTCCAGCCTCCCTTCGGAGGATGGAACATTCTCTACTATTGTTGATCCAAGTTGAGGGCAAGGTCCTATGGGGGCCCACAAAGGGGTCTGTTGTGTTGTTCCTGATAGAGATGACCCGTAACAATGGAGAGAGGGATTTATTCGAGGTCTAGACCCATCATGTCTGTTTGGGAATCTCAGGACTCCCCGAATAGGGCCCCAGTTGATGGGGTGGCCTGATAGTGACTAAAGAGTCATCGTTAAAGTATGCCCGTCTCTTGCCCTTATTCAGCTTTTGTAGTCCTTGCTTTGATGAGGTTAGCTTTGGAGTGAGAGAACTATAATAGGAAGTAGGTGAGGAGTGTATCTAAGTCTAAATAGACACTATTTCTTTGTTTTTTATTTTTTATTGGGGAATTAATATTTTTACATTCGACAGTAAATACAATAGTTTGTACATGCGTAACATTTACAAGTTTTCCATATAACAATACAACCCTCACTAGGTCTTCTGTCATCTTTTTTGGACCTGTATTCTCCACACACACACACACCCCCCAACCCCAGAGTCTTTTACTTTGGTGCAACATGCCAGTGCCAGTTCAGGTTCTAAGTAGACACTATTTCATTATGAACTTGATATGGACTCACTACAGACTATTGTGTATTTTTGCTTTCAGGTCTATATTTTGCCCTAATCTGTGGATACATATGAACATATGCTCTATCTTATGGGACCTGGTCTATATCTAGGCTTTGGGACTTTGTTAGGAAGTGAACCTCCGGGAATGGAATTAGAGAATGCTATGAAAGGAAAAGTCTCACCTGAGTAATGAGGGTGAAAGGTTGACATTCCATGCCTGACATCTCTGGATACAGTCTGAAGTGAAGCATGCTGAGGTGGTACTCGTTGCATTGATTAGGTTGGGATCAGCAGATGCAATATCATTTGGTATGAGTTGAGAGAAGCATGGAGGAAAGTGAGCCCCACTCTAGAGGTTCCAGGACTGGGGGAAATACAGGCTCTATAGAGAAAGCGGGAGGTCCCTGCTGTCTTAGGGTTTAAGAAGGCAATAGATAGTTATTGCTATAATCACATTATTGGGCAATTGGGTTAACTTTGACATATCCCTTTGTTAGGATTTGCTGTATCATACACAACATCACCATAATTTATGTCCTTTGACATTATTTGTATATAGCTGTGCCACTGGTTGCTTCTGTTCTCCCTGGTCTAAATTTTTAAGAGAGTCAACTTATCAAAGACTCAGACTATGTATTTAAAAGACTCAGTCTGTGCTTTAAAAAGTTTGAGACATTCAATCAACTTTTCCCCTCTCATATTAATTAAATGGTGATTTATATGACTACAAATTGATAGGAGTATACATAAACACCATGCCCACCACCAAAAGACTGTGTCCTCTCCCATCCCCCCCCACCCCCACCCCACCCCCGCCCCCGTGAAGCTGAACATTCACCCTCACCCTCAACCTAGGGTTTTTACTTTGGTGCCCTATTCCAATCTCCCTTTCTTTCTTTCTTTCTTTCTTTCTTTCTTTCTTTCTTTCTTTCTTTCTTTCTCTCTTATCACTGGGGTTCTGTACCTGCATTACAAATCCACAACTCCTGGCTTTCTCTCCCTCTCCCTCTCTCTCTCCTTTTTTATTTTGGAGGAGAGGGAAGGGAGAGGTAGAGAGGGAGAAAGAGAGACACCTGAGATACTGCTTGGGTGCTTATGAAGTTTCCCCTCTGCACATGGGGATAGGAGATTGAACCTGGGACCTTGCACACTGTAATGTGTACACTCCCCTGGGCGTGCCAATCCTCACAACATTCTACATCTTATATGGATGGACTATAGCTGATATAACAAGTTCCCAGGGGCTGGGCAGTGATGCACCCAGGAGAGTGCACACATCTTGCTATATCAGCACTATCATGTCTTTCCACCTTTTTTTCTAGTGGAATCTGTCACCTCTCAGCTTGATCTTCATTTAATCTGGTTCCTCTCAGGAAAAGAAGAACTATCCAAGCCTTCACATGCCACGAAGCTATCTCCTCCAGCTGGCTCTCTCACAGATTGAACATATTGGGAATGTAAACCTTTTCTCACAGTCACTCATTTGGCTGTTTTGTAGACATCTGGGCCAAGTCTAACTAGATCCAATTTATCCAAGAGGTCTTGGCTTCTATGGAACTCCCAAAGAAACTCCCAAATAGAAACTTCTATTTCAACTCCCAAAGATATATAAACACATTTGCTGGAACTGGTTTTTGTCTTGGCAAAATGCATTCATTGATTTCACAAATACTTAATGAGCACCTATTATAGGCTAGTGTTCTGTGAATAAAACAAAGCCCAAGGTCTAATGGAGTTCACAGTTTGCTTGGGTGAGACAAATAAGTAAACAAATAATTTGTTGGGGATGATAATGCTAAGAAAAACAAAGCAGAACCAAAAGGATGAAGGAAGGCAGAGGGATGATATGTGTATGTGTGTGTGTGTGTGTGTGTGTGTGTGTGTGGGTGTGCAGATGCTTGTGTCAAATGAAGAGGTGGATGAGGAAAGTCTGACTGCAAAGGTGGTGGGTGAACTTCACAGTTAATTGGGAGAAAGCAAACATATTGGGGTGCAAATCAGGTTCAAAGACACGGACACAGGAAAATACTGGCTTCAAAGAACAGTGGAGAGGCCAGTAGAATAATAAGGAAGAGTGATGCCAGGTACCAAGTTACACTGGACACCACAGACTATGATGAAAATATGTATATGCACTCTTAGTGGGATAGGAATCTAGTAGAAATTTGTGAACAAGGAATTAATATATGCAAAAACACTGGAAACATTGCATCCAGTAGGCACTCAATAAATGATAGCTTTTATTTTACTTAAGGAAGTGGTTTAGCAGGTAGAGTGCAGGACTTTCACATTGATGCTAAGGTCAGTCTACAGCACATAATATGCCAGAATATTACTGTGGTCTCTTTCTGTCGATCATAAAGCAAATAACAAATAATGTTAGCGCTTTCTCTTTCTCTTTCTCTCTTGCTCTCTCACTGCAGGGCTTTGTGCATGTTCTATTTTTTTTCTTTTCTTTTGTTACATTTCAGAGAGAGAGGAGAGACACTATAATATGCTCTACAATTTATGAACTTTCCCCTGGTACTGTGGTGCTCCCATGTGGTGTTAGGACTAGAACCAAAGGTCTCACTCATGGCAAGGGGTGCTTTACTGAATGAGCCGTCTCCTGAATCCTTTATTTTTGCATTCAAAATTAAGCTCCATTCTGCTTTATGGACATGATACTTTCTTTCTTTTTTAATGTGGTAGGCAAGATGGAAATAACATATAAAAATCTTGATCCAAAGTTTTTTTTTAAAACATGCTTCTAGGTGCTAGCTCCAATTTTTTTTTTAGAGGAATTAAAAAAAATTAGTTACTATTCTTTATTTATTAGATAGAGGCAACCAGAAATTAAGATGAAGGAAGAGAGAGAGGGAGAGAGAGAGAGAGAAAGAGAGAGAGAGAGAGATATACCTGCACCATTGCTTCATCACTCGTGAAACTTTCCCCTTGCAGGTGGGGACTGGGGACTTGAACCCTGGTCCTTGAGCATTGTAACACGTGCACTAACCTGGTGTGCTACCACCCAGCCCCCCTAGTTCCAATTTTACCATGCCATATCTGCATGAGATTTGATTATTAGAAAAACTGTCCCTTGTCTAGGATTAAGTCTTTCTTCTTTTTTCTCATTGTCGTCGTTATCTTCGTCTTCTCCTCCTTCTTAATTTTGATGCTCACCAGCATCTTTATTTATATATTAAAATATTTTATTTATTTGTCTACTTAGTTATTTATTGGATAGAGACAGAGAGAAATCAAGAGGGAAGGGGAACATAGGGAAGAGAGAAGGGAGACACCTTCAGCCTTGCTTCACAACTTGCAAAACTTCTCCCCTGCAAGTGGGTGCTGGGAGCTTGAACATGGATTTTTGCATATTGTAAAATGTTTGTCAACCAGGTAAGTGCACCACCACTTAGTCCCTGTTTAAACTCTTATGTTGGACATTTTGAGACTTAAAAGTTAGAATACCCAACTTTAAGCAACTGGAGATTCATGGCTACTCTTGTTTCTTCAATATTGCCAGCTGATTTCCTCTCCTTCCTTACGTTGAATTACTTTACAGCAAATCCAAGACACATATTTTCATCCAATAATACTTCAGTATGTGTTTCCAAAAGATAAAAAAAAATCTTTTTTTTTTTTTTTTTCCTTCAGGGTTATTGGTGGGACTTGGTGCCTGCACTGCACATCCACTGCTCTTGGTGGCCATCTTTTTTTTCCATTGTTATTGATGCTGTTATTGTTGGTTAGGACAGAGAGACATTGAGAGAGGAGGGGAAGGGAGAGAGGGGGAGAGAAAGATACAGACCTACAGACACCTACAGACCTGCTTGCCTACTTGTGAAGCAACTCCCCTACAGGTGGGGAGCTGGGGGCTTGAACCGGGATCCTTATGTCCATCCTTGTACTTTGCACTATGTGCGCTTAACCTGGTGCAGTACTGCCTGACCACAAAAAACTCTTTTTAAAAAATATTTTAGTGAATTTATTCATTTATTTTCCCTTTTGTTGCTCTTTTCTTAATTATTGTTGTTATTGATGTCGTTGTTAGGTAGGACAGAGTGAAATGGAGACAGGAGGGGAAGACAGAGATGGGGAGAGAAAGACATCTGCAGACCTGCTTCACCGCCTGTGAAGCGATTCCCCTGCAGGTGGGGAGCCGGGGGCTCCAACCGGACTCCTGATGCCACTGTGCATGTGGCGCAAAGCAACAAAAGAGAAAATAAATAAATAAATTCACTAAAGTATTAAAAAAACATTTTTTTTAAAAAAGAGTTTTTTGCTCTCAGGCAGTACTGCACCAGGTTAAGCGCACATAGTGCAAAGTACAAGGATGGACATAAGGATCCCGGTTTGAGGGCAACAAAAGAGGGAAAAAAGCAAATTTAAAAAAGTTTTAAAAATATATGAATTAAAATAAACATGTGTCTCTTAGTTGTCTGCAGCCAAACTAAAGTCTTCAGAAACCCGAGTTTTTCATTTAGTGTCTGTAAGCTGACTACATTCCTTTTTTCTTATTCCCAAATGCTCAGCTCTCCAAACTGACTACATTCTTATAAAAGCTCCAGACAGCAGAATTGGCAATATGTCTGGAAAACTTTGATTAAAAATGCTGAACTGAGCTTATATCCCTTGGTAATGAAAGCTTGAGCCAAAGCAAAAAAGGTATCAATTCCACTCACTCTTAGAGAATTTAAAGTCGTCTTAGAGTAAGACTATATTCACTTGCACCTGCCGAAGCCAGTGTTTCCTGTGTTTCCTGACAGAGCTCTTTACTGCTGTGTCTCACAGTTTCCAAGCCTATGGTGGTCTCCCTTCCTGTTTCCCTTGGTTCTATGGTTACAGACTAGCATTATCTGAACACAGTGACTAGATGATGCTAAGCACAGAGGCTACAATCAAATGAAGATCTAGTGGAGCCTTTGAATGACTTTCTGATGTCAATGACTGGATAGTACTTCTCTCTTCTGACATTTAGGAAGAAGTTTAATGTTTGAAATACCAGTTTGCTTTTATTTTTTGGCCTTATTTTAATTTATTTTAGATAGAGACAGAAAGAGAGAAAGAGAGAGAGACACCAAAGCACTGAAGATTCATTCAATGTGGTGGGGGCTAGCTTGAACCTTGGCTTACACAGAGCGAAGCAGCACACTAAGTGAGCTATTTTCTTGCCCCCCAATCTGCTTTTAAAAACCTCCTACTGGGGGTCGGGCAGTAGTGCAGCGGGTTAAGGGCACGTGGCACAAAGCTTAAGGACCCAAGTAAGGATTCCTGTTCAAGCCAGGCTCCCCACCTGCAGGGGTTTCGCTTCACAAGCGGTGAAGCAGGTCTGCAGGTGTCTATCTTTCTCTCCCCCTCTCTGTCTTTCCCTCCTCTCTGGATTTCTCTCTCTCCTATTCAACAATGACGACATCCATAACAACAACAGTAACTCAATAACTACAACTTCTAACTTTTTGAGAGTTCTCCAGACTGCTCTCCACAGGGGTTGGACCAGTTGACATTCCCACCAGCAGGGCAGGAGGGTTTCTTTGTCCTCACAACCTCTCCAGCATTTGTTGTTATTGCCTTTTCTGTTGTATGACATACTCACAGGAGTGAAGTGGAATCTCACTATTGTCTTCTTTTGCATTTCTCTGACAGTCAATGACTTGGAGCATTTTTCATATGTTTGTTTGCCTTCTGGATCTCTTCTCTGGTGAATATTCTGTTCATATCCTCTCCCCATTTTTGGATTTTTTTTTTCTGAGTTTGGTGAGCTCTTTGTAGATTTTGGTTAACTTGTTGTCTGATATATAGCATGTAAAGATATTCCCCCATTCTTGTTTGGGTGGTGTTTTCTTTTGCTGTACAGAAGCTTTTTTAATTTGATGTAGTCCCACTGTTTTATTTTTGTTTGTCCTCCTTACAATTGGATTCATATATTGAAGATGCCTACCGTTTATTTATTTTTAATGAGGGAGAGATAAAGTTACAGAGAGTGAGAGCACTTATCAGCTCTAGCTTATGGCAGTGCTGGGGATTTAACCTGTGACCTCAGAGTCTCAGTTATGAAAATCTTTATGCATAGAAATTATGCTATCTCCCCAGCCCCTACTCTGCATTTTTAAAGTGCTGAGAGTTACCTGTTGTTATTAAATGTGGGCTGAGAGACTAGAGCAGACATTTTAATCTGACTGCTCTGAAAACAGAGGAAAATCTGGATAGACAGGGATGAGAGAAAGTGCTTCAGGGCAGGTGGGCAGGAGCAGAGGCTAGGCAAGAAGGGATATAACATGTGGCTAAGACAATAAGGACAGGGGCCGTGAAGTGCCGTACCTGGTTGAGTGCACATGTTACAATGCTCAAGGACCTGGGTTCGAGCCTCCAGTTTCCACCTGCAGGGATAAATCTTTGCGAGTAGTGAAGCTGTGCTACAGATGTCTCTCTGTCTCTCTCCCTGTCTATTACCCCCTTCCCTTTCAATTTCTGGCTTTCTTTATCCAATAAAGAAATAAAGTCGGGCAGGGGTAGATAGCATAATGATTATGCAAACAGACTGTCATGCCTGAGGCTTCGAAGTCCCAGGTTCAATCCCCTGCGCCACCGTAAACCAGAGCTGATCAGTGCTCTGGTAAAAAAAAAAAAAAAAAAAGATAAAGTTTAGGGCGGAGGGTAGGTAGCATAATGGTTATGCAAATAGACTCTCATGCCTGAGACTCCAACATCCCAGGTTCAATCCTCCGCACCACAGTAAGCCAGAACTGGTATTCTGGTAAAAAAAAAAAAAAAAAAAAGGAGTCAGGTGGTAGTGCAGCGGGTTAAGTGCAGGTGGCGCAAAGTACAAGGACCTGAGTAAGGATCTTGGTTCGAGACCCAGGTCCACACCTGCAGGGGAGTTGCTTCACAGGTCTGCAGGTGTCTTTCTTTCTTTCTTTCTTTCTTTCTTTCTTTCTTTCTTTCTTTCTTTCTTTCCTTCTTTCTCTCTTTCTTTCTTTCTTTTTAAAAGAATTTTATTTTATTTATTTATGAGAAAGATAGGCAGAGAGAAAGAACTAGATGTCACTCTGGTACATGTGCTGCTGGGGATTGAACTCAGGACCTCAAATCCAGTGCTTTATCCATTGAGCCACCTCCTGGTCTACAGGTATCTATCTTTCTCTCCCCCTCTCTGTCTTCCCCTCCTCTCTTCATTTCTCTCTGTCCTATCCAACAACAACGACATCAATAACAACAACAATAACTACAATAATAAAACAACAAGGGCAACAAAAGGGAATACATAAATAAATATTTAAAAAAAGAAATAAAGATAAAAAAAAAGATAGGGCCAATCTTGAACTCAACAGACACTGAACTTTTGATAGAGAGAGCTACAAAACACACAGGTCTGCTGCACATGTGTAAACACACACACTCACATACACACACATACTTGCATTCTCTAACAGACCCTGTTCATATTTGCTGCTGTCTTCCAAGTGACAGGGGGTGGTGGGGGGAAGTTCATATCCCTGTTCCTAGAGTTACCTGGTTTCTCCTAATGGTCTCTTCCTGTGATTGCCATGTGTCTCTCATCCTATTCCTAGTTGGCTGGTCTCAGAAGCTTCAACTAAAGTCAGTATCAGGTCATTATTTTTTTTTCCTGATGACTTGGCTTGCTTTCTCTTTTTGTTTTTTGCATAAGAAAAAATTCGGCTCCTTCTGGAGAATAGGGAAGTATGGGAAATATTCTGGAGAATAATGGAGTAAGGGAACTAGGGCCCTTACTTTTCATTACAGCTGGCTGAAGATAGAGTAAAGGTTGTGCCAGGCTAGAAGAGCAGAGGGGGTTTGGGCGGTAGTGCAGCGGGTTAAGTGCACATGGCACAAAGTGCAAGGACCAGCATAAGGATCCTGGTTCGAGCCCCTGGCTCTCCACCTGCAGGGAGGTCGTTTTACAAGCGGTGAAGCATGTGTCTATCTTTCCCCCTCTCCGTCTCCCTTTCTCTCTCCATTTCTCTCTGTCCTATCCAACATCAATGGCAACAATGGAAAAAATGGCCTCCAGGAGCAGTGGATTCATAGTGCAGGCACCAAGCCCCAGCAATAACCCCGGAGGCAAAAAAAAAAAAAAGCAGCAGAGTGTGCACATGTTGTGATGCTTAGAGGTCCCTGTGCCTGCCTGCCACTTGTCTGACATGTCTACACCATTGGCTCTGGTTTTCATTGTCTCTCCTCCCCACGGAAGACAGCCCTTTGCCAGCCAAGCCTGCACAGAGCCTCCAGCCCTACTCCCATGGTGATATAGAGACCTTTTTCATCTCATTATATAATAAGACCAGACAGAGCAACTGCTTTGAACAGTCCTAGCTCCTCATTCTTCCCACTCTCATTTTTGTTTTGGGAGAATCCAGTCTTTCTGATTTTTGTTTAAGATTTTGATCCCCCTGTGGGGCTGGGAAGGTGGCTTATGGCTCAGACCTTGCATGTGTGACACCCTGTGTTTGATTCCCAGCACCATACACAAAGACACACAAACACAAAAAGATAAAAATGAACAGAACACCATAAATAGTGGAATGGTGATTTGTTTTCTCTCTCACAATTAAAATTAAAAAAAAAATGGGATGACCTCACTCACAGGCAGAAGTTGAAAAACAAGATCAGAAGAGAAAACACAAGTAGCATTTGAACTGGAGTTGGTGTATTGCACCAAAGTAAAGGACTCTGAGAGTACAGGTCCCAGAAAAGGATGACAGAAGACCCAGTGGGGGTTGTATTGTTATGTGGAAAACTGAGAAATGTTATGCATGTACAAACTATTCACTGTCAAATATAAAAAATTAATCCCCCAATAAAGGAAAAAATAGTAGAAAAAAGATTTTCAGCATGTCAGTACAAGCATTCCTCCTTTTTTTACAGCCAGTATATTTATTTATTTAATTTTTATTTATGATATGGAAATATTGACAAGACTATAGGATAAGAGGGGTATGTTTCCACACCATTCCCTCCCCCAGAACTCCATATCCAATCCCCTCCCTTAATAGCTTCTCTATTGTTTTAAAAAAATATTTATTGATTTATTCATTCCCTTTTGTTGCCCTTGTTGTTTTATTGTTGTAGTTATTATTGTCATTGTTATTGATAGCGTTGTTGTTAGATAGGGCAGAAAGAAATGGAGAGAGGAGGGGAAGACAGAGAGGGGGAGAGAAAGACACACCTGCAGACCTGCTTCACTGCTTGTGAAGTGACTCCCTTGCAGGTGGGGAGCCGGGGGCTCGAACTGAGATCGTTACACCAGTCCTTGTGCTTTGCGCCACTTGCGCTTAACCCACTGTGCTACCGCCTGACTCCCTAGCTTCTCTATTCTTGATCCCTCTGGGAGCATGGACCCAGGATCATTGTGGGGTGCAGAAGGTTACAAGCACCTCTTCTTTCCCACCTTCCCCTTGTTTTCCCTGTGGGACACATGTCTGAAAGCATCCTAAATATTGGGTGTCCTGTTGTTCCTGCCTCTCACCTCAGATTATATTCTTCTGTCTTCTCTCAGCACCACCTCTGGACCAGTGATGATTTACAGCCTCCGGATCAGGCACTTCTGTTGTGTGGTCCCATAGGAGCTTGATATGTTGAAGGCAGACCTCTCTGGTGTCTAGCAAACTTTGTAACCTGATAGACATGCCCTGGCCAGCCACCCAGTTATACTCACTATTGACCTCAGAAAGTCAGTGTACAGTAGATGTGACTCACAGGGAAAGCAGGAACCACTAACATTCTCACTCTTCATTCTGAGTTCTTTGAGAGTCCATTTTTTGCCTTCAGGGTATTTGCCGGGGCTTGGTGTCTGCACCACAAATCCACTGCTCCTTTCGTTGCCATTGTTGTTTATTGTTGTTGTTATTGTTGTCGTTGGATAGGACAGAGAGAAATCGAGAGAAGAGGGGAAGACAGAGAGGAGGAGAGAAAGATAGACACCTGCAGACCTGCTTCACCGCCTGTGTAGTGACCCCCCCTGCAGGTGGGAAGCCGGGGGCTCAAACCAAGATCCCTACATCGGTCCTTGCTCTCTGTGCCAGGTGCGTTCAACTCGAGGCGCTCCCGCCCGGCCCCCTCCGTGTCAGCTTCTTATTTCCCCAACTCAGTCTCTAAATGTGCCACTTGCTTCACTGTACTACCTCTGGTGAAAAGTGGTGAAATGCTCTCAGGGCCAAACAAATAACTGTTCCTTTTAATGAAAGTCTCCAGACATGGTCTCAGAGCCAAGCCTGGGTATTGGATCAGGCTGTATGTGTTGAGGGGAGAAATGATCCTATCCACAGGAGGAAGTTGCCTCAAAAGAATGAAAGGGTAGGAGGCTGGGTGGTGGCACCCCTGGTTAAGCACATATGTTACCATGTTTCAAGACCCAAGTTCAAGTCCCCTGGTCCCCACCTACAGGAGGGAAACTTCATAAGCGGTGAAGCAGGGCTGCAGGTATCTGTCTCTCGGTCTCCTCTTTCCTTTTACTTACTCACTGGCCTGTCCAATAAAAATAAAAACAAAGGGGTTGGGCAGTTAGCACACGTGATGTGAAGTGCGAGAACTGGCATAAGGATCCCTGGCTCTCCACCTGAAGGGAGGTCACTTCAAACGCAGTGAAGCAGGACTGCAGGTGTCTACCTTTCTCTCTCTCTCTGTCTTCCCCTTCTCTCTCGATTTCTCTCTGTCCTGTCCAACAACAACAACATCAATAACAACAACAATAATAACCACAATAATGATAAAATAACAAGGGCAGCAAAAGGGAACAAAATGGCCTCTAGGAGCAGTGGATTCGTGGTGCAGGCACCAAGCCCCAGCAATAACCCTGGAGGCAATAAATAAATAAATAAATAAATAAATAGAAAACATGACTTGTAGGAGTGGTGGGTTTGTTGTGCAGGCACCAAGCCCCAGTGATAACCCCAGTGGCAATGAAAAAAAAAATGAAAGGATAAAATAACTTCAAACATGCTGTCAATAATTCATTCAATGATACTGATGAAGCAACCGACTCAGGTCGTGCCAGGCAGTCAGCCGATCTTGGGGCCTGGAAACCAAGGGCAGATGAAAGGAGGAAACACACCTGAGCCAACTTGTTCACAAGGTGAAATATTCAAATGTGGGTCCAGAGAGTGGTTACTTAATTGTTGCACCTGTTCTGACTCAGCACACACTAAAGGGTTGAACCAAGATCTGACACAGTGCCAGCACTGGCAGCTGAAGCAAAATATATTTCACACCACCACCATAATCGCCCAAGTAGTGCCAGGAAGGGAACCGACTGGGCTCTGCCATCAGTTGTGGAGGACACTCTGAAGCCTTTCTTTTCTTTTTCCCTTCCTTTCTTCCTCCTTCCCTCCCTTCCTCCCTCTTTTCCTTCCTACTTTCCTTCCTTCCTCCCTCCCTCTCTTCCTTTCTTTTAATTGATTAGTGATTCAATAGTGATTTACAAAATGATAAGATAATAGATAATTTCCACCACTAGAGTTCTATGTTCCTATTCCCCTCCAGCAGACACTGCAGTAGTTCTCCCAAGGTTACAGATATGGGTTGTTGGTCATCATTTCTCCTTTGGCTAATTCTGCTTCTAAAGACCCCTTCTATTTCTATCCGTGTTGGTCATCACGTCAGGTTCCCTTGCATTGCCTGATGCTGTGATCTATCTACATAATCACTGTCTTGCCTGAGACCCGCCCTGCCTGCAGGGTATTGGTTTAATCCCCACTGGTTAGATGGAAGTTTGCTATGTTCTGTTGGCGCTCTTTTTTTGCTCCACCCCCTCTCCCAGTCATTTCCTTTCCCCTTGCCACTTCCAGTGAAGAGATACATAAAAGGCGATGTATCTGATTAATAAATGAGGGCATATTGCATTCCCGTTCAACCATGAGCTCCCGCCCGCGAAGCTAGCCCAGCAATGGGTTGCCTTTATACCTATATCTATCTATCTATCTATCTATCTATCTATCTATCTATCTATCTATCTATCTATCTATCCTAATCTTCTATCTATCTATCTCCCCCCATTTTTTCTATAGTCTTGCCTTCACTTCTTTTCTAAGTCACACCTATTACTACTTCCAAGTGTCCTTCCTTTTTCCTGTTCTCTCTCACAAAGCTGAAATAGTGCCGACTTCCTCTGGTGTCTTCCAGATTGTGAAGCCTTTCCTCTAAAAGAGATCTAGGCTGTTCTCTGACTTGAAAAATATAACAGTTATCTACCTGACTTTTTTTTTTTTTTAATGTGGGGATTGACTTAAAGTTTCATGCTTGCAAGACAGGATTTTTGCTACTGAGCTACCTCTTTTCTATTCAAAAACGTGTCCAATATAGGTTTTTAAAAGCATATCATAATTGCTGCTAAATTTTAATGTTTCTGTTAGTGATTTAGTATTGTTTTTAAAATATTATCAGATTTCAGGAGTATTTTCTTTTTTAAAATTTTATTTATAAAAAGGGAACACTGACAAAACCATAGGATAAGAGGGGTACAACTCCACACAATGCCCACCACCAGAACTCTGTATCCCTCCCCTCCCCTGATAGCTTTCCTATTCTTTAACCCTCTGGGAGTATGGACCCAAGATCATTGTGGGATGCAAAAGGTTGAAGGTCTGGCTTCTGTAATTGCTTCTCTGCTGAACATGTGCATTGACAGGTCGATCCATACTCCCAGCCTGTCTCTCTCTTTCCCTGATGGGGCTGGGTTTTGGAGAATTGGAGCTCCAGGACACATTGGTGGAGTTGTCTGTCCAGGGAAGTCTGATTGGCATCATGCTAGCATCTGGAACCTAGTGGCTAAAAAGAGAGTTAGCATATAAAGCCAAACAAATTGTTGACTAATTCAGGAGTATTTTCACACCCACACTTGGTGCATACCCCCCCAAGTTCTGTGCCCCTCAACTTGTCCTCCTCTCATAACCACCTAAATTCCTATATTGTACAAGAAAAAGTCTGATTATATATATTTTGAAAGTCTGTTTGCTTTAGTTATCTATGTTCTACATATGAGTGAAACCATCTAGTAATTGTTTCTTACCTCTTATTTCACTTAGCACAATTACCTCCAGTTCCATGCATTTGTTCCAAATGATATGATCTCATCCTTCATAGAGACAGAGAGAAATTGAGAGAGAAGGGAGAGAGGGAGACACACATTCATAGCACTGCTTCACTGCTTGAACTTAGATCCTTGTGCACTGTAATATTTATGCTTAACCAGGTATTCCACCACCTCCCCCACAAATCTCACCCTTTTTTTTTTTTTATTTAAGAAAGGATTAATTAACAAAACTATAGGGTAGGAGGGGTACAACTCCACACAATTCCCACCCCCCGATCTCCATATCCCACCCCCTCCCCCGATAGCTTTCCCATTCTCTATCCCTCTGGGAGCATGGACCCAGGGTCATTGAGGGTTGCAGAAGGTAGAAGGTCTGGCTTCTGTAATTGCTTCCTCGCTGAACATGGGCGTTGACTGGTCGGTCCATACTCCCAGTCTGCCTCTCTCTTTCCCTAGTAGGATGGGTCTCTGGGGAAGCTGAGCTCCAGGACACATTGGTGGTGTCTTCAATCCAGGGAAGTCTGGCCGGCATCCTGATGACACCTGGAACCTGGAAATCTCACCCTTTTTGATTGCAGAGTAGTATTCCATAGCCTACAACTTCATTATCCATTTATTTGTAGAGAGTTCCTTTTCTTTCTTTTTTTTTTTTTTTTTTTTTACCCGACCACTGGTCAGCTCTGGTTTATGGTAGTGCAAGAGATTGAACCTGGGACTCTGGAGCCTCCAGCATGAGAATCTCTTTACATAACCATTACCAATTTTTTTCTTGCCTCTAGGGTTATTACTGGGGCTTGGTGCCTCCACCATGAATCCACTGCTCCTGGAGGCTATCCTCCCCCCTTTTGTTGCCCTTGTTGTTTTATCGTTGTTGTGGTTATTATTGTTGTTGTTATTGATGTCCTCGTTGTTGGATAGGACAGAGAGAAATGGAGAGAGGAGGGGAAGACAAAGAGGGAGAGAGAAAGATAGACACCTGTAGACCTGCTTCACCGCTTGTGAAGCGACCCCCCCCCCCCCCCGCAGGTGGGGAGGGGGGGGCTCAAACCGGGATCCTTAGGCTGGTCCTTGCCCATTGCGCCCTGTGCGCTGAACCCGCTGCACTACCGCCGGACTCCCCGTTTACTAAGTTCTAACAAACATGATGGCAAATGCTTTTGTTACAAAACATGACAATGGAGGCCAGGCAAAAAGACCCGCATAAGGATCCCGGTTGGAGCCCCGGGCTCCCCTCCTGCGGGGGTGGGTTCGCTTCACAAGCTGTGAGTCAGTTATGCAGGTGTCTTTCTCTCCCCCTCTCTGTCTTCCCTTTCTCTCTCGATATCTCTCTGTTCTATCCGACATCTATATCAACAGTAACAACAACAATGATAAAACAAGGGCAACAAAAGGGGAAAAAAAAAACCATAATGATGAGGCTTGAAATGAGGAAAATACCTGCCATAATGGTAAATGAAAGGATTAGATAAACATTTCATGACTTTATGACATTTTATGACTTTCACTTTGCAAAAATGAAAAGCAGGACAAACTGATGGTGTAAAATTGGTAGAGCAATTTGGTGGTATGAGAGTTTTCCCTATTATCTTCTTTTTTTTAAAAAAATATTTATTTCCTTTTTGTTGCCCTTGTTGTTTTTATTGTTGTTGTACTTATTATTTTTGTTGATGTCGTCATTGTTGGATAGGACAGAGAGAAAATGGAGAGAGGAGGGGAAGGCCGAGAGGAGGAAGAGAAAGACAGACACCTGCAGACCTGCTTCACCGCCTGTGAGGCGACCCCCCTGCAGGTGGGGAGCCGGGGCTCGAACCAGGATTCTCACACCAGTCCTTGCGCTTTGCGCCACATGCGCTTAACCCACTGTGCTACTACCGGACTCCCTATTATCTTCTTTTTTTTAAAAAAATTTATTTATAGTGGTCTGGGAGGTGGCGCAGTGGTAAAGCTTTGGACTCTCAAGCATGAGGTCCCGAGTTTGATCCCTGGCAGCACATGTGCCAGAGTGATGTCTGGTTCTTTCTCTCTCCTCTTATCTTTCTCATAAATAAATAAAATCTTAAAAAAATTATTTATAAAAATGAAACACTGACAAAACCATAGGATAAGAGGGGTACAACTCCACACAATTCCCACCACCAAAACTTCATATCTCCTCCCCTCCCTGATAGCTTTCCTATTCTTTAACCCTCTATGAGTGTGGATTCAGGATCATTATGGGGTGCAGAAGGTGGAAGGTCTGGCTTCTGTAATTGCTTCCCTGCTGAACATGGGTGTTGACAAGTCGATCCATACTCCCAGCCTGTCTCCCTCTTTCCGTAGTGGGGCAGGGCTCTGGGGAATCGGGTCTCCAGGACACATTGGTGGGGTTGTCTGTCCAGGGAAGTCTGGTTGGCATCATGGTAGCTTCTGGAACCTGGTGGCTGAGTTAACATATAAAGCCAAACAAATTGTTGAGTAATCATGAACCTAAAGGCTGGAATAGTGCAGATGAAGGGTTGGGGCCTCTGTTTTGAAGATAGCTAGTAGGCCTATTTTAGTTATATTTCAAAGGGCCCATGAATATACTAGTTTTTTTTCCTGAGCCTGAGATCTGATATGCAGGTGGACCCAAGTTGTTGTCCGGGGAGATGATGTCATGGCTGGACCGATCTTCTTAACATGGTATTTTATCAGTGTATTTTATTAAAAAATAAATATGAAATTGATCTTAGAGGCTAATATAGAAAAGAGAAATTTATTTATTTATTTTTGTTTCCTTTTGATGTTTTTGTATGGAGAAGTGCCTAGGTTTAAGGTCACATGGCTGAGAAATTCAAGACAGCACCACCATTCAGAGAATAATTTTTAAAAATATTTATTTATTTATTCCCTTTTGTTGCCCTTGTTGTAATTATTATTGTTGTTGCTGTTGGATAGGACAGGAGAAATGAAGGGGGGAAACAGAGGGGGGAGGAGAAAGACACCTGCAGACCTGCTTCACCGATTGTGAAGCGACTCCCCTGCAGGTGGGGAGCCGGGGACTCAAAAAGATGTCCTTAAGCTGGTCTTTGCGCTTTGCTCCACCTGTGCTTAACCCGCTGCGCTACCGCCCGACTCCCTCAGGGAATAATTCTTATTGCCTGCCATTTCTAAGAAAGCTAGCTTAGCTTCTGAGTGGCTAGGCATGCCTCTTTGAGTATAAAATGTAGTAAGAAGGGGTTCTTTTTTGGAGTTTCCTAATGAATGGCTGCCATCATAGTTGTAGTTTACCATGTCTGCATGGGAAAGTGCACATTCTACCAGGTGAGCTGTGTTTTTTTTCCCCTTTATGTCAGGGCTTGGTCCTGTGGCTCATTAATCATTTACAAGTGATCTGTCTCACCACATCGTGATGCAAGGCCCAACTGTTCTCTTTGCTGATGTAAATTATTTACTGCCCGGAGAGCTTTTAGAAAATTCTCTCTGCATGTCTAGGATATGTTGACTCTTGAACAACTGATCAGCACCCATTGTCACAGAGCATTTGCCTCTTTAATTCCGCAGTACATTATCTTCTCAGCTAGCATGATAAACACCACTGATTTCTTCTCATTAATTACCAGGCATATCAGGCAATACCCAATTGCCATGAAATTCTTTCTATTCTAAAAGAAGGATGCCTAGAGGATTATATATTTCTGCTTCTTTTTTTTTTTCTTGCGGACAACTTTATTTACACAGGTAGATAAAAGCACTGGCCTCCTTTTGGCCAGTGATAAATTGTTCTGCTGCTTTGCTGACTGCTGTGGGAAGTTGGCCTCAGCTAGAATAATTGCTCTTCTTTCTACCTTGTGCCTTTTGGTTTGAATTACCAGGAAAGGTACACTTCATAGTATGTTCAATAATATGCTTACAATATGCTTCAATGATGTTCCGGGTTTGTCTACTTCAGTCAGTTCATGGAGTGACCAGATGAAGAGGGACATTTTCACCACTGAGTTTCTGTGAATTTATAGCTGGGGGGGAGGGAACGGTTACTGATGAATTGGGAAAGTAACAACATGAACTGTGATCTGGGGAAAGAGTGGGACATTTGAAAAATATAATATTCAGGATATGTTTTTTTTACAACCAACTCCTTGTCACATAACCAGCTTTCTGCAGAAAGCAAAGAATAGCATGGAAAGAAATAATTGGAGGAATTTCAAAAGAAATGATAGGTGAGGGGAAAATTTTTTTCTCAAGCAAACAAAAGAGTGCCTGGCTAGAGTTTTAAAAAATTGAGTTTTCTTATTTATTTATTTATTTATTTATTTATTTATTTATTTATTTATTTATTTTGAGAGAGATGCAGAGAGAGAGAAAGACACAGAGAAACACCAGAGCACTACTCAGCTCTGGCTTATGGTGGTGTGGGGGATTGAACCTGGGACTTTGGAGCTTCAGGCATGAGATTCTCTTTGCATAATCACTATGCTATCTACCCCTACTCTAAAAATTGAGCTTTCTTTACTTATATTTAAAATATTTACTTATTTATTTATTTTCACTAGGGTTCTCTCTGGGACTTGGTGCACACACTTCAAATCCGCTGCTCCTGGAGGCCATTTTTCCTTTTTGTTTCTTTCTAATTTTTATTTTAGATAGGATAGAGAGAAAGTGAGAGGAGAAGGAGAAATAGAGAGAGGGAGAGAAAGATAGACTCCTGTAGAACTGCTTCACTGCTTGAGAAGTGTCCCCACTGCAGGTGGGGAGTAGAAGCTTAAATTTGGGTCTTTGTGTAGGTTCTTGAGCCTAGTGCTATGTGCACTTAACTGGGTGCGCCACCCAAGTTTTCTTTTTTATCTTTAAGAAAGAGATTATAAAGTAGAACAGGGGCTAGGAGATAGCTCAGTGGGTATGGTGCAAACCTTATATTGCATGAGACCCTAGGTTTGAGCTCCAGCACCACATGGGAATGCCAGGGACATGGGAATGCCAGGGAACTTCATGATGATGGAGCAGTGTTTTAGGGGTTTCTTCCCCTACCAGAGGCACTTGTATTTTGAAATTCTAGATTTAAAAATTTTTTTGTCATTGCTAGGGCTTTACCTTACCAAGGAGCATTACAGTCACTGAGGCTCAATTTTATTGAAATGATGGTTTAAAATGCTTGTCATGGGGGTTGGGTGGTAGCGCAGCAGGTTAAGCACATGTGGCATAAAGCGCAAGTATCAGCGTAAAGATCCCGGTTCGAGCCCCCGGCTCCCCACCTGCAGGGGAGTCGCTTCACAGCCAGTGAAGCAGGTCTGCAGGTGTCTATCTTTCTCTCCCCCTCTCTGTCTTCCCCTCCTCTCTCTATTTCTCTCTGTCCTATCCAATAATGACGACATCAATAACAACAACAATAATAAATACAACAATAAAAAATAAAACAATAAGGGCAACAAAAGGGAAAAAAATAAATATTAAAAAATTTAAAATGCTTATCAACAAGTGGTGCATCTTATAACTGATCTTATATTCTGGACCCTTTTTGTTTTATAGTAATGCCCAAGTCACATGCATACATAAGTTTAATTAACTTGTGACTGTGGTTCATATCTTATATGATTGCAAAGAGAGGAAGACTGATTCATGGGATTTTCTGTGGAAAAGAAGCACTTATTGCTCGCATCTTTCTGATTCTCTTGAAATGCAATCTTAATAGTGCAAGTCAGAAAGTCACCTGCCCTTTGAATTGGAGACTCAGAAAGTGCAATCATATATACTGTTGAAGCTTTTTAAAATTTTAATTGATTTATAAAGTGGAAACATTGACAAGACCATAGGGCACGAGGGGTACATTTCCACAATTGAAACTTTTTTTTTTTTGCCTCCAGGGTTATCACTGGGCAGCTTGGAGCCTGCACTACGAATCCACTGCTCCTGGAGGCCATTTTTCCTATTATTGTTGCACTTGTTATTTTTATTGGATAGGACAGATAGAAATGGAGAGAGGAAGGGAAGACAGACAGGGGGAGAGAAAGATAGACACCTGCAGACCTGCTTCACTGCCTGTGAAAGGACCCCCCTACAGGTGGAGAGCCAGGGGCTTGAACCGGGACCCTTATGCCAGTTCTTGCACTTCACGCCATGTGCGCTTAACCTGCTTCACTACCGCCCGGCCCCCTGAAACTTTTTATCAGTAGAAATTTAATCTTTCTTTGAGTGTGGTATTCAATCACAGAAACATGATCTGTTCATTTATTATATTCTATACAAAACAATTAATGTTTGGTTGAAATGAAGAGATGTCTTCATTTAGTTCCCTTCATGTAGGTGGGAACAGGGCCCTGTGCACTGAATTGGGTGATGCACCTCACAGACCCCTGAAAGACCTAAATTCTCAGGGTTACCTTTCTCCTTAGTAAGTACCCACTGTTCTGTATCTTAGTTACAGAGTCCTGACTTCCACATGATAGCACTGGTTATAACAAGGCATGGACTATACCAGTGAGGTCTTATCTTGTTGATTCACCTTCAATTCATGATTCACTGTGCAACCTGCCAGATAAAGGATCCCAATTTAGTCGAATTAACTAAAGCCAGGTGAGGACATCTCCCCTCTTGAGCTAGTCTTCTAGAATTCCCTGTGAGAGTGGCAAAAACAAGGAAAAAACTTAAATCATGGAGACTGTTAGAAGGGGAAAGAAAAAAAAATCTATACCCAGGTGGGGTGTTCTGGTAAACTGTTTCCTGTATGGTTTGTCTCCTCAGTCATGATCTCTGGGACTCTGAGAAGCTGTAGAAATATGCAGGTGCAGACTCAGAGGCCCAGCTTCATCTCCAACGCTGTGGGAAGGGACTGCACATCACGGGGCAGAGCCACCTGGACAAAGCCTGGGGAGAGCAGCCTGCCAGGACATCTATGTTGGTTCTATTGAAACTTTGACTAAGCCAGATGATAAACATCTGGATAGCATGAGTGTGGCAGGGAAAAGGAGAGAAAGAAGATGAAAGGGCTGAGCCTAATAGAAATTTCCACATAGGTGGTCCAGGAGGTGGCGCAGTGATAAAGCTTTGGACTCCCAAGTATGAGGTTACAAGTTTGATCCCAGGCAGCACATGTGCCAGAGTGATGTCTGGTTCTTTCTCTCTCCTATCTTTCTCATAAATAAATAAAATCTTAAAAAAAAAAAAAGAAAGAAGTTGCCACAGAGTTGGGTGTCACCCGTAGGAGAGAGTAGGGAACTAAGTCATCTGCTCAGAAGAAGGGTGTGTGAGGGTGTTACTGGAATGAGAAGTGCACCGGATTTAAGATCAGTAAATCAAGTTGTGATACAGACTTTCATTAGTATCAGCAGGCGTGACCTAACAGGACACCGGACAGGATATCTGGGCACTTGGATGTTCAGAGATGAGTTCAGGGGACTCTGTCTCTAAAGCAGAATTTCCCTCGTGAGAAAAGAGGGGGAGTTGGGATGTGAGGAGAGGAGTTGTGAGGATTAGAAGACTTTGTAGAATGCAACCCAACCTCATAGCTTCCTTCTCCTGCAAGTAACTACTAGGATTTAGGCAGGTTGCTAGCAGAAATTGCTAAACCAGTATTTCTTTCATTTTAATACACTAGAGATTTTTTGTGTATGTCTGTGGGGGGGTGCAGGTGAAGATTTGGGGGGTCTCTGTTTTGTAGATAGCTAGTAGGCCTATTTTAGTTATACTCCAAAGGGCCTGTGACTATACTAGTTTTTTGGTCTAGTGGTCAGGATTTGATGCTCTCTCTTTTTTTCTTTTTTTACCAGAGCGCTACTCAGCTCTGGCTTATGGTTGGTACAGGGTATTGAACTTGGGACTTCGGAGCCGCAGGGGAGTCGTTTCACAGGCAGTGAAGCAAGTCTGCAGGTGTCTATCTTTCTCTCTCCCTCTCTGCCTTCTCCTCCTTTCTCCATTTCTCTCTGTCCTATCCAACAACAATGACATCAATAATAACTACAATAATAAAACAAGGGCAACAAAAGGGAAAACAAGTACATATTTTTTAAAAGGAAAAGATTGTCATCAAAATGAAAACAGAAAATTAAAGAAACCCCCCACTCCTTGGGAAAATATTGAAGACCTCTGGGAATCCAAAAACTCTCTCCCTTGAATATTCAGTACCTGGCACACAGTGGTTCTGAATGAGGACAAGCAATATGTAAGTGGAATGTAGACAGCAGCCGTAGCTGTGGTCTGGGATGGCATGGGCAGGGCAGGTAAGAAGCCAGGACTTAGAGATTTGTGGGTGCCTGAAGTTTAATCTTTCACACTCTAGCTCATGGGCACCTTCAGGGAATGATTAGAAGTAGGGCCGGTTGGGTCTGGATGAATGGTGTGGAGAAGATGACTCATCAACCACAGTGAGTAGAGGGTGGAGCTAAGATCCTGTCATTGGGATTACAGCAGTTTGGGGAAGGTCTGTCCAGCAAGTAGGCAGGGAGCCAGTTAACCTCTGCTCCTGGACCGCATCTTACTAAGTAGTGGAACACATGTCATCAGATATATGTGTGTGGATACCAGCAAAAAAAAGAAAAAAAAGAATACCTTCATCTTGTTTGACTGGAGAAGAGAAATTCAACTTAACTTGCCCTTCAGGACCAGTAGACTCCAATATGCAAGAACTGCTTGAGTAGAACAGGAGGGTCTGTGTCTGCAGTGATTTTTCCTAATGAATTGTCCCTGGGTTCAGCCCCCTCAAACTCACGATTCCTTATGACTCTTACAGAGTTTTGTTCCTGCATTTTAAACAAGTTCCCCCATGTCATTCTGTAACAGGAGGGCTGCAGACCTGACTTACACACTGATGTATATTCTCCTTGAAGACACAGTGGACTTGGTACAGCTAAATAAGCTGCTGAGCTAATGAATTAAACAGTCAGATGATCTGTACTGATTTTCTACCATATGTGGGACTCTCTGGCTGGGCAGAAATTGTTCAGAGGTGTCTCCCCTCACTGTGTGCCTCACATTCAGGAACTACTATCTTTTCTCTGTAATTAGACCTCCCTCTTGTGCCCCAGTTTTACTCACTGGGTGTCTGTGTTGTTCTCCTGTGTCAGAATCTGTGTTGGTACTCATTTCTTTGTTCCCTTTGGAGTGGGGATCTGAATTCCTGAAGCTTCAGGGGCCACCAGATTTGGGCAACTTTCATGCCTTGGACAGTTTTAGGTACCATGCCCATCCCTTTCCCAGCCACAACAATTGGATAAGTGACCCAAAGATAGTGGGCCTGGAAGCTAGTGCTACTGGGAGAAATGAGTCAGTACCTTTTTTGGGCAATTTGGGAATGTGGAGTTTCATGATGAGTACTAAAAGATCCTGAAGAACCCAGGTGTTAGGTCTGTAGACTTGATGAATTAATTTTGAAGTGGATCAATTTATATGTAGGAGCATAATAAAAATAAAGACAGCATTAAAGACAGTGATTAGTGATCAATCAAGACAGTTTCCTGTTTGGGATCCATTATAGCTGCCCTGCTTATCACAGGGTTCTGAGAATGCCTATGTGTGCCTCTGTTAAACTTCATTTGCCAGAGGATGGCTGGTAGCTTGCCTTGTAGAACTCATGTTATCATATATGAGGATCTAGGGTTAAGCCCCTGGCTCCCATCTGAAGGAGGGAAGCTTCACAGTGGTGGAGTAGCATTGCAGATGTTTCTCTCTCTGCCTTCCTTCCTTGGTCTTTCAGCTTTTGTCAAAAAGAAACAAGAAAGACTGACAAAAAGAATTAATCACTGAGAAAGGTGGAGTTGTGCAGGCACTGAACCACCACCATAACCCACCAATCCTCATTTTGCCAGGACAACAAATACTAAGCCCAGGCACCTGTCTTCCCGAACCTGTGCATTTCAGCTGTGTCCCTTTCAGATGCCTGGACAGACTCTGAGCTCTGTCATTATCTTCTTTTTTTTTTTAAATTTATTTCTTTATTGGGGAATTAATGTTTTACATTCAACAGTAAATACAATAGTTAGTACATGCATAACATTCCCCAGTTTCCCAGTATTTAACAGTACAACCCCCACTATGTCATTTATCATCCTTCATGGACCTGTATTCTCCCCACCCACCCACCCACCCCAGAGTCTTTTACTTGGGGGCAATATGCCAATTCCATTTCAGGTTCTACTTGTGTTTTCTTTTCTGATCTTGTTTTTCAACTTCTGCCTGAGAGTGAAATCATCCCATATTCATCCTTCTGTTTCTGATTTATTTCACTCAACATGATTTTTTCAAGGTCCATTCAAGATCGGCTGAAAACGGTGAAGTCACCATTTTTTACAGCTGAGTAGTATTCCATTGTGTATATATACCACAACTTGCTCAGCCATTCATCTGTTGTTGGACACCTGGGTTGCTTCCAGGTTTTGGCTATCACAAATTGTGTTGCTAAGAACATATGTGTACACAGATCTTTTTGGATGGATGTGCTGAGTTCCTTAGGATATATCCCCAGGAGAGGGATTGCAGGGTCATAGGGTAGGTCCATTTCTAGACTTCTGAGAGTTTTCCAGACTGTTCTCCATAGAGGTTGGACCAATTGGCATTCCCACCAGCAGTGTAGGAGGGTTCCTTTGACCCCACACCCTCTCCAGCATTTGCTGCTGTTACCTTTTCTGATGTATGACATTCTCACAGGAGTGAAGTGATATCTCATTGTTGTCTTGATTTGCATTTCTCTGACAATCAGAGACTTGGAGCATTTTTTCATGTGTTTCTCGGCCTTTTGGATCTCTTCTGTGGTGAATATTCTGTCCAAGTCCTCCCCCCATTTTTGGATGGGGTTATTTGTTGTCTTGTTGTTGAGTCTGGCAAGCTCTTTATATATGTTGGTTATTAAACTCTTATCTGATGTATGACATGTAAAGATCTTCTCCCATTCTGTGAGGGGTCTCTTGGTTTGGGTAATGGTTTCTTTTGCTGTGAAGAAGCTTTTTAATTTGATGTAGTCCCATAGGTTTATACTTGCCTTAGTCTTCTTTGTAATTAGATTCCTTTCATTGAAAATGTCTTTAAAATTTATGCGGAAAAAAGTTCTGCCAATATTTTCCTCTAAGTATCTGATAGTTTGTGGTCTAACATCCAAGTCCTTGATCCACTTGGAATTTACTTTTGTATTTGGTGAAATACAGTAATTCAGTTTCATTCTTCTGCATGTTTCAACCCATTGTTTCCAACACCATTTGTTGAAGAGACTCTGCTTTCCCCATGTAATTGTCTGGACCCCTTTGTCAAAGATTAGATGTGCATACGTGTAGGGCCTCATTTCTGGGCTCTCAATTCTATTCCACTGGTCAGTGTGTCTGTTCATGTTCCAGTACCAAGCAGTTTTGATGACAATGGCCCTATAATACAGTTTGAGATCTGGTAGTGTGATGCCTCCGGTTCTGTTCTTTTTTCTCAAGATTGTTTTGGCAATTCTAGGTCTTTTTCTGGTTCCAGATAAACATTTGTAACATTTTTTTTTTAATAATTTTTTTTTATTTAAGAAAGGATTAATTAACAAAACCATAGGGTAGGAGGGGTACAACTCCACACAATTCCCACTGCCCAATCTCCATATCCCACCCCCTGCCCCGATAGCTTTCCCATTCTCTATCCCCCTGGGAGCATGGACCCAGGGTCATTGTGGGTTGCAGAAGGTAGAAGGTCTGGCTTCTGTAATTGCTTCCCCGCTGAACATGGGCGTTGACTGGTCGGTCCATACTCCCAGTCTGCCTCTCTCTTTCCCTAGTAGGGTGGGTCTCTGGGGAAGCTGAGCTCCAGGACACATTGGTGGGGTCTTCAATCCAGGGAAGTCTGGCCGGCATCCTGATGACACCTGGAACCTGGTGACTGAAAAGAGAGTTAACATACAAAGCCAAACAAATTGTTGAGCAATCATGGACCCAAAGCTTGGAAAAGTGGAGAGGAAGTATTAGGGAGGTACTCACTGCAAAGTCTAGTGTACTTCTGCTTTCTTACTTTGGTGCCATACTCCAAACTCAGTCAATTTCTGCTTTGCGTTTCTACTTCTTTTTTTTTTTTTACATGCATAACATTCCCCAGATTCCCATTTAACAATACAACCCCCACTATTTCATTCATCATTTTTCATGGACCTGTATTCTCCCCACCCACCCAGCCCACCCACCCCAGAGTCTTTTACTTTGGTGTAATACTCCAATTCCATTTCAGGTTCGACTTGTATTTTCTTTTCTAATCTTGTTTTTCAACTTCGGCCTGAGAGTGAGATCATCCCGTATTCATCCTTCTGTTTCTGACTTATTTCACTCAACATGATTTTTTCAAGGTCCATCCAAGATCGGCTGAAAACAGTGAAGTCACCATTTTTTACAGCTGAGTAGTATTCCATTGTGTATATATACCACAACTTGCTCAGCCACTCATCTGTTGTTGGACACCTGGGTTGCTTCCAGGTTTTGGCTATTACAAATTGTGCTGCCAAGAACATATGTGTACACAGATCTTTTTGGATGGATATGTTGGGTTCCTTAGGATATATCCCCAGGAGAGGAATTGCAGGGTCATAGGGTAGGTCAATTTCTAGCCTTCTGAGAGTTCTCCAGACTGTTCTCCACAGAGGTTGGACCAATTGACATTCCCCCCAGCAGTGCAGGAGGGTTCCTTTGACCCCACACCCTCTCCAGCATTTGCTGTTGTTACCTTTTCTGATGTGTGACATTCTCACAGGAGTGAAGTGATATCTCATTGTTGTCTTGATTTGCATTTCTCTGACAATCAGAGACTTGGAGCATTTTTTCATGTGTTTCTCGGCCTTTTGGATCTCTTCTGTGGTGAATATTCTGTCCAAGTCCTCCCCCCATTTTTGGATGGGGTTATTTGTTGTCTTGTTGTTGAGTCTGGCAAGCTCTTTATATATGTTGGTTATTAAACTCTTATCTGATGTATGACATGTAAAGATCTTCTCCCATTCTGTGAGGGGTCTCTTGATTTGGGTAGTGGTTTCTTTTGCTGTGAAGAAGCTTTTTAATTTGATGTAGTCCCATAGGTTTATACTTGCCTTAGTCTTCCTTTTAATTGGATTCGTTTCATGGAAAATGTCTTTAAAATTTATGCGGAAAAAAGTTCTGCCAATATTTTCCTCTAAGTATCTGATAGTTTGTGGTCTAACATCCAAGTCCTTGATCCACTTGGAATTTACTTTTGTATTTGGTGAAATACAGTGATTCAGTTTCATTCTTCTGCATGTTTCAACCCATTGTTTCCAACACCACTTGTTGAAGAGACTCTGCTTCCCCCATATAATAGTCTGGGCCCCTTTGTCAAAGATTAGATGTCCATACGTGTGGGGCCTCATTTCTGGGCTCTCAATTCTATTCTACTGGTCAGTGTGTCTGTTCATGTTCCAGTACCAAGCAGTTTTGATGACAATGGCCCTATAATACAGTTTGAGGTCTGGCAGTGTGATGCCTCCGGTTCTGTTCTTTTTTCTCAAGATTGTTTTGGCAATTCTAGGTCTTTTCTGGTTCCAGATAAACATTTGTAGCATTTTTTCTATTCTTCTAAAAAATGTGTTTGGGATCTTGATGGGGATAGCATTAAATTTGTAGATGGCTCTGGGTAATATATTCATTTTGATTATGTTAATTCTTCCAACCCATGAACATGGAATATCTTTCCACTTCTTTGTGTCTTTTTCAATTTCTTTGAGTAGTGACTCATAATTTTCAGTATACAAGTCTTTCACTTCTTTGGTTAGGTTTATTCCTAGATATTTTATTGTTTTTGTTGCTATAGAAAAAGGAACTGATTTCTGGATTTCAATTTCTTCTAACTTAGTGTTTGCATAGAGGAATGCCACTGACTTTTGAATGTTAATTTTATAGCCTGACACATTACTATATTGCCTGATGATTTCCAAAAGCTTCTTGCTAGATTCCTTAGGTTTTTCCATGTATACTATCATGTCATCTGCAAATAAGGAGAGTTTGACTTCTTCTCTTCCAATCTGTATGCCTTTAATTCCTTGCTCCTGCCTGATTGCTATGGCAAGAACTTCCAACACTATTTTGAATAGTAATGGTGATAGTGGGCAGCCCTGTCTAGTACCTGATCTGAGGGGAAATGCTTCCAGTTTTTCACCATTGAGTATGATGTTGGCTGTAGGTTTGCTATATATAGACACCACTATCTTCAGGAATTTTCCATCTATTCCCATTTTTTGTAGTGTTTTGATCATAAAGGGATGTTGTATTTTGTCAAAGGCTTTCTCTGCATCTATTGATATGACCATGTGGTTTTTGGTCTTGCTTTTGTTGATGTGGTGGATCACATTGATTGATTTACGTATATTAAACCAACCTTGCATGCCTGGGATAAACCCCACTTGGTCATGATGAACAATCTTTTTGATATACTGCTGTATCCGGTTGGCTAGAATTTTGTTCAATATATTCGCATCTATGTTCATCATAGATATTGGTCTGTAGTTTTCTTTTTTGGTTGTGTCCCTGTCTGCTTTTGGTATCAGGTTGATGTTGGCTTCATAGAAGCTGGCAGGGAGTATTCCAGTGTCTTCAATCTTCTGGAAGACTTTTAAAAGTAGAGGTATTAGTTCTTCTTTGAAAGTTTTGTAGAATTCATTTGTAAAACCATCTGGTCCAGGACTTTTATTTTTGGGAAGATTTTTGATAACTGTTTCAATTTCATTAGCTGTGATGGGCCTGTTCATGTTATCCACTTCCTCTTTACTTAGTTTTGGAAGTTGGTAGGTATCTAGGAAATCATTCATTTCTTCCAGGTTCTCTAGCTTGGTGGCATATAGTTGTTCATAGAAGCCTCGCATGATGTGTTGAATTTCTGCAGTGTCTGTTGTGATATCTCCTCTTTCATTTACTTTCCGATTTATTTGGGTCTTCTCCCTTTTTTGTTTTGTGAGTCTGGCTAAAGGTTTGTCAATTTTGTTTACTCTTTCGAAGAACCAACATTTACTTTCATTGATCTTTTTTATGGTTTTCCTATACTCAATGTTATTTATTTCAGCCCTAACTTTAGTAATTTCTTTCCTTCTGGTTGCTTTAGGATTCCTTTGTTGTTCTTCTTCTAGGTCTTTAAGATGTGCAATCAGGCTGTTTATTTGTGCCTTTTCTTGTTTCCTAATGTGTGCTTGTATAGCTATGAATTTCCCTCTTAAGACTGCTTTAGCTGTGTCCCAAATATTTTGATAGCTTGTGTCTTCATTTTCATTGAACTCTCGAAACATTTTGATTTCTTCCTTGATTTCCTCTTTGACCCAGAAGTTGTTAAGAAGTGTACTGTTGAGCTTCCACATTTTGGCACTGTTACTAATCTTTTGTTGATTGTTAAGTGTTAGTTTAATTCCACTGTGGTCTGAGAAGATGCTTGGGATGATTTCAGTGCTCTTGAATAGGCTGATGCTGTCTTTGTGTCCTAACATATGGTCTATCCTTGAGAATGATCCATGTGGATTTGAGTAAAATGTGTATTCCAGTTTCTTGGGATGAATGACTCTGAAAATGTCCAATAGTTCTAGTTTATCTATCTCTTCATTTAGCTCCCTTATGTCTTTACTGATTTTCTTCCTGGATGATCTGTCAAGTTGAGATAGTGGGGTGTTGAAGTCCCCTACTATGATTGTGTTACTGTTAATATATTGCTGTAGCTCTTTCAGTAGAAGTTTGATGTATTTAGATGGCTTCTCATTGGGTGCATAGATATTAATAATTGTTAAGTCCTCTTGATTGACTGATCCTCTGAGCATTAAGTAGTGTCCATTCTTATCTTTTTTAATCTTATCTATTTTAAAGTCTATCATGTCAGATATGAGAATAGCTGTTCCTGCCCTTTTTTGTGGGCCATTGGCTTGAATGATAGTTTTCCATCCTTTTACTTTAAGTCTGTGTTTGTCTTGTTGCGTCAGGTGAGTTTCCTGTAGACAACATATTGTTGGGTTGTGTTTTCTGATCCATCTTCCTACTCTGTGTCTTTTAATAGGTGAATTCAGGCCATTGACATTTATTGATATAAAAGATTGAAGATATTTTAATGCCATTCTTGTAGAGTTTTAGAGTGTTTTGATATATGTCCTATTTGTGGTGGTCTGGTTGTTTATAGGAGACCTTTCAGAACTTCTTTCAGGGCAGGCTTGGTGATGGTTGCTTCCTTCAGCTGTTGCTTGTCTGAGAAGGTTTTGATGCTTCCATCTAGTCTGAATGACAATCTAGCAGGATATAGTATTCTTGGCTGAAAGCCTTTCTCATTGAGCACTCGATAGATATCTTGCCATTCTCTTCTGGCCTGTAGTGTTTGTATGGAGAAGTCTGCTGCTAATCTTATGGGCTTTCCTTTGTAGGTGTCTCTTTGTTTTTCTCTTGCAGCCTTGAGGATCCTTTCTTTATCCTTATTCCTTTCCAATCTAAGTATGACATGTCTTGGTGTCTTTAGGTCTGGGTTAATTCTGTTTGGGACCCTCTGGGCTTCTTGAATCTTTATGTCTTTGGTGTTGTCTAGACTAGAGAAATTTTCAGCTATTATGGCCTGGAGAACGCTTTCTTCCTCTCCTTCTCTTTCTTCCTCTGGTAAGCCAATAATGCGTATATTGTTTCTTTTGAAGTCATCCCATAGGACTCTGTTGTTGTTTTCAGCATCTCTTAATCTCTTTTTGAGATCTCTTACTTCTTTTTTAGTTGTCTCTAATTCATCCTCTATCTTGCTAATTCTGTCTTCAGCCTCATTGGTTCTATTCTCTCTGCCCTCTACTGCTTTCTGGAGTTCATCTATTTTGTTGCCCTGCTCTGATACTGTTTTAGTTTGTTCAGCTAGTTGCCTTCTTAACTCAGCGATTTCAGCTTTCAGCTCTCTAATAACCATGAGATAATTAGAATTTTCTTCCATATTCTCATTTGTTGTTCCTGCATTTCTGATTACAATTTTTTCAAATTCTTTACTCACTCCTGTTTTTATTTCCTTAGCTAATGTTTGGATGTTGAACTCATTGTTTTGTGCTTCACCCTCTGGAGGACTTTTATCTGGACTCTTGTCCTGGTTCGAGTCTCCAATATTTTTTCTTGTTGTTTTAACCATTTTATATAAGTTAATAGTTTTTTCAATCCCTGAGTTGGAGTTCAGTGGTGTAAAAGCCCTTTTTTTTTTTTTCCTATAGGCTATGGGAGGCTGAGGGCTTTTAAACTATCAATAGGCTTCTTAGCTTAATCACTGACTCCTGACCAAGAGATAAAGCAGGGTGTGGCAGAGATAATCCAGTGGTTATGCAAAGAGACTTTCACAGCCCCTCAGCTATGCCACCGAGGTATAGGTCTTCTGAGTTTCCTGGTTAGATCTCTGTCCCCTGGTGTCCCTCCCTGTTGCTGCTCCAGAGTCTGAGGGTAGTAGCAATGGAGACTCAGAGTTGCACTTGGTGAGTCTCTGGGGAGTCCTTTCCTCCCTTCAGCTGTCCCCTTGTTGGTGGAGCAGACTGGAGGTGGTGTCTCCACTGACAAACTGTTGAACTGTTAGCAGTCACTTAATCTCTCCTTAGGCCCCTCTCTCCTCTCTGTCACCAGCCACGTGTGTTTGTACTCACGGGTGATTTACTGGGTTTCTGTGGTCATTCCAGTCCTGTCTTGTTTCGGTCCGGGTGGTCTCCTTTGGTATTCCTAGTTGATCCAGGAGTGGAGAGTAGAGGAGATAAAGCGATGTGCTGCTCGTAGCTCCGCCTCCGGAAGTGGAATAAACATTCAGTTCTTAACACCAATCAATATGAAGGTAAGGTATCATTCATTACAATGAACTGTTAGTTTTTTATAAGTACTGAGTGCTAATTAGGCAGGAAGACAGGAAGGCAGGAAGGAAAGGAGGGGAGGGAGAGGAAAGGAGGGAGGGGAGAAAGGAAATATACACTGGAGAGAGAAGCTTCAACTTCATTTAACAAAGATTTAAGTAATGTCTTTGTAACATTTTTTCTATTCTCCTAAAAAATGTGCTTGGGATCTTGATGGGGATAGCATTAAATTTGTAGATGGCTCTGGGTAATATATTCATTTTGATGATATTAATTCTTCCAACCCATGAACATGGAATATCTTTCTACTTCTTTGTGTCTTTTTCAATTTCTTTGTGTAGTGACTCCTAATTTTCAGTATACAAGTCTTTCACTTCTTTGGTTAGGTTTACTCCTAGATATTTTATTGTTTTTGTTGCTATAGAAAAAGGAACTGATTTCTGGATTTCAATTTCTTCTAACTTAGTGTTTGCATAGAGGAATGCCACTGACTTTTGAATGTTAATTTTGTAGCCTGACACCTTACTGTATTGCCTGATGATTTCCAAAAGCTTCTTGCTGGATTCATACTATCATGTCATCTGCAAATAAGGAGAGTTTGACTTTTTCTTTTCCAGTCTGTATGCCTTTAATTCCTTGCTCCTGCCTGATTGCTACGGCAAGAACTTCCAAAAATATGTTGAATAGTAATGGTGATAGTGGGCAGCCCTATCTAGTACCTGATCTGAGGGGAAATGCTTCCAGTTTTTCACCATTGAGTATGATGTTGGCTGTAGGTTTGCTATATATAGACACCACTATCTTCAGGAATTTTCCATCTATTCCCATTTTTTGTAGTGTTTTGATCATAAAGAGATGTTGTATTTTGTCAAAGGCTTTCTCTGCATCTATTGATATGACCATGTGGTTTTTGGTCTTGCTTTTGTTGATGTGGTGGATCACATTGATTGATTTACGTATATTAAACCAACCTTGCATGCCTGGGATAAACCCCACTTGGTCATGATGAACAATCTTTTTGATATACTGTTGTATCTGGTTGGCTAGAATTCTGTTCAATATTTTCACATCTATGTTCCCTGTCTGCTTTTGGTATCAGGGTGATGTTGGCTTCATAGAAGCTGGCAGGGAGTATTCCAGTGTCTTCAATCTTCTGGAAGACTTTTAAAAGTAGAGGTATTAGTTCTTCTTTGAAAGTTTTATAGAATTCATTTGTAAAACCATCTGGTCCAGGACTTTTATTTTTGGGAAGATTTTTGATAACTGTTTCAATTTCATTAGCTGTGATGGGCCTGTTCATGCTATCCACTTCCTCTTTACTTAGTTTTGGAAGTTGGTAGGTATCTAGGAAATCGTCCATTTCTTCCAGGTTCTCTAGCTTGGTGACATATAGTTGTTCATAGAAGCCTTGCATGATATGTTGAATTTCTGCGGTGTCTGTTGTGGTATCTCCTCTTTCATTTACTATTCGATTTATTTGGGTCTTCTCCCTTTTTTGTTTTGTGAGTCTGGCTAAAGGTTTGTCAATTTTGTTTACTCTTTCGAAGAACCAACATTTACTTTCATTGACCTTTTGTATGGTTTTCCTATTCTCAATGTTATTTATTTCTGCCCTAACTTTAGTGATTTCTGTCCTTCTGGTTGCTTTAGGATTCCTTTGTTGTTCTTCTTCTAGGTCTTTAAGATGTGCAATCAGGCTGTTTATTTGTGCTTTTTCTTGTTTCCTAATGTGTTCTTGTGAAGCTATGAACTTCCCTCTTAGGACTGCTTTAGCTGTGTCCCAAATATTTTGATAGCTGTGTCTTCATTTTCATTGAACTCTCGAAACATTTTGATTTCTTCCTTGATTTCCTCTTTGACCCAGAAGTTGTTAAGAAGTGTACTGTTGAGCTTCCACATTTTGGCACTGTTACTAATCTTTTGTTGATTGTTAAGTGTTAGTTTAATTCCACTGTGGTCTGAGAAGATGCTTGGGATGATTTCAGTGCTCTTGAATTGGCTGATGCTGTCTTTGTGTCCTAACATATGGTCTATCCTTGAGAATGATCCATGTGGATTTGAGTAAAATGTGTATTCCAGTTTCTTGGGATGAATGACTCTGAAAATGTCCAATAGTTCTAGTTTATCTATCTCTTCATTTAGCTCCCTTATGTCTTTACTGATTTTCTTCCTGGATGATCTGTCAAGTTGAGATAGTGGGGTGTTGAAGTCCCCTACTATGATTGTGTTACTGTTAATATATTGCTGTAGCTCTTTCAGTAGAAGTTTGATGTATTTAGATGGCTTCTCATTGGGTGCATAGATGTTAATAATTGTTAAGTCCTCTTGATTGACTGATCCTCTGAGCATTAAGTAGTGTCCATTCTTATCTTTTTTAATCTTATCTATTTTAAAGTCTATCATGTCAGATATGAGAATAGCTGTTCCTGCCCTTTTTTGTGGGCCATTGTCCTGTATGATAGTTTTCCATCCTTTCACTTTAAGTCTGTGTTTGTCTCGTTGAGTTAGGTGGGTTTCCTGTAGACAGCATATTGTTGGGTTGTGTTTTCTGATCCATCTTCCTACTCTGTGTCTTTTAATAGGTGAATTCAGGCCATTGACATTTATTGATATAAAAGATTGAAGATATTTTAATGCCATTCTTGTAGAGTTTTAGAGTGTTTTGATATATGTCCTATTTGTGGTGGTCTGGTTGTTTATAGGAGACCTTTCAGAACTTCTTTCAGGGCAGGCTTGGTGATGGTTGCTTCCTTCAGCTGTTGCTTGTCTGAGAAGGTTTTGATGCCTCCGTCTAGTCTGAATGACAGTCTAGCAGGATATAGTATTCTTGGCTGAAAGCCTTTCTCATTGAGCACTCGATAGATATCTTGCCATTCTCTTCTGGCCTGTAGTGTTTGTATGGAGAAGTCTGCTGCTAATCTTATGGGCTTTCCTTTGTAGGTGACTCTTTGTTTTTCTCTTGCAGCCTTGAGGATCCTTTCTTTATCCTTATTCCTTTCCAATCTAAGTATGACATGTCTTGGTGTCTTTAGGTCTGGGTTAATTCTGTTTGGGACCCTCTGGGCTTCTTGAATCTTTATGTCTTTGGTGTTGTCTAGACTAGAGAAATTTTCAGCTATTATGGCCTGGAGAACGCTTTCTTCCTCTCCTTCTCTTTCTTCCTCTGGTAAGCCAATAATGCGTATATTGTTTCTTTTGAAGTCATCCCATAGGACTCTGTTGTTGTTTTCAGCATCTCTTAATCTCTTTTTGAGATCTCTTACTTCTTTTTTAGTTGTCTCTAATTCATCCTCTATCTTGCTAATTCTGTCTTCAGCCTCATTGGTTCTATTCTCTCTGCCCTCTACTGCTTTCTGGAGTTCATCTATTTTGTTGCCCTGCTCTGATACTGTTTTAGTTTGTTCAGCTAGTTGCCTTCTTAGCTCAGCAATTTCAGCTTTCAGCTCTCTAATAACCATGAGATAATTAGAATTTTCTTCCATATTCTCATTTGTTGTTCCTGAATTTCTGATTACAATTTTTTCAAATTCTTTACTCACTCCTGTTATTATTTCCTTAGCTAATGTTTGGATGTTGAACTCGTTGTTTTGTGCTTCACCCTCTGGAGGACTTTTATCTGGACTCTTGTCCTGGTTCGAGTCTCCAATATTTTTTCTTGTTGTTTTAACCATTTTATATATTATGTTATGAGTTCCCTTTATCAGTACTTTTCAAATTATTGATCACTATTTCCTGGGTTGACTTGTGTCTAAGTAATTTAATTAAAGGGTTTACAGTGGTGGAAGTCAACAGTTTTTTCAATCCCTGAGTTGGAGCTCAGTGGTTTAAAAGCCTCTTTTTTTTTCTTCCCTGTAGGCTATGGGAGGCTGAGGGCTTTTAAACTATCAAAAGGCTTCTTAGCTTAATCACTGACTCCTGACCAAGAGATAAAGCAGGGTGTGGCAGAGATAATCCAGTGGTTATGCAAAGAGACTTTCACAGCCCCTCAGCTATGCCACCGAGGTATAGGTCTTCTCCTGAGTTTCCTGGTTAGATCTCTGTGCCCTGGTGTCCCTCCCTGTTGCTGCTCCAGAGTCTGAGGGTAGTAGCAATGGAGACTCAGAGTTGCACTTGGTGAGTCTCTGGGGAGTCCTTTCCTCCCTTCAGCTGTCCCCTTGTTGGTGGAGCAGACTGGAGGTGGTGTCTCCACTGACAAACTGGTAAACTGTTGAACTGTTAGCGGTACTTAATCTCTCCTTAGGCCCCTCTCTCCTCTCTGTCACCCGTGTTTGTACTCACGGGTGATTTACTGGGTTCCTGTGGTCATTCTAGTCCTGTCTTGTTTTGGTCCGGGTGGTATCCTTTGGTATTCCTATTTGATCCGGGAGAGGAGAGGAGAGGAGAGAAAATTATTCTTAATGCACTGTGAACATTTTCTGTAATTCAACATGGTCATGTCTTGTATTTCATGGGATTATCCAGCTTCCTTTGATTTGAAATCAATATGCCAACTTAATTCTCAGGACTGGTTTTATGGACATTAGGACAGATTTGAACAAAAAATTTGCTGGACCATGTAGTAAATATTTATTTACTTATTATTGGACAGAGACAGAGAACTTGAGAGGGGTGTGGGAGAGGGAAAAGATAGACACCTGCAGTCCTGCTTCACTGTTTGTGAAGTCTTCTTCCTGCAGCTGGGGCCACGGACTTGAACCCAGGCTTTGCACACTGTAATGTGTGCATTTAACCTGGTGCACCATTGCTGGCCCCTTGTAAATATTTACTGAGCACTGTGTATTGCACTTGTTTCTGTGGAAGGAATGGTTTGGATGTCCTATGGTTCTAATGAGTTAGATTTCCTTTTGTGTTTGAAGACTTCCTCTCAACCCAGACTTGGAGTAAATTTAATGATTGTAAACACAAGCGAAATGACAACAACTTCAACAAAATCTCCACAAGTCTTCTGTAATGTGAAACCTTGCTTCTCCTCCCAGCAGGCAGGCTACTTCTTAGATGACATGGAGTCCTTCCTTGGACTCCATTCATCAAAGCATTAACTTGACTAGGACAAGCTTTGCCTAGTTCTGATGCCTTTCATCTCAGATGCTGAGGCTCTCTATAAACAACAATTATGTCTCATAACATGCGGAGGGAGCCCCATTTGAGGGAGGAGGAAAATGGAGTGGAACAAGATTCCATTTCCTACAAATGCATCCTAAGTGAGGGTGCTGCCTCCTGGCCTGCTGAGTCTGCTCTCTCTGTGAGGAACAAAAAACACCAGGTAGCTCATTCCATGCCAGTGTGACAGATGAACAAATTAAATACATGGGTTTCTTGGTTTTATTTTCTGGCCATATATTATTCCAAAGTAGGCTTTCTAACATCTGTCCTAAGAACTAGTAAGAATTATGGTGAAACTCTGAAAATTCACCCTTAAATAGTCCTGTTCTCTTTATATACAGGATCTGTGAAGATTGCTTGGCCCCTTCTGGAATGGGAATAGAAAGAACTATAGAGCATATTTTGAAAAACAAAAATAAACATACACAGTATGAAAAATATGAGTCAGTTTACAGGAATGAAAGAAAGATTAAAATGAGTGTTTTGTTAGAAAATTTGAACATATGGCAACCTCAGGCCCAGGAAGTGTAAGTATCTTTAAAAGATTATAAGGGGGGGGGGGGGCAGGTGGTAGTGCGGTGGGTTGAACACACATGGTGCGAAGCAGAAGGACTGGCATAAGGATCCCAGTTTGAGCCCCCCCCCAGTTCCCCACCTGTAGGGGGTCGCTTCACAAGAGGTGAAACAGGTCTGCAGGTGTCTATCTTTCTCTCCTCCTCTCTGTCTTCCCCTCCTCTCTTGATTTCTCTCTGTCCTATTCAACAACAGCAGTGGCAACAATGACAATAACAATGACAACAAGGGCAACAAAATGGGAAAAATGGCCTCCAGGAGCAGTGGATTTGTAGTGCAGGCACTGAGCCCCAGAGATAAGCCTGGAGGTATATATATATATATATATATATATATATATATATATATATATATATATTTATACGAAACAGAATTTGCATGATTCTACCAATCTTAGTGGATTTTTTAAAAAAAAATTTATTTATAAAAAGGAAACATTGACAAGACTTTTTTTTAAAGGTAGAGGGTAAGAGACATAGAAGGAGAAAATGATGGAGAGACACTACAGCACCACTTCACTGACCAGAAGAAGCTTAAGCTTCCTCTCTGCAGGTGTAGTGGGTGATGACTCAAACCCAAGTCCTTGTGCATGACAGAGAGTGTGCTTTACCAACTGAGCCATCTCCTGGCCTCCTGGACAATATTTGGGACCCACTGATACAAATAGCGCTGGATTCCAGCAAAGTTGGTGGTGAGATAGGGTGGGGAATAGAAATTTGGCTACCATCAGTGTTTATTGGAAAGAATTTGACTATAAATTCATGATGCTCAAAGACAAAAGTGGGAATAATAATCTAGGTTGTGTATGCAGGGACTTGGCTAAAGGTATATACATAAAGATAAATTTAGTGGTCCAGGAGATGGCACAGTGGATAAGACATTGAACTTTCAAGCATGAGGTCCTGAGTTCAATCCCCTGCAGCACATGTACCAGATTGATGATTGCTTCTTTCTGTCTCCTCCTATTTTTGTCATAAATAAATAAATACATATTTTAAAAAATTAGAAAAGGTAATTATAGTTGTAATATTTTCTGAGTTGTAGCCATTATCAATCCATTTATTTATTTATTTATTTATTTATTTATTTACTTATTCCCTTTTGTTGCTCATGTTGCTTTATTGTTGTAGTTATTATTATTGTTGTTATTGCTGGTGTTGTTGTTGGATAGGACAGAGTGGAGGGGAAGACAGAGAGGGAGAGAGAAAGATAGACACCTGCAGACCTGCTTCACCGCTTGTGAAGCGACTCCTCTGCAGGTGGGAGTGGGGGGGGGACCTGGATCCTTATGCTGGTCCTTGTGCTTTGTGCTACCTGCACTTAACCCACTGCGCTACTGCCCGACTCCCTGCAGACCATGGGGCGTTGACAGGTCGATCCGTATGCCCAGCCCAAACAGCTACATCTTCTTTTTTTATATTTATTTTATTTTATTTTATTTTATTTCTTTATTGGGGAATTAATGTTTTATATTCAACAGTAAATACAATAATTTGTACATGCATAACATTCCCCAGTTTCCCATACAACAATACAACCCCCACTAGGTCCTCTGTCATCCTTTTTGGACCTGTATTCTCCTCACTCCCCCCCCCCCCCACCCCAGAGTCTTTTACTTTGGTGCTATACGCCAATTCCATTTCAGGTTCTACTTGTGTTTTCTTTTCTTTTTTTTTCTGATCTTGTTTTTCAACTTCTGCCTGAGAGTGAGATCATCCCATATTCATCCTTCTGTTTCTGACTTATTTCACTTAACATGAATTTTTCAAGGTCCATCCAAGATCGGCTGAAAACAGTGAAGTCACCATTTTTTTACAGCTGAGTAGTATTCCTTTGTGTATATAGACCACAACTTGCTCAGCCACTCATCTGTGTTGGACACGTGGGTTGCTTCCAGGTTTTGGCTATTACAAATTGTGTTGCCAAGAACATATGTGTACACAGATCTTTTTGGATGGATGTGTTGGGTTCCTTAGGCTATATCCCCAGGAGAGGAATTGCAGGATCATAGGGTAGGTCCATTTCTAGCCTTCTGAGAGTTCTCCAGACTGTTCTCCACAGAGGTTGGACCAATTTACATTCCCACCAGCAGTGTAGGAGGGTTCCTTTGACCTCACAACCTCTCCAGCATTTGCTGCTGTTACCTTTTCTGATGTATGACATTCTCACAGGAGTGAAGTGATATCTCATTGTTGTCTTGATTTGCATTTCTCTGACAATCAGAGACTTGGAGCATTTTTTCTTGTGTTTCTCAGCCTTTTGGATCTCTTCTGTGGTGAATATTCTGTCCATATCCTCCCCCCATTTTTGGATGGGGTTATTTGTTGTCTTGTTGTTGAGTTTGGCAAGCTCTTTATATATGTTGATTATTAAACTCTTGTCTGATGTATGGCATGTAAAGATCTTCTCCCATTCTGTGAGGGGTCTCTTGGTTTGGGTAATGGTTTCTTTTGCTGTGCAGAAGCTTTTTAATTTGATGTAGTCCCATAGGCTTATACTTGCCTTAGTCTTCTTTGTAATTGTATTAGTTTCATTGAACATGTCTTTAAAATGTATGTGGAAAAGAGTTCTGCCAATATTTTCCTCTAAGTATCTGATAGTTTCTGGTCTACCATTCAACAGCTACATCTTCTAGGAGGAACTACTTAAGATGTTTTGGGATGAGAAATTAGACAAGAAATATGAAGGAAAGCAGAAAGGGAAGGGGTGATAGGTGAAGGTGAAGTCCATAAGACAGTTGAAGATGAACACAACTTCTTTTACTGCTCTGAGAAAGGAAATAAGCAAGGATTAAAAAAGAAATACACACACACACACACACACACACACACACACACATATATATATATATATATATATATATATATATATATATATATATATATATGGTGGTGCTTTTCTTTTTTCTTTCTTTCTCTCTCTCTTTCCTTTTTGCATCCAGGGTTATCTCTGGGGCTCTGTGCCTGCACCACAAATCCACTACTCCTGGAGGCTATTTTTACCATTTTTGCTGCCCTTACTGTTATTGTTATTATTGCTGTTGTTGTTGGATAGGACAGAGAGAAATACAGAGAGGAAGGGAAGACAGAGAGGGACAGAGAAAGACACCTGCAGACCCGCTTCACTGCTTTGAAGTGACCCCCCCCTACAGGTGGGGAGCTAGGGGCTTGAACAGGGATCCTTAGCCAGTTCTTGTGCTCCACACCATATGCCCGCCTCCCCAATAATGTATTTATTTTATTTATTTTATTTTATTTATTTATTCCCTTTGTTGCCCTTGTTGTTTTATTGTTGTAGTTATTATTGATGTCGTTGTTGTTGGATAGGACAGAGAGAAATGGAGAGAGGAGGGGAAGACAGAGAGGGGGAGAGAAAGACAGACATTGCAGACCTGCTTCACCGCCTGTGAAGGGACCTGCCTGCAGGTGGGGAGCCGGGGGTTCGAACCGGGATCCTGACGCCGGTCCTTGAGCTTAGCGCCACCTGCGCTTAACCCGCTGCGCTACAGCCCGACTGCCCTCCAATAATGTATTTTTAAAAAGAACTTACTTATTCAAGGGAAAGGTAGGAGGAGAGAGCGAGAACCAGACATCACTCTGGTATATGTGCTGCCGGGGATTGAATTTAGGACCTCACACTTGAGGGTCCAGTGCTTTATGCACTGTGTCACCTCCTGGACCACAGATGTGTCTTTTCTAAATGCCTGAGAGAGCAGAATTGCTTTGGTTTAAGTGAGTTACTGTAGAACAATGATGTGGATGGTGAAATAATAATATTAACAGTAATACCTGCATTTATTTGAGTACCTGGTGTCAGGTGTTTTTAATAGTTTAATTCCTACAAGACTTATTTTATTTTTATTTATTTCCTTTTGTTGCCCTTGTTGTTTTATTGTTGTAGTTATTATTGTTGTTATTGATGCTGTCATTCTGGGATAGGACAGAGAGAAATGGAGAGAGGAGGGAGAAGACAGAGAGGGGGAGAGAAAGAGACACCTGCAGACCCGCAGACGTGCTTCACCATTTGTGAAGCGACTCCACTGCAGGTGGGGATTCGGGGGCTCGAACTGGGATCCTTATGCTGGTCCTTGCGCCTACAAGATTTTTTATATCAAGGTTGCTAATTTGCTCAGACTAATACACTTCTATATGCAAGAAAATGTAGTATCTTTATTTCTTTGTTAGTGATCTCTTTTTCTTTATTCCCATTCTACCAAGTAGATACAAAATCCTGTATTTTTTTTTAAAGATTTTATTTATTTATTACTGAGAAAGATAGGAGGAGAGAGAAAGAACCAGACATCACTCTGGCACATGTGCTGCTGGGGATCGAACTCAGGACCTCATGCTTGAGAGTCCAATGCTTTATCACTGCGCCACTTCCCAGACCACACAAAATTCTGTATTTAAGCCTTTGCAATTCCCATAGATCTTTTTCCCCTCCTTGCTTGTTTCCTTTCTCAGAAGAGTTCAAGAAATTTTGCTCATCTCCCGTTCTCTCCTGGGCTCCACTTTCACCTGTTGCCCCTTCTTTTTCTCCTTTCTCAGTTCCAGACAGGAGACAGAGAGGGAAAGGGAAAGACTTCAGAGGAGCCTGTGCTAAACCATCTGGTAGAGCACACATACTCAAAAACTTGGGGTCAAGCCTCTTTCCCTTCTGCAGGGAAGAAGCTTCATAAGTGGTGAAACAGAACTGTAGGTGTCTCTATTCTCACCACTCTTAATTTCTCTGCTCTATCAAGAAAAAAAAAAAAAAAGGAAAAAATTTCTGCCAGGAGCAGTGGATTCACAATATAGATACAGAACCCCAGAACAGGCTTGGTGGCAATTAAACAAAAGAAAAAGAGGGGGCCAGGCAGTGATGCACCTGGGTAGTGCACACACCATAGTGTGTAAGGACCCGGGCTCAAGCCCCCTGCAAGGGGAAAGCTTCATGAGTGGTGAAGTAGAGCTGCAGGTCTCTCTCTCTCTCTCCCCTACTCCCTCTCCCTCTCTATCTCTCCTTCCACTCTCAATCTCTCTGTTCTATCCAATAATAAATTAAAAATTAAATTTAAAAAAGAAAGAAAGAAACAGCTCTTGTAACTTATTTTTTTAAAAAAAGGAAGAAAAGATAGACACCATAGCATTGCTCCATTGTTGATGATATTTCCTCTGATGTGTGTGGTGCTCACTTGTGTTGTCAAGGGCTCAAACTGTGGTCCTCATTGTAGCAAAGTGTGCATTCTAACAGCTGAACTGTCTCCTGAGCCTCCTAAGTTCATGTAATGTGCACCTACCTGTTGGGAAAGTGGCCTGAGGAAACCTTCTATTAATAGAGTTAGAGAAGGTTACTAGGCTGCCCTTGCCATCCCCCTTCCCATCAGTCTGCCCTTTTCACGCCCTCCCCTAATTTGAACCTAGAAAGGGAGACAATGGGAAAAGTAGCTGACTTCCTACCATCCCACCTGTGTTATCCTTATTGGCCTTTTGGATATGTTTTAATGGGAGCTGAAAGAGTCAAGAAAATATTTTCTTCTCTCAATCATAATGTGGTTAACATGAACATCGTCTTTATTTTCAGAAACACAAGAATAAGGAAGATCTGAAATTCAAAGCTCCCCATAGACTTCTGCTCTAGGCAGCTTGTGCCTTGTTGTCCATGGTATAAGCATGAGTGGGTGAACCTTTTTTTCTGCCAAAGGATATGCAGACAACAACAATAACAACAAAACAAAAGCAAGCAAGCAAACAAACAACAACAAAACTCTCCTAGAATGATCATTCCCTTGACAAGGTGAAACCAAATGATGCCAAAGGCTGTATATGGCTGCAGGTTGGGTGTGTGTTCCCCACCACTGGTATAAAGCAACAGTGAAGTATCCAGAAAAGGAAAATCTATGGCGATAGAAAAATAGTTGCCCAGAGCTGGGGGATATCTGGGGGGTAGGAACAGACTACTAAGGGGGTATAATCCAAATGTTCTAGAATTGTGGTGACTGTTGCACGACTTTGTAAATATACTCAAAACCAACTACTTGTGCACTTTCTTTTTTATTTTTGTGGAGTTGGAGTCTTACACATGCACAATATCACTGTTCTGGAATACTCTTTCATTTTTTTTTTTTTTTTTTAGAGAGTGGAGAAGTCCATACCATTGTTCCAGATTGAGGGCAAGGTCTTGTAGAGGCCCACAAGCAGGTCCGTGATGTTGTTCCTAATGGAGATGACCAGTGATGGTGGAGAGAAGGATCTGTCAGAGGTTTTGGCCTATCACATCTATGTGGGAATCCCAGGATTCTCTGTCTAGGGTCCCAAATGATGGGGTGGCCTGGTAGTGACCAAGAGAACCATCATTAAAGTATGCTGATCCCTTCGCCTTACCCAGCTTTTGTAGTCCTTACTTTATCTGACAACATTGGCTTTACAGTAATTGAGGGAAGTGAAATAGGAAGTGGATGAGGAAGGTATGTAGGTGTAAGTAGGAACTATTTGATTAAGTATTTTATGGCATCTTTTTTTTAGGTCTACTTGCTTTCTACTTGCTTGCTGTACTTTTTGAGTCACTGCAAACTATTGTGCGCTTTTGCTTTAAGATATGTATTTTCCTCTAACTTAAGGATACATGTGCACACGTGCCCTATCTCAGGGGCCCTGGTCTATATCTAGGTTCTGTGGCTTTGTTAGGAAGTGACAACTGCACATTCTTTTGCTGGCTTTTACCTTCTACCACTTTTTGCTTTGGCCATTAATGAATGTTTCTATGGAGAAATGTACTCCTTTTGTACAGCAGCTATAGAGCCACCAGCCCACTCATCCCCACCTTTCACCACCCCCTCCCTCCGTAAGAGTTTTGAGGAGGGATGTCTTAGTGCTGCCTATTATTCTGAGGACCATCCTAACTTGGTGAGCAGTTCCACCCTCTGAGCATTGGCTCTCTCAGGTTAGCATCATTTGCCAGTTCTGAATTCCCCGGAGAGCTCCAGTAAGGGGAGGAACATTTGAAATAGATGGTTAGTATTCACCCTGTCATATAGTAGCTAAAAATAAAAAAAAAAAAAGGAGGGGGAGGTGGTAGTGCGATTCCTCTGGTGACATAATACCAGCTGACTGACACTTTTTCTCATTGTTACTTCCAGTGAAAGGAAATAGCTAAAACACAGCTGGCCCTGTCATCCAAGATGGCAGTATATTCTGGTCAGTTTTTAGTACAATTGAAGCCACAACAAGGAGTTACACGGCATCTCCTTTGAATTCAAAGTGAAACCTAGACATGCTTATTTCCAGGGTGATGGGATCTATCACACAAGAGGGGATTTTTTTTGTGTAGACAGTGAGACGTAAGTAATGAGAGTCTCACTCAGGACTACATTCTGTTCTAAAAAGACCAGAGCTATGTTTAAGTGAGATTCCTGATGTGCTTTTAATTTCAAACGGCATTTTTTTTAAATCTAAGTAGATTCTTGAAATAAAGTTTTTGGTGAGATTGTGAGATCTGGATAGTTATTGGATGTTCTTGTGGCTTCAGTTATGGTTGAATTGTTTCCAATTTGTTCCTTTTTATGACTATGAATGTTTTAAAAGGATAAAAATGGGAGTCAATGGATTTAACTTAGTGGTCAGGTTATAAAAGTGTTACAGTTGAAACTCAGGTCTTGACATGAACAGTTTGTTTATGGTAGACCTTGAGTTTTTTTTTTGGCTTTTGAGTTCAGATGTTTCTAGATGAAATTTCCTTACTTACTGGTGTTTACTTTAAAATTAGGACTATCCTTCTCTGACACAGTGAAATCATTTCTCAGAGACTATACAGATATATTAAAAATGAGATCACAATTTATTGAGGGAGAAAAACTCAGAAATTATTCTTTTTAATTTTAAATTTAGAGGCCTTGAGGGGGGAAAAGACAAAACAGGAAGAAAGTAATATAGAATCTCTGCATTGAATATTGTGAATATTTTATTTGAAAAATCACTTTCTTCATAAAGTTCAATTCTTTGTTTGAATCTCTTCTATCAGAGGGACTTCTGTTCCACCTCTACTCAAGATGGGCTTATTTAATTATTAAGAAAAGTGAGTCTATCTAGAAATGTTCGATTTTTGCATCTAAATGTCAGCTTTATTTTTGGAATGGATCTACTTTTTCCTTAAGCTACTTTTGCACTTGCTGTTAATTTCGTAGTAAAAATTTCCAGTGAGTAAAAGTAAGCTAAGAGCTAAAGTTTAGGGCAGTATACTCTTTAGTATAAACCTAGCTCTTATACATTTTGCCAAAAAAGGGCATATGAAACTTGAATGCTGAATTTTCAGGAGCTTTAGAAACCTTTCGGGGAGTCCGGCTGTAGAGCAGCGGTTAAGTGCACGTGGCGAAAAGCGTTAAGGACTGGCTTAATGATCCCGGTTTGAGCCCCCGGCTCCCCACCTGCAGGAGGGTCGCTTCACAGGCGGTGAAGGAGCTTTGTAGGTGTCTATATTTCTCTCTCCCTCTCTGTCTTCCCCATCTCTCTCCATTTCTCTCTGTCATGTCTAACGATGACATCAATAAGAACAACAATAATAACAATAATAACTACTATAACAATAAAAAAACAAGGACAACAAAAGGGAAAATAAATAAATATAAAAAAATAATAATAAAAAAGGAAACATTTCGTATTTCCTTTGCTTTTAGGCAAAAATGTTTTGAGGTCAAGTTGAGAAAGGCTGTCTTTCAGTTGAATCTGAAGCATAGCATCTGAGAGCAGAGGGAGAGCTATACATTTAGGAAGAACAGAGACATCTGCTGGTGGATTAGCAGACTTTCTCTGATGCTTAGAAAGCCTCTGAAGGTTTTTTTTTTTTTTTTTTTTGCCTCCCAGAGTTATCGCTGGGGCTCAGTGCCTGCACTAAGAATCCACTGCTCCTGGCGGCCATTTTCTCCATTTTATTGGATAGGACAGAGAAATTGAGAGAGGAGAGGAAGAAGGGGGGGGGGGGGTGGAGTGGAGAAAAAGATACCTGCAGACCTGCTTCACCCCTTGTGAAGTGATTCTCCCTGCAGGTTGCTCAAACAGGGATCCTTGTACTTTGTACTATGTGTGCTTAACCTGGTATGCCACCACCCGACCGCTAAAGGGTAGTATTTATAAGAAAGCAACAAACCATATCACTGTGCTATCTTATTTTTGAAAGAACTGTTGAAGAAGAAACAAGAGGGAAACAAACTTACAGTTTTATGGGCTATATTGCTCTGGAAAGATTTTTTCTCTTGGTGATATCTGAATCAGAAAGCCAAACTTCTTGCAGAATTTTTCCCTTAGAAAAGACACATTTTGGGCCAAATGGTGGCACACCCGGTAGAGTGCACATGTTACAAGGCACAAGGACCCAGGTTTGAGCCCTGGGCCCCACCTGCAGGGGGAAAGCTTTGCGAGTGGTGAAGCAGTGTTGCAGGTGTCTCTCTTTCTCTCTCCTTCTCTATCACCACCTTCCCTTTTGATTTATGGCTATCTCTATCCAATAAATAAAAACTAAAAATTAAATTAAATTAAGAAAAGACACATTTTGTGTGTTTTCTGGCTCTTGAATTCATACCCTACCATAAAAGACTCTAAGTGTGGGTGGTCCTGTGAGATAGGGTCCCTCATCCCAAAGTTACTAAGGCATCCTGGTGTGTGCAGTTTCTGGAACAGGAAGCCCGGGTTTTGGCTCTAACTCAGTGTCTCTAGTGACTAGCTTCTTAAGCTCCTTAACTCTCCTGGGTGTTACCTTTCAACTGAACTAAGCAACAAACACTTACTTCTAAGAATTCTATTTGGATTGAGTGAATTTTTGGGGTGCAAAGATTAAGCATAGCTAAGAAGGTTTCTAGGGTCCTCTAGTCATAGTCACTTTTGGTAAACTGAGCAGGAACCTTCAAGCTCCAAAATGAGCTTTACTATTCATCTAGTAGTTTATTTTAATTTTTATATTTATTTATTTTCCCTTTTGTTGCCCTTGTTTTATTGTTGTTGTAGTCACTATTGTTATTGATGTCACTGTTAGGACAGAGAGAAATGTAGAGAGGAATGGAAGACAGAGAGGGGGAGAGAAAGATAGACACCTGCAGACCTGCTTCACCACCTATGAAGCGACCCCCCCTGCAGGTGGGGAGCCAGGGGCTCGAACCAGGATCCTTACTCTGGTTCTTGTACTTTGCGCCACCTGCACTTAACCCTCTGTGCTACCGCCCGACTCCCCATCTAGTAGTTTCAACCCTGCCTCCCACCCCCACCCCATGGACTGTTAGCTTAGCCTCATTAAACCCCAAAGCAGAATTCACCACCTTCAACTGCTTCCCAGTCCTCAAATGACTTTGAAAATAATTTGATCTCCCAGATGCATCTTCTGTTCTGTTCTCCACTTCTACAGTTTCCAGGTCTGGATTAATGTAGCAACTGCCATATTAGTCTCTGGCCTATTAAGCTGCTGCCTTCCCCATTTTCCTCATAAACTATTGCCAAACATATCTTTTACGTTTTAGTTCTTGTAGAGCTCTTTCCCAATCAAGAAACTGGGCAGACTTTTTTTTTCTTTCTATCAGAGCACACTCAGCTCTGGTTTATGGTGGTACTGGCGATTGAATTTGGGAGCCTCAGGAATGAAAGTCTCTTAGCATAACGATTATGCTATCTCTCCCACCTGGCAGACTTCTTAGTCAGCCAAACTGTCTTGTCTGAGCAGAAGTCCTTTATAATTTGACTCTGACTGCTATTGTGCAAGCTTAAAATGTTACTGGTTCCCATTCACATCTTCTAGACAGAAAGGCCACCCCTGAACACACGTATCTTTTCTTTGAGTGAGCATAACTTGTATTAGCGATTTATTAGTGGTTTAAAAGATTTGGAGATTACACCATACTTGCTAACAAAGTTCTCTACCCAGTGCTGCCACTCCTCACCTGCTTAGTTCTCACACAGTCTTATAGGCAGTTTGGTTACGCCTCCTTTTGTAAGTTCATATGGTTCAGTGACCTGTATTCCACATATTAGGGTAATAAGCATACTTCTTTCTTCTGGTTTCAATGCTGCTATGCTGTTTCTTTTATCTTCACCCTCCTGTTGACTTTAAGAAATATTATTATTACTATTACTATTACTATATAGAGAAGCAGAGACAGTGAAATAAGCCACAGCAGTGAAGCTTTCTTTAGTGTTGTGTCAGCTGGGATCAGACCTGCGTTATGCATATGGCAAATCAGCACAGTAAGTGAGCTATTTTGCCAGCCCTAGTTTCTGTCTGCATTTCTTTTTAATTAAAAAATATTTATTTATTTATTCCCTTGTTGTTTTATTGTTGTAGTTATTATTGATGTCGTCATTGGATAGGACAGAGAGAAATGGAGAGAGGAGGGGAAGACAGAGGGAGAGGGAAAGATAGACACCTGCAGACCGGCTTTACTGCCTGTGAAGCGACTCCCCTGCAGGTGTCTGTATTTAAAGACATGGCTCAAGTCCTACCTTTACTATGAGTTTTTTTTTTTTTTTTTCAAGTTCTATAGCCTAGAATAATTCCTTCCCCCTCCCCCCGTAGGGCTCTCATGGTGTCAGTAATTCTGAATTCCCATTACGCTAAGGAATCCTGCTCAACAGCCATTAGTTAGAATTTGCTTTTGAGTGTTCCTAATATCTTTTTTTTTTTTTTTTTCTTCTTTTCCTCCTCCAGGGTTATTGCTGGGCTCGGTGCCTGCACCGTGAATCCACCGCTCCTGGAGGCCATTTTTTCCCCCCTTTTGTTGCCCTTGTTGTAGCTTTGCTGTGGTTATTATTATTGCCCTTGTTGACGCAATTCGTTGTTGGATAAGACAGAGAGAAATGGAGAGAGGAGGGGAAGACAGAGAAGGGAAGAGAAAGATAGACACCTGCAGACCTGCTTCACCGCCTGTGAAGCGATTCCCCTGCAGGTGGGGAGCTGGGGGCTCGAACCGGGATCCTTAACGCCGGTCCCTGCGCTTTGTGCCACATGCGCCCAACCCACTGCGCCACCGCGCGTTCCTAGTATCTATGAAGTATTTTTATTGTGCTAACTCATCTTGGTGCCTCATTCTCTTCTGTAAAAGGTGATGGCTAAAGTTCTGCCTTCAGAAGATTGTTCTAAACATTGAGTAGGTTAATGTATATAAAACATGTGTCTACCACCCTACTAGGGAAAGAGAGAGGCAGACTGGGAGTATGGACCGACCAGTCAACGCCCATGTTCAGCGAGGAAGCAATTACAGAAGCCAGACCTTCTACCTTCTGCAACCCTCAATGACCCTGGGTCCATGCTCCCAGAGGGATAGAGAATGGGAAAGCTACTGGGGAGGGGGTGGGATATGGAGATTGGGTGGTGGGAATTGTGTGGAATTGTACCCCTCCTACCCTATGGTTTTGTTAATTAATCCTTTCTTAAATAAAAGAAAAAAAACGTGTCTAGCACCTAGAAAGTGTTCAGTAGTGGAGAGTATTATTATTGCCCTGGGCACATTAATCCTTATTAATCCACATTAATCCTTATCAAGGTGTTTGATTATTGATATATATATTTTTTTGCCTCCAGGGTTATTGCTGGGGCTCAGTGCCTGCACTACGAATCCACTGCTCCTGGTGGCCATTTTTTCCATTTTTGTTCTTGTTTAGGACAGAGAGAAATTGAGAGAGGAGGAGAAGATAGAGGAGAAGAGAAAGATAGACACCTGCAGACCTGTTCCATCACTTGAGAAGTTATCCTTCTACAGGTGGGCAGCCGCAGGCTCAAATTGGGACACTTGTGCTGTTCCCCGTGCATCCACTATGTGCACTTAACCTGGTGCACCACTGCCCAGTCCCCACGGAACATGTTTTAATAGAAAAAGTATTAGGCACTTGTAACCTTCACTGTCATCTGACCTAATATTGTGCATCTTCTAAATAATACATTCATTCACTTGGCAAATATTTATTGAGTGCCTACCATGTTCCAGGTACAAACTGTACTGCTATTGCTGGTCTTAGTTTTGTTTATTCTTACACATGTGGTCAACCAACCACTTAGATCCAGAATAAACAGAGTAGGTAAAATGTATTAATCAAAGAGACTTTGAGCTCAACTTTTGGCTCCATCCTTATGACATTGAGCAAGTCACTTATCATATCTGACCTTCAGTTCTTCTAGTGTAAACTGAACTCTAAAATTCATGTCTCTATCTTCTGTCATAAGAACCCAATAGGATTTAAGTCACATATCAGCCAGCTGGATATTGACCCTCTTTTTGTTCTTGTTCAAATCAAGTGTAGATATCTGATCTCCATGTCCTGGTCTGAGACTCTGCAGCTTGTTCTGTGTCTGTCAGCTACTCTATCTGCCACTATTATGAAAGGGCCTCTGGGGGGACTTCCTGCAGGTCCTTTGGAATATAACTAAAATATGCCTACTAGCTATCTACAGAATGGAGAACCCCCCATGCACTACTCCAGCCTTTAGGTTCATGAAACAACTTGTTTGGCTTTATATGTTAACTCTCTTTTCAGCCACCAGGTTCCAGATGCTAGCATGATGCCAACCAGACTTCCCTGGGCAGACGACCCCACCAATGTGTCCTGGAGCTTCGATTCCCCAGAACCCCACCTCGCTAGGTAGAGTGGCAGACTGGGAGTATGGATCGACCTGTTCACCCCCAGAGGGATAAAGAATAGGAAAGCTATCAAGGGAGGGGATGGGATACGGAGTTCTGGTGATGAGAATTGTGTGGAGTTGTACCCCTCTTATCCTATGGTTTTGTCAGTGTTTCCTTTTTATAAATAAATGATAATAAAAAGATACAATACAATTAATACCAAAAAATTTATAGATAATTAGAGGAGAATGAGAACTTATGCCCCAGATGCTATAGGAGAGGAAAGGATATATGTAACTTTATCCATTTGTCATCAACCTTTTCTGCTGGGCTAGCGTCTCAGGCGGGAGACCAGAAACTCGTGGTGGTGTGATAATACAATTTTTTATTTATTTTATTTTATTTATTTTTTTAAAATTAATTTTATTTATTTATTTATTCTCTTTTGTTGCCCTTGTTTTTTATTGTTGTAGTTATTATTATTGTTGCCATCATTGTTGGATAGGACAGAGAGAAATGGAGAAAGGAGGGGGAGACAGAGAAGGGGAGAGAAAGACACTTGCAGACCTGCTTCACCTCCTGTGAAGCGATTCTCCTGCAGGTGGGGAGCCAGGGCTCAAACCGGGATGCTTACACTGATCCTTGTGCTTTGTGCCACCTATGCTTAACCTGCTGCGCTACAGCCTGACTCCCAATACAATTCTTTATTCATGCGGGCGCCCCCCTGCTAGTGGGGAGCTGGGGGTTCAAACTGGGATCCTTATGCTGGTCCTTGAGTTACATGCCATGCAAGTTTCCCTATTCTTTAAAAAAAATATTTATTTATTCCCTTTTGTTGCCCTTGTTGTTTTTATTGTTGTACTTATTATTGTTGCTTGAGCCCGGCAGCTAACATGCAGGTGGGCTATAGGTATTGTTTGGGAAGGTGGTGTTAGAGTTGGAAATAAGACTAGAAAGCTGAATCAGGAAAGAGGCTCCCAAATATGGGGGAAAGTATATAAATATTGTTAGCTGTAAACCCCGTTGATTTGATCTGGGGCCCATATTCAAGGCAGGAGCCTATGTAGCCTCTGCATCCCTGTCAGTCTGAGCTCACATTCCATAGTCATGGCTAGGAACATTCTAGGCTGCACTCATTTCAGGACCACTCTTCCTTGAGTAGCAGAGTATACTGACCCCGCCTCCCTTCTGAGAGTGGGGCTGTTCCTATCATTGCTGTTCTACATTGAGGCCAAGGTCTTAGAGAGGCCCACAAGAGGATTCATGATGCTGTTCTTGATGGAGATGACTAGTGGGGATGGAGACAGGGATCTGTCAGAGGTCTAGGCCCATCATGTCTGTGTGGGAATCCCAGGATTCCCTGACTAGGGCCTCGAATGATGGAGTGGTCTGGTAGTGATCAAAAGGGCCGTCATTAGAGTTATGCCAGCCTCTTGCCCTTATCCAGCTTTTGTATTCCTTCCTTTATCTGACTCAGTTGGACTTAGAGTGATTGTGGGAAGTGAAATAGGAGGTAGGTGAGGAGGACATCTAGGTCTAAGTAGAAACTATTTCTTTTTTTTTTTTTTTTAGGTCTTTTTACTTGCTGTACTTATTGAGTCACTGCAAACTATTATACACTTTTACTTTTAGGTATATATTTTCCACTAACTTATGGATACATATGTACATATACCTTGTCTCATGGGCCCTGGTCTATATATAGGTTCTGTGGCTTTGTTAGGAAGAGCACCACCCAAATGGAACTAAGGAGTCCCATGAGCTAGGAAAGGTCTCATCAGAGTAATGGAGCTGAAGGGTTGATATCCCACAGCTGGCATCTCTGGATACCATCCAAAGTGAAGCATGTTGAGGTGGTACTGGTTGTATTGATTTGTTTGAGATCAGAAGATGCAGTATTAAATGGTATGGATCAAGAGAACCATGAAGGAAAATGAGCCACGCCCCAGAGGTTCCAGTACTGGAAGAAATGTGGGTTTTATAGAGAATGGGGAAGGTTCCTGCTGTCTTACAGTTTAAGAAGGCAAAAAAGATAGTTATTGTTATGACCAAGTTATTTGGGAATTTGGTTTACTTTGAAAATCCCATGGTTAGGATTTAGTGTACTATATAAGACCTGACCATGATTTCTGTCATTTAATGCTATTTGTAAATAACTGTATCTTCTATACTGACAAGACCAGTTGCTTCTGGTCTCCCTGGTCTAAGATTACAGGTGATTTGATATTAAAAAAAAATCATTATTAGAAATGTATTAATGATTTGAGCCCACTGTTAAAGTTCAATCAGGTTACCAATTTGAAACCTTGAATGTTTAGATTGAAGGAATACTCATTGGGGTCTATCATCAAAAAGTTCAAGTCATTCAATCTATTTTTCTCCTCTTACATTGATTAAATAGTTTTTTATAAGACTATAAGTTAATAGGAGTGTATATTAACACCATTCTTACCACCAAATGTCTGTGTCCCTAACTGCACCCCCTTCTAGTGGAGCTGAAAATCTACCCTCACCCAACCCCCCAGAGATTTTACTTTGGTGTAATACTCCAAACTCAATCAATTTTTACTTTGCATTTCAGGAGAGGGGTATTGTTAATCTTTAGTTTTCTCCCCTATAAAATCTTCTATACTGAAAGTGAAGAAAGCCTACTTGACTGGCTTGGATGTGTTAAATACAAAATATTTAGCAAACTGTTAGGCACATTTAGGGCAATATTTATGAAGTGATAGATGTTGTTATTTTGATACATGACCTGGATACTTACGATTCTATTTCATACTCTCTAACTTTAACCCAAAATTTAGAAGCACAGAAAATAATGGCCATCAGCCTGCATTTCTCACTTCTGTCACAGTATCTGGTGTTAGTGCTGGTTGAGAGCAGATAACCTAGTCCCCTGCAGTAGGGGTGGACCTCTCTTACGTTGACTCTCTTCATGTCTTCCTTTTCCATCTTGCTCTCAAGCTACTGTGAGTTTTGTTCTTTCCAATGTTTGTTCTCTAGTATAATCCCTTATATATGCCTCATATAGCATTAATGAGCATCTTAAAAAACTGGAAATTCTTGAACTAAAGTACAGAAGTGTTCACCTCAAGGTACTTAACTTCCAGCTGGTTGCTTTTGCCACTCTGAGAGAAAGGTCTTTAAATTGATTTCATTCCATTTTATGTTGACTGGCTCAGAGCAACTTGGTCAGAATTGTGAGTCATATCACCTCTCTACATCATTAGCTTTTTAAAAAAAATTTATTTGTTTATTCCCTTTTGTTGCCCTTGTTGTTGCTGTTACTGTTATTGTTGCCATTGCTGTTGTTGTTGTTGGATAGGACAGAGAGAAATGGAGAGAGGAGGGGAAGACAGAGAGGGGGAGAGAAAGATAGACACCTGCAGACCTGCTTCACCGCTTGTGAAGTGACTCCCCTGCAGGCAGGGAGCTGGGGGCTTGAACGGAGATCCTTATGCTGGTCCTTGGGCTTGGCGCTACATGCACTTCACCTTCTGCGCTACCGCCCGACTCCCATCATTAACTTTTTTTTTTTTTTTTTCATCATTAGCTTTTTATGTTAAGGTTTTTGTGAGACGATTTCCTTGAATTTGCTTTTACTTTTATTGTGCTCTTTTAAAGTATGGGGCAAAAATAAAAGGATGAGAGGTCGGGCGGTAGTGCAGCGGGTTACGCGCCCGTGGTGCGAAGCTCAAGGACTGGCATAAGGATCCCAGTTCGAGCCCCAACTCCCACTAGCAGGGGAGTCGCTTCACAGGGGTGAAACAGGTCTGCAGGTGTCTTTCTCTCCCCCTCTCTGTCTTTCCCTCCTCTCTTCATTTTTCTCTGTCCTATCTAACAACGATGACATCAATAACAACAATAATAACTACAACAACAATAAAAAACAACAAGGGCAACAAAAGGGAAAATAAGTAAATAAATTAATATTTTAAAAAGAAGTCTTAAAAAATAAAAGAATGAGTTTCTAGGGGGTAGATGCTGTAAAAACAATTATCAACTCGTGTCACTCAATTGCTTTATTTTTTAATTTTTTATTCTTTGAGATATTTTGGTTGTGGTGGCCACACACAATGAAGCTAATTACATTCCACTCCATTATTCAAGTATGAGATCTCTTCTAATTTGGAATGGAGGACAGAGAAGAGTGAGAAAATATTATTAGATGATAGTGTGTAATCATATGAAAATATATGAATAGGTAGCATATCTGGACTACTTCATATGCACCATACCCATTGCTAAGTGCTTAGTTAAGTTCTCTCTCACACCCTATTGTGTCCCCATTTTATAAGGGAATTATGTGACTTTGCCTGAGTGACTAATAGGTGTCAGCCACACATCCAGACCACTGGCTATAAAGCACATCTCTTAACCACTGTTTCAGTCAGAGATCTGCAAATATTTTCTGTGAGGGGCCCCTAGATACTAAATCATTTAGGCTTTGAGAGCTGACAGCATTCATAGATAATAAGTAAACTGATGAATGTGACTTGGTTCCAATAAAACTCTATGTAAGAGTAATGAAATTAATATTCATTGCAGAGGAGATAGCATAATGGTTGTGCAAAGAGACTTCCATGCCTGAGGCTCTAAAGTCCCAGGTTCAATGCCCCACACCACCATTAAACCAGAGCTGAGCAGTGCTCTGGTAAAAACAAAAATACAAAAAAACTTTCTGAAATAAATGTTCATGTATTTTTTTTCTATGCCATGAAGCATTTTTCTTCTTTTGATTTTATTCTTCACCATTAAAATGTAAAACAAAAAGCATTCTTTTTATTAGTAATATATATTCTTTCTTATTTATTTATTTATGTATTTAAAAATCACTGTTGGGAGAAATAATGGTTTATAAGACTACTGTTGTTACACATGTAGAGTGTCTCATTTTCCTGTGTTAGATGTCTGGGCACCACTTCCTCCATCTGCATTTGCAGTCTTTCTCCATCATCATATACTGGGTCCTCATTGCCCCCCAGCCCCCTTCTGACTCCCCTCTGGTGATGGACCAGACTTGACCCACAGTTTATATATTTTGTTTTAGACCACTGAAAATAGGACAAATTATGGAAGAATGGAATATTTTATATAAGAGGCTTGCCTAATCTATTCTAGATCCTTCTTGTCTTTAGGACTGAAAATGAAGTGGGGGAGAAACATGACCTCCCCTTTTCTGCATTCATTCTCATGTTTGCAGATTCTCTTGATTGATCTTTCTTTCTTCCTTTCTTTCCAACTTTTCTTTTTCTGTTTTTCTTTTAACATTTCTCAGTTTTCCACAGAACAGTTCAACCTCCACTAGGTCCTCTTCTGCCATCATGTTCCAGGACTTGAAATCTTCCCCCCACCCCAGAGTCTTTTACTTTGGTGCAATACACCAACTCCAGTCTAAGTTCTGCTTAGTGTTTTCCCTTCTGTTCTTATTTTTCAACTTCTGTTTCTGAGTAAGATCATTCCATATTCACCCATCACTTTCTGACTTATCTCACTTAACATAATTCCTTCAAGCTTTATTCAAGATGAAGTGAAGAAGGTGAATTCATCATTTTTAACAGCTGAGTAGAATCCATTGTGTATACATACCACAACTTGTTCAGCCACTCATCCATTGTTGGATACCTAGGTTGTTGCTTCCAGGGTTTCACTATTACAAATTGTGCTGCTATGAACATAGGTATACACAAATCTTTTTGGATGGGTGTGTTTGATTCCTTAGGAGAGGAAGTGCAGGGTCATAGTTCACTTCTAGCCTTGTAAGAATTCTCCAGATTGCTCCTCACAGGGGTTGGACCAATTGACATTCCCACCAGCAGTGCAGGAGGATTCCTTTGCCCCACAACCTTTCCAGCATTTGTTGCTGCTACCTTTTTTTATGTATGAAATTCTCATAAGAGTGAAATGGTAACCCATTGTTGTCTTTATTTGCATTTCTCTGACAATCAGTGACTTGGACCTTTTTATATATATGCTTGTTGGCATTTTGGATCTCTTCTGTGGTGAATATTCTGCTCATATCCTGTCCACCTTTTTGAGTGGTGTCATTTGCTTTTTTGTTGCTGAGTTTGGTGAGCTCTTTATATATTTTGGCTAACCTCTTGTCTGATGTATGACATATAAAATTTTTCTTTCATCCTATAAGAGGGGTCTCTTTGTTTGGGTGGTGGTCACATTTGCACTTGATTTTTTTTTTTAAATGGTGAGTTCACTTTTTTTTTTTTTAAGGACAGAGAGAAATGGAGAGAGGAGGGGAGACAGAGAGGGGGAGAGAAAAAAGATAGACACCTGCAGACCTGCTTCACCACTTGTAAAGTGACCACACACACACACACACACACACACCCGCCCCACAGTTGGGTAGCTGGGGGTTCGAATTGGGATCCTTATGCCTGTCCCTGCACTTTGTGCCACGCGTGCTTAACCCACTGCGGTACCACCGGACCTCCACTTTTGATTGATTTTCATTCAGTTGTCAGTACCAAACCTCCCTACCTACTCTGCTCAGAGCTTCACCTGGGTCCCTCAGTTATCTCACCATTTTCTGGACAATTTCTTTTCCTCCCTCTTTCACAACCTCACATTTCTTCAAAGAACTGACAAAAGCTTAAGTGCTTAAAAAAAAAAAAAGCCGCAGTGGGTTAAGCGCATGTGGCGCAAATCGCAGGGACCGGCGTAAGGATCCTGGTTCAAGCCCCCGGCTCCCCACCTGCAGGGGAGTCGCTTCACAGACGGTGAAGCAGGTCTGCAGGTGTCTATCTTTCTCTCCCCTTCTCTGTCTTCCCCTCCTCTCTCCATTTCTCTCTGTTCTATCCAACAACGAATTGCGTCGATAAGGGCAATAATAATAACCACAACGAAGCTACAACAAGGGCAATAAAAAGGGGGAAAAAATGTCCTCCAGGAGCGGTGGATTCATGGTGCAGGCACCGAGCCCAGCAATAACCCTGGAGGAGGAAAAAAAAAAAAAAAAAGCCCAGTAGGGTGGTGGCACATTCACATTACCATGTGTGAAGATCCAGGTTCAAACTCTTACCCCCCACCACAAGGAGGAGACTTTAGGAGTGGTGGAGCAATGCTGCAGATCTCTTTCTCTCCTCTTTCTCTCATCCCCTATTAAAAGAAAAAAACCACTGGGAGTGGTAGAGTCATGTCGACACTGAGCCCCAGCCATAACTGTGGTGGGAAAAAAAAATTAGCCTGATGGCCTGATTTATTTTGTTTGTTTGTTTGTATTACCACAAAGGTTATTACTGGGGCTTGTGTGCCTGCATGATTTCATCACTCCCACCAGCCTATTTTTCTCCTTTTCTTCTTTGATAGGACAGAGAGAAATGGAGAGCTGAGGGGGAAGTAGAGAGGGGGAGAGACAGACATCTGTAGTGCTTGCTTCACATCTCGTGAAGCTTCTCTCCTGTAGGTAGGGAGCAGGGCTCAAACCTTTGCACATGATAACGTGTGTGCTTAACCAGACGCTCTACCCCCTGACCCCCAGCCTGAAGCGTTCAACCTGGGGACATGGGTGAGGTGAATTGGGGCTAGGGGAGGGAACTTTCTTGGAAGGTGATCTTATATTCCATTCCATTCCATTTTCATCATGACTGTTGCCTGCATGAATCCACTGCTTCTAGCAGCCACATTTTGAGAGAGAAATTGAGAGGGGTAGGTAAAGAGAGAGAATGAGAGATACCTATAGCACTGCTTCACCACTTAACCCACCCCTGCAGGTGGGGACAGGGGACTTGAACCCAGATCCTTGAGTATGGTAACATGTGTGTTCTACCAGGTGAGCCACCACCCAACCCCCTTTCTGCTCTTAAAATCACATCTGAATAGGATCATAAGATATTTCTTTCTTTCTTTTCTTTTCTTAAAAAAAATTTTTTTTTAGAATTTTTTTTTTTTCATGAGAAAGACAGGTGGAGAGAGAGAGAGAGAGAACCAGACATCACTCTGGTTGATACATGTGAGACCAGGGATTAAACTCTGGACCTCATGGTTGACAAGCCATTGTGCCATCTCCTGGACCATGATCACAAGGTATTTCTAATTTTCTTTTCCTTTCTTTATATTTGGTAGGACACAAAGAGTTTGGACCAGAAATTTAGACTATAGATAGAGAAGGATTAAAAAAATATATATTTTATTTATTTTAAAAAATATTTATTTATTTATTCACTTTTGTTGCCCTTGTTTTTTATTGTTGTAGTTATTATTGTTGTTGTTGTTAGTGATGTCATCATTGTTATTGGATAGCACAGAGAGAAATGGAGAGAGGAGGGGAAGACAGAGGGGGAGAGAAAGATAGACACTTGCAGACCTGCTTTACTGCCTGTGAAGCGACTTCCCTGTAGGTGGGGAGCCGGGGGCTTGAACCCGGATCCTTACAGCGGTCCTTGTGCTTTGCGCCACTTGCGCTTAACACGCTATGCCACCGCCCTACTCCCTATTTATTTATTTTTAATGAGAGAAATACAAAGAGAAAGATCAGAGCACTGCTCACCTCTGGTTTATGATGGTGCTGGGGATTGGACCTGGGACCTTTAGTATTTCAGACATGAAAGGCTTTTTGCATAACCATTAAGCTCTCTCTATGACCCTACCCCTATAATCTTATAATCTTGTAAGCCATTGTTCTATCAATAGTAAAAACAAATTTAAAAAATTTTCATCTGAACAAGGCCAGATAGATTGGTAGTATAATGGTTATGCAACAAGCTTTCATGCCTGAGGCTCTGAGGTCTCAGGTTCAGTCCATGGCACTGCTGTAAACCAGAACTGAGCAGTGCTCTGGTAAACAAATAATTAAGATAAAATAAAATAAAATAATTTACACCTGGATAAAGCTATAGGCTAGGCTGGTTCTGATTAGAGAACCTTTTCAAAGATGCTTGGATGTGAGTAAGTAATGACCCCTCAAAGTATATCAGACAGATAAATGTGACTGAGTTGGTTCAGAACTAACAGTGATTGATGAGCTGAGGGCTGGATACAGGAGATGGTGACTTACTTCCTTGGTCCATTTAGAGTTCCCCTGAGGTAGCAACCACTCCAGCCACTCTCCTCTGTGGCCAAACATATAGGCCATAGGAAGATGTTGCATCAGTTTTGAGGGCCTTTCAGTTGTATCTAGTGGTTTTTAAGTACTGGATGCTACAGAGCCTGTCTGAACCCCTATATACAATGAAGGAGCAGGATGATGAACTTCTCAAAGGGGCAGATGATTCATGGGTTGCTTTGTGTTTCCTAAATGTTCCTGTGTCTTGCGATTGTTCTCTTTCCTCTACCTGCTTTCTCCCGAAATAGAAACGGCTGATATTTGATCTCGTTATTTATGTGTGTGTGTGAGAGAGATTTATTTATTTATCACTATAGAAATAGAGAGGATGAGAGGGAGATAGAGACCAGAGCATTACTCGGCTCTGGTTTAAGGTGGTGCCAATGGATTGGACTTCAGGCATGCTCTAGCAGTCTGAGCTATCTCCCTGATCCGACAAATATATTTCTTAGATTTTTTTTTTAATACTCTTCTCATATTAAGTAAATTTGTGGACAGATGTTTATAAAACTAGGACTTCCTTTTTTATTGGGATAATGTAAGATGGATATTTAATTTCTTTTTCTTGAATATTTAACTTCTTATATTATTTGACATTCTATTATAGCTTTAGAAGACTCATGTATACTAAATATCAGTCTCTGACTCTCCCCCCCTTCAGTGTCAAGTCCGGCTTTCAACATGGCCTGTAGTATCTTTTTATTGATACACTGAGTTTGAAACTCAGCAATATTTGAATAGTTCAAGGTAGAGTGTGGGTGGGGTATATTATATTTGGTTTCTCTGTCTGCCTCGGAAATGAATAGATTGATTTATTCAGCACAGTCAGGCCAATAATGAATTTTAGAAAACACATGTTTCCATTCTATTACTAGAGAGAGAATCAGAACACTGCACAACTCTGGCTTATGGTGGTCTTGGGGATTGAACCAGAGACCTGAAAGATGTGTGCATAAATATTATGCTATTTCTCCAGCCCCCAGTAACACAGTTTTGGATGGTTTTGATTTTGGAGCTCTCTTAGTGACTTTTCGCTGCTGAATAGTGTGGTGGCTCTATTCTTTTTATGCTTCCCTGTCTCCCCCAAGTCTCTGCTCTGTTATTAACACCCACTGAATTTATTCCAGTTATCCCAGGCTCAATCTGCAGACATTTAAGGCAGCACCCAGACATTCAGAATTATGGGTGATTGCAGTGGCAATCCAACCCTCTACTGCCTGTGGGCAAAGAGCTCTGAAATACTCAGATGTTATCCCTCTCTCTCTCTAAAATAACATTAATAAAATACTTAAAAAAAAAAGAATCTCTATTCTTATCTAAACAGAAGAAAGGAGTTGTAAATAGAGAGGATAAAGAGTATGAGCTGGTTACCAACTTAACTACCCTACTCTGAGACAGCCTAAATTCTATTATAAAAGGGTGACTAAAAGGGATGGAATTATTTCAGTTTGTCTTTTGGTTTGGTTCCTTACACAAACAATCTGAGGACTGCAGTGTTGCTGTGTTTGGGACGATGAGCAGAACTATGAGGGCCTCAGATAATTGTGAATACTGTTTCTAGCACTTCTGCCACATACCCAGGAGCTACACATGCATTATTTCAGTTATTTCAGACAAGAAGCCTACAGGTGGTCCTTTCTTCATTTTGCAGATGAGGAAACTGTGTCAAGGGACATTATGCCACTTGCTCCAAATGACACTGCTAGTGAGTAGCAGAAGGCATCTGCTTATACCCAGGACTCGCGGGTATAAATAGGCTTCTGCCAGTCTTGTTTTTTCAACCCCATTACCCTGTGCCACCTGATCCCACTAGCAGGACACATGCATGATCTTCCCCATGTGCTTTGGGAGCAGGAGGTCCCTTTGTTTGCAGCTGAGGGTTTGTGCGGACCTGGCTTTATTTTCTGGTCTGTTGCACTGTTTGTGAAATCTTTACTCCCCAGTTTTTTCTTCAGCTCACAATTAAGAGAGATTTAATGTTATCCAAATTCATGATTACAATCTTGTCACTTGAAATGGTTCTCAAAGTCAATGTCAAAAAGCTGAATAAGTCACAGAACTGTTTGCAAGAAGTAACATTTTAGTGAATGGTACAGAATCGCCTCGTAACATAATGACTTACATGAGATGAAATAACCAAATATACGGACGGATCTGGACAAAATAAAGACTTCACTGTAGTAGCAACAGTAAAATGAAACAACAATTCCTGTTTCTGATTTTTATTTCATCATGCATTCTTTTACCACCATTTCTATTGATTTATATCTATAATCTATATTTTATACTGCCTTACTCTGTAAAAAGAAAAAAAATCCTCTCCTATTTTTTTATCCCTCTGAAAGCAGGGGAGGCGCCTCAATGGGATACGGAGATCTGATGGTGGGAATTGTGTGGACTTGTACCCCTCTTAACCTATGGCTTTGATAATGTCTCCTTTTTTAAATAAATAAAAAAATTAAAAATAAATAAATCGATTACTTTCAAATATCAAAAAAAAAAAAAAAGAAGAAAAGAAAAAAATCCTTTCCTACCAACCATGAATGATTTTAATGACTAGGAAGAAATAGTACATCAGATGAATCTTTACATGACACATTTGCTTTGTTTGTGGTTTTGGTACTGCTGGGTTACTGCTGGGGAAGTGAGATCCTTTAGATTGTAGACATTACTCAGAATCTCTAATCAGGATTCTAAGTATACATCTAGTGATTTAAAGCAAGCTGTGAAAGTCATATATAAAAGGAGGAGTTTTTAATTTCCTTGGCCATTTTATTTAAAAAAAATCTATTTAAATGATAAGCAATTTCTGTCAGGTTACCTAGTTTTGATTTTGATATTTACTTAAAATTCCTAAATACTGTCATACAAGATAGCATCCTAAATACTATAAATTCAGGCTATCTCTTTCTCTTTTTCTTCTCCCTAATCACAAGGTATGAGAATGAGATGAGCACTTAAAGTTTTTTAAGTTGTTGAGCGATGTCATTGGCCATGCTGCTTTCATACTTTCCTTCCTTTATACTAAAAAAAAAAAAATGTTTATCTTGAAACAAGTCTTGTGGACATTTTAGTTATGAGGCAGTTTATGGCAACTCTGATAGCAAATGAATTGAAAGAAATGCTATTTGATGCACCGTGGAAATGAAATGTTATTGTCTTGCTGTCAGTGTAACCTGAGGTGATATATAGCCATCTCTTCCTGGAATTGGGAGATTAATGAAATGACTCTAATTTTGGCAACCCTACATACACTGAGAGTGGATAGCATAACTCTAACTTGATTTATGCAAAGGGTGGAGCTGACTTTAAACAGCCTGTCTTAGCTTCTAGTCACTTTGGTGATATTTGTAGAGCTGTTTCAGCCCAATTCAATGCATAGTGTTCTGAACCTCCTCCACTTCTTTCTGTGCCTGTACTAATGGCATTGTGATGCTAGCCTAACTTCATTTTATTATAAGGTGATAATGTGCTTTCAATTATAGACTATGCCAACTGGTAGACTGTGACTTGCTGCTTTGGTCTATCTTTAAAATAATGAAGATATACTTTGTTTTAAAGATTCAGTCACTTTTTTAAAAATATGGTCCCCCTTCCACCTCTTTCAGTTATTTATAGCACATAAATTGCAGGGATTTATTCTTTTTTTTGAATATTTTATTTTTATATTCATGAGAAATGATAGGAGAGAGAGAAAGAACCAGATATCACTCTGGTACGTGTGCTGCCAGGAATTGAACTCATGCTTGAAAGTCCAAAGCCTTATCCAGTGCGTCACCTCCCGGACCAGACCACAGGGATTTATTCTTTGATATCCCTTAGGACTCTTAACTGGGTTCAAATCCTTCTCTGTTAGCACTGCACAAGGTGTTAGAATTAATGAAATACTGAATACTAAGAAAAAACAAAAACAAAAAAAGTTGTGCCTGGAACAGAATGCAATTAATTTTGTTGTTGTTCTTTAAAAAAAAAAAAAAAGCCTTCTGAGTGTTTTGGTTCAGTGCTTTTCTCTAAACAGTGTATATTAACAGAGACCATCGATCATTGGTGGTCACTAACATCACAGAAGGAGACAACCAGACACCATGACGCTTCTGATGGGAGTACATGACACCTCTAATAAAGTGGTCTTGTCAAAAAATCAAGCCTGAATCTAATCAGGCTCCATCTAACCACTGCTTCTCAGAAAATAATAGGGCACAAAGGGCAATACCCAGAATGTGGGGAACTCTAGGACAAATGACTCTATGTCTTCCGTAAGTGAATGACCAGGAAAATTAAAGTGTATATGTATGGAGGATGGGAGGTGCAGCATATAGACTAAAAAAAGTCTCAGAACCTTGGTGACAAATTGCAACATGTAGACATTATTTGGATAAATTGGACACACTATAAAAAGTCATCTAGGAGACAATTTGGAAAAAGTGAAACTGAATAATAGTCCTTTGATAAAGTTAAGAAATTAGTGTTACTTTTTTTTTTAAGGTGATCGTAGTTTTAGTTTATAGAAGTATTTTTTAGAAATGTATCCTTAAATATTTATTTAATATCTGTGGATGACCTGATATGAATGACATAGACTAAAGATGAGGATGCCCTTGAGTGTCCTTAAGTCAGTGATTAGTGAAGCTCTATGATACGTTTATGATGTCTACTATACTGTTCTCTCTACTTTCATGTATGTTTAAATTTTTCTTGAAAAAAGTTAAAAATATGTAAAAGAAAGCAAAAAAAAAAAAATCAAAACTGCCCAAATCTCCTGAGTCTTGGATATAAAGCAGTAATGGAGAAGAATATCTAGCCCTGCCAAGGCAACTATAGGTCGAACTGAACTGAACATTCAGTAAACTAAATAAATATTCAGTAAAATGTTGCCTTTTTCATGGCAACATTAAGTGTTACTTTTAAAGCTGACAATTATGTATGACCCTTGGCAGAAAAAAAGTACCCCATCCTGAAAAGCAAAAAAATTCTCAGCATTCTTTAGCACCTGATACTTTCCACCCAAATCATATTATCTATTTCTAGGTTGTTGATTATAAGAGGCTTCGTTACTCAGGTGAGTAATTTACCCTAACACGCTTTATTATCCTTAACAGAATTTGAGAAAATGACTGTTTTGGGTTGTTTTCTGTTACTTGCCTCTGAGGTCGAATACTGCTATCAGGAGTTGACAGTTGCTATTTGGCTCAAAGTACTTGAGGTCATGGTCATTCCATTATCTAAGACTGCAATTTTTGAACCTGCCTTTACTGGATATCAGGTGCTCAGCTGGCTATCTTTTTATAGATGATATCAATATCAAGTGGCATATAAAAGCTTTCCCAAACCGTGATTGCCTTATTAATCAATTCCTAAAACTGATCAAGAAAGTGTTAGGGAGTCTTTTAATGTAGTAACTAGGAAATCAATCTAAAAGCTACCTTTGTTGAATAAATAGGTTTTAATAAAGGATGGATGGGCCCTTCACCCCTTTCCTGCCCCCCAAACTCTAACCCTCCTTACAAAAAAATAATAATAAAATAAATATAAGATAAGGATAGGCAATAAAGTTCTAACAAATAAATGCATCCTACTATGTAATTTGTTTTTTCTCTTGACCTATACTTTTTGCTCCAAGGCAATGTCTCCAGTTAGCAACTAAAAATATTCCTCTCTTCTGAGTGCAAATAACAATAATTTGACAGCTTGTGGTCCTTTTGTTGTTATTTTTTACATCTTAGAGAAATGGGTAAGTGATTTTTGAGGTTATTAAAAGAAATGAAGAGCTAAAAGATTAGATATAGCTTTGAATTAAAAAAAAATCAATTCATTAGGTCCTTTTTGTGCCATCATATTTAATCAAGATGGACAGTGTGAGCCTTTCAGAAATTATAATCAGTTTATGAGCAGCCCGGACCAAAATATTTACGATTAAAATGAAAGAAAAGTGCTTATCTTATTAAAATCATTATATCAGGAAATTCTGATAAGTTATTAAATATCTACAGCCACATCAAAAGTTGAAAAGAATTATATTTGATCAGTAAATGATTATAGACATTATGTCAGAGAAAGAATGATGAGTATAATTGTTATAATTCATTAAATATTCCATAGATTTTATAAAAGATGATACATTTCAATATGAGGTTAGAATTTAATTAAGAATTTCTGGTTTTTGTGTGCTTTGTGACTTTACAGAGCTGCAGGATGTGTGTCACTTTGCCCCTACAAAGCTTGGCTACATCTATGTTCCTGAGTCATTGTATCGATATCTTACCAGATGCCTATTGGACCTCTTCAAGGTGATACATTTGAATGGGCTAAGAGGAACTTCTTTCACTGACTATATTCTTCTTCTTTTTTAAAATTTAATTTTAATTTTATTTTTTACGAGTACTGCTCAGCTCTGGTTTATGGTGGTACAGGGGATTGAACCTGGGACATTGGAGTTTCTGGTATGAGAGTCTCTTTGCATAACCATTATGTTATCTACCCAACTACCCATCCCCCAACCTCTGACCAACATTCCACAAAAAGGTTCTGTAAATGTTTCCTCAGTGAAGTTTTCTTCTTTGCTAATGTATAGCCTCCCCAGGATTTGCTTTGCTGCCATGCTACCTCCTCAGCTGAGTATACTTATGCTGAGTATTTAACTTGTTGTGTAAATACTGCAGAGGTCATAACATCCCCCAAATCAGCCTAGGCTTTTTCAAGGACTCATGTTTGCTCATTTTGACAACCCTAAGGCTCAGTTGAGGTTCAGATGTGCTATCAATATTTACTGTTTTGAGGAATTTTTTATTTCTGCTTCAACCTTTATTTTGTCTTTTCATTTTCACTTGTATATTGCCCTGTGCTCTTAAAAGGACTTCACCTTTCAATCCTTCTTCTCCTTCTCCTTCTTTTTTGTCACTTTCCTCATTTTGTTGGATAGGACAGAGAGAAGTTGAGAGAGGAAGGTGAGATAGGGAGAGAGAAAGAGAGACACCTGTATACCTGCTTCACCACTTATGAAGCTTCCCCTGTAGTGGGGTTCAATTGTTCTTGAACACCTTTTACTAAAGAAGCTTCTGATTTACAGAAGTGGACTTTTACCCAAAGTTCTACACTCAGATTGAAGACGAATTCTGACTACAGTCCAGGTCTCTGCTCTTGGAAGGTAGGTGTTTGGTGTAGTGTTTTTGTTTGTACAGATAGTTGTCAAAATAACTAATAGCATTTTCTTTCTTTTTTCATTTTATGGAGAGAGTTAATGTCCTCACACCTGAGAGATCACAGTTGGAACATTGATCATTCCTCTCCAGCAATGGAGAAATGGCTATCTTTAGTATAGTTTAGCTTTACCTGATCCCTGTGGCACCAGAAAGTCAGTCTGAGACCAGGGAAAGCCATGTTTGATTTCTAAATAAAAAAAAAAGTTTACTTATTTATTTATTTATTTATTCCCTTTTGTTGCCCTTGTTGTTGTATTGTTGTAGTTATTATTGTTGTTGTTATTGATGTCATTGTTGTTGGATAGGACAGAGAGAAATGGAGAGAGGAGGGGAAGACAGAGACGGGGAGAGAAAGATAGACACCTGCAGACCTGCTTCCCTGCTTGAGAAGCGACTCCCCTGCAGGTGGGAAACCAGGGTCTCAAACTGGGATCCTTACAACAGTCCTTGCCCTTTGTGCCACCTGTGCTTAACCCGCTGCTCTACCACCCAACTCCCTGATTTCTGAATTTTTAAGCTATGGGTGCTAGCTTGATTGGTGTAGGATTCATAATGGGGAAAGGAAACTAGATCACAATTTCTTGCATTTCTCTTATTTATTTTATTTATTTACTATAATCATCAGGGTGTCATGTCACTGCTCTGTGCTGATGTTCTTGGATAGAATCTGAGAGACAGAGACAAAGAGATACATACAGAGAGGGGATGAAACCATAGCTTCCTCCATGCAGTAAAGGCCAGGATCATACCCGGGTCATGCATATGGCAAAGCATTTTTCTTTTTTAATACAGTACTGGGGAACAAACTCCATGTCTTATTCATTTTATAATATTGCTGAGCCAACTCCCTACTCCAGCATTTCTAGTTTATATTATGAGAGCGAAAGAGAGAGAGAGGGAGAGAGAGAGGCAGAGAGAGACATACATAGACAGACAGACACTGAGACTAAAACATTGTTCCATCATTCATATACTCTCAAGTATTTTGATTCTTAGTGCTCCCAGGTGGTGCTGGATATTGACCCAGGGTCTCAGACATAGAAGGCATATGTTTTTCTACTTAGTCACACCTCTGACCTTGCATTGCCCTTTCTGTTCACATTATTTGAATTCAGGAGCAGTTCTCTGAAAGCGTGTCAGTAAAATACAATGAATGGGTAATCATTTTGTAAGTCAGGGGACCATGACCTGAACAGAGTGGCCAAGTTCTTTATAAAATTGCTTAGGCCAAACAGTGACTGAACCAGGTCTGAAAGTGATGACCTGTCCTTCCTTTTGGGTACCCAGGTAGGCAACTGATGTTTCATGACTGAAGTTACATGCGTTTCCTGTGATGACACTCCCATGCAGCTATAAAGAATTAGAGCAAGGACTCCACATGTACTTCCCACATGACTCTGCATAACCGTTTACAATAATCATGCAGTAAAAATTGCTTAGCTGAGAGTTGCTATGCAGCACAGTTTAGCGGCTTGCTTCCAATATTGCATTTACCAAAATTACATATTTCATATAATCAGGCCTGTCTCTTACTTAATCATCCCACACATCATATAAATCTTTAAAATGGACAGGTCAATAAATCACTAGCATTTTTCATTTACCACTTATTCTAAGGCAGGCAGTTTCTTATTTAAATTGCCATATGAATAAATCTAATAATCCTTATTCACTTACATCATCTCAAACTTTAAATCTTATTCCGGCTGAGGTCATAAGTGAAACTGGTATTGAGGGCAAAACTAGCAGCTGTAACAACTATAACAGCTTGCCAAATTATATTAAAGGGCCCAAATCACATTAAAAAAATGAGGAAGAATTGAATTACATTATTAAAGTATGATCTGCTGAATCAGGCAAATACAAGGTTTAATCAGAGCTCTGCATGGGCTGTAGCTTCCATGTGGACTTTGTACCAACTGGAAGAGAAACATTTACCTTAGCCACTTCCTCCTCTTCTCCTCTTCTCCTCCTCTCCTCCTCCTCCTTTTAAAACTATCTTTATTTATTTATTGAATAGAGACATCCAGAAATATAAAGGGAAGGCAAGATAGAGAGGAGGAGAGACACCTGCAGCATTGCTTTACTACTTGAAAAGCTTTCCCCCTGCAGGTAGGGGGCTGAGGGCTCGAACCTGGGTCTGTGTGCACTGTAACATGGGTGCTCAACCAGGTGCACCACCATCCAGTCCCTCCTAAACTTTATTTGCACACTTTTATTATTATTTAGATCAGAGTCTTTCAGTCTTGGTAGCACTGACATTTTGAGCTAGGTAAGTCTATCTTGTGAGGGCTGTCCTACATACAGCAGACTGTTTAACAGCATCCTTGGTTTCTGTGCACTAGATGAAAGCAACACCTTCTAGTGTCCAGTTGTGACAACTGAAAATGCCTGAAGACATTGTCAAATGTCCCCTGGGAGAAAAATGAAAAGAAAGGAAAAGAAAAAGAAGAAGAAAAAAAACATTATCTTTGCTGATAGCTACTGGCCTAGGTGATCCAACAGGATTGAGTTTGGGTTCATCTCAGGGAGGAGGACCCAGGGATGTTCTGATGGTTCTGGGTCTTATACGAAGACATTGCGCCTCTTTTCTTAACATCAGTGCTTATATCTTTATTGGATATACAGGGAGATTCTCAGACTCATTGAAAGCTGGTAAGGGAGAGGGAGCAAGGAAGAAAGAACCATGATAAGAAAGAGTAGAGAGAATGTCCAGAGAACAGGACTACTGTCTGAAGTCAGGCAAAACATCTGTGGTATTGGGGATAGACATTTTTTTTCCTTCCTCTATTGAATTAGTAGCATCTCTACCCTTTCTGAAAACACGAGAGCTTCATAGACTTGGCTTTTTAAAAAAAATTAATTTATTTATTCCCTTTTGTTGCCCTTGTTGTTTTATTGTTGTAGTTATTATTGTTGTCGTCATTGTTGGATAAGACAGAGAAATGGAGAGAGGTGGGGGAAGCCAGTGAGGGGGAGAGAAAGATAGACACCTGCAGACCTGCTTCACCACTTGTGAAGCGACTTCCCTGCAGCTGGGGAGCCAGGGCTCGAACCAGGATCCTTTCGCTAGTCCTTGTACTTGTGCCACCTGCACTTAACCCGCTGCGCTACAGCCCGACTCCCAGACTTGGCTTTTATAGTAGTTACATTGGAATGGTTGCAGGATAAAGAATAATTTCTGAATGCATTGTAATTCGGAAAGGTTGTGTATTTTTTTATAATTTAAAAAATATTTATTTATTTATTTTCCCTTTTGTTGCCATTGTTTTTTATTGTTGTAGTTATTATTGTTGTTATTGATGTCGTCATTGTTAGATAGGACAGAGAGAAATGGAAAGAGGAGGGGAAGACAGAGAGGGAGAGAGAAAGACACCTACAGACCTGCTTCACCATCTGTGAAGCGACTCCCCTGAGGTGGTCCTCGTGCTTTGCGCTACCGCCGACTCCCAGGTTGTATGATTTTATAGTGACCTAAGGAAAAGGTGAATGTGTCTCTTAAGGAGATGTTCAGCTTTCAGTAATTGGCTCACCAGCTACTCAACATTATCAGGCTTGTGCAAATGCTGGGAATGAGGAATAAGGTCTCCTCTCTTATGGTTGGCAGATTGTGTCTTATGATAGCTGGCAAAGATGCTAATAGTTCATCTCTGAGCTGTGGAAAGAACCAGCTGTAATTAGTTTTCCCAGAAAGATTCTGCCAGCTTTTTGACAGACTTAGGAGTTATTTTCCTTATAAATCAGTCTTTCCCTGTCATCTTAAATGGACGTGTTTTTCTAGAAGGACATCCATCCTGTATCATCCAAGCTTAAATAAAGTAAATAGTGTCATTACAATTTGGAGATGAAACTCACTGACAGCTCGATGGAATAGAATGCCAGGGGGGAAGGCATTTGTACTTATAAATTGGCAGTATCTCATGCCTATCTGGTGGTGATGGTGATATCATTTACAGTGGGGACCAAAGAGACAGAACCAGGAAACAATATCAGAATAAGTTCTTTTTTGCCCAGGAACCCTATTTTCTGATGCTTTGAGGATGGCAAAGTCATTTCCATTGTCTTAAAACAATAGCAACTTCTGAGTCATTGAGTTGTCAAGCTGATTTGCTTTATATAGAAAAGAGCTTATTAATTCAGCTTAATTTTACATTCACTTTTGGAGTCTCTTTTCATATTTCCCCATGATTTCTCTGTATAGAATATTTGTTTTTATAATTTCTTTACTGGGTGATTAATAATTTACAGTCAGTAGTAAAATACAGTAGTTTGTACATGTGTAACACTTTTGTTTTCCATATTTCCATTCAGCCTCCACTAGGTCCTCCTCTGCCATCATGTTCCAGGACCTGAATCCACTTCCCCCACCACATACACTCTAGAGTGCAATACATCTAGAACACTGTTTCTATTCATGCCCTTTAAAGATGAGTTTAAGATTCTCTCAATTGTTCTATTTAGTTATCCTCTGGAAGATAAAGGTCATAACTTCTGGTACCTTCCCACCTAGTTAAAATGCCCCAGGCTATCTGATACTTAATATGACATCATTACGTCACAAATTATATATATTTTTGTTGGATAGTATGCCAGCTCCCCCTGGCTTCTGCTTAACCATATGCCTATATAGGGATAGATTTAATCCCATTCAAAGCTTTGGTCTATTTACATAAATCACTTTTACATTTACATAAAGCACTCCAGGGCATTGGTGGTTCAGTGATAGGATTCTCGCCTGCTCTGCCCCCTCCTTGTCACACTCTGATTGTCACCAGTCACTTTTCTCTCCACCCTCTCTATGTCACATCCTGTTTCCACCCTACTTGGCAAGTATATATAAAGACAGCATTGTGAGTTTTAGGGTACTTGAGTTTAGCTTAGCTCATCTTAGATTGTGCTGCGTCCTGCATGAATAAAGAGATACTGCCTACAGCTCAACCATGAGTCCCTGGTCGTCTGTTACCTGCCCGTGAAGCCAGCCCGGCGAAAACAACATAGCTCGGCGAAAACAACATATTTTAATTTTTTTTTCTCTTTCCTTTTTTTTTTTTTATTTAAGAAAGGATTAATTAACAAAACCATAGGGTAGGAGGGGTGCAATTCCACACAATTCCCACCACCCAATCTCCATTTCCAACCCCTCCCCTGATAGCCTTCCCATTCTCTATCCCTCTGGGAGCATGGACCCAGGGTCATTGTGGGTTGCAGAAGGTAGAAGGTCTGGCTTCTGTAATTGCTTCCCCGCTGAACATGGGCGTTGACTGGTCAGTCCATACTCCCTGTCTGCCTCTCTCTTTCTAGTAGGGTGGGTCTCTGGAGAAGCTGAGCTCCAGGACACATTGGTGGGGTCTTCAGTCCAGGGAAGCCTGGCCGGCATCCTGATGACATCTGGAACCTGGTGACTGAAAAGAGAGTTAACATACGAAGCCAAACAAATTGTTGAGCAGTCATGGACCCAAAGCTTGGAATAGTGGAGAGGAAGTGTTAGGGGGGCACTCACTGCAAACTCTAGTGTACTTCTGCTTTCAGGTATATATTTTGCAGTAGTTTATGGATATGTGTGAACACATGCTCTCTCTCACAGAAACTGGTACACATCTAGGTTTTGGGACCTTGTCAGAAAGTGAACCACCTGAGATGGAATTAGAGTATATTTTAATTTTTTAAACTATTTATTTATAAAGTGAAAATATCAACAAAACCATAGGATAAGAGGAGCACAATTCCACACAATTCCTGCCACCAGAGTTCCGCATCCCATCCCCTACCTTGAAAGCTTTCCTACACTTTATCCCTCTGGAAGCATGGACCCAGGATCATTATGGAGTGCAGAAGGTAGAAGGTTCTGGCTTCTGTAATTGCATCTCTGCTGGACATGGGTGTTAGCAGGTCTATCCATACCCAGAGCTTATTTCTATCTTTCCCTAGTGGGGTAGGACTCTGGGGAGATACCAGGACATATTGGGAAGGTCATCTGCCCAGGGAAGTCAGGTTGGCCTCATCGTAGCATTTGCAACTTGATGGCTGAAAAACTTTAAGATATAAAGCACAACAAATTGTTTACTAATCAGGCACCTAAAGGTAAGAATATAGCAGATGAGGTTTGGGGTCTTCATGGTCTTCATACTGAAAGAAGCTAGGAAATCTATTTTAGGTATATTCCAAGGGGCCCATGACTTGACTAAATTTTTGCTGAGCCCGGCAGCTAAAATGCAGGTGGATTATAGATATTGTTTAGGAAGATGATGTTAAGAGTTGGAAATAAGAGTTAGAAAGCTGGATCAGGGAAGAGAGTAGCTCCCAAATATGGGAAAAGTATATAAATATTGTTAGCTGTAAACCCCAATGATTTGATCTGCGGCATATATTCAGGACAGGAGTCTGTGTAATCTATGCATCCCTGTAGGTCTGAGCTCGCATTCTGTGGTCATGGCTAGGAACATTCTAGGCTGCACTCAACCTCCCTTCTCAGAATGGGGTTGTTCCTACCATTATTGATCCACATTGAGGGCAAGGTGCTATAGGGGCTCACAAAGGGGTATACTATGTTGTTCCTGATGGAAATAACCAGTGACAGTGGAGAGAGGGATCTGCTAGAGGTCTAGGCCCATCATGTCTGTGTGGGAATCCCAGAAATCCCTGAGTAGGGCCCTGGGTGAAGGCGTGGCATAGTAGTAATCAAAAGAGCCATCATTAAAGTATGTTGGTCTCTTGCTTTTGCCCAGTATTTATAGTCCTTACTTTGTCTGACAAGGTTAGCCTTAGAGTGATTGAGGGAAGTGAAATAGGGAGTAGGCGAGAATTTTTTTTTAAATTTTTTAGTATTTTTTAATCAGTGCTATGCTTAGCTCTGATATATGGTGATGCGGGGGCTTGAACATGGGACTCTGGATCCTCAGACATGTACAACACTTTGCATAACCATTATGCTATCTCCCCTACTTGCTTTATTACTTCAAAACCAAAGAGTATAAATTCCCTCCCCTCTAGCCAATTTTGTACATGTCTCTAAGGAAATAGAGACAGAATGAGAGGGCAGACAATTCAGATCTCCTGTTATATAGTTGGGCTCCATTGCTATGGTCAAGTGTCCTCTTCAATTCCTATCTTTCTACCGATGATGAAAATTAGTAGCATTTGGGGGGCCGGGTGGTGGCGTACCTGATTGAGCACACATATTACAATGTGCAAGGACATGGGTTCGAGCTCCTAGTCCCCACCTGCAGGGGGAAAGCTTCACAAGTGGTGAAGCAGTGCTGCAGGTGTCTCTCTGTCTCTCACTCTCTCTATTCCTCCCTTCCTTCTTAATTTCTGACTGTCTCTATCCAATCAATAAGTAAAGATAATAAAAAAACTTAAAAAAAAAAGAAAATTAGTAGCATTTAACATTAGCGTTTTGGGCATGTGTCCTACATCTTGATGAAACATGCTACTATCTTTTCTTTTTAAATTATCCTTATTTATTTATTGGATAGAAATAGCCAGAAATCAAGAAGAAAGGGGGAGATAGAGAGGAATAGAGAGAGATAGAGAGATAGATAAAGATAGAGAGAGAGAGAGAGAGACACCCGTAGCTCTGCTTCATCACTCCCCAAGCATTCCCCCTTCAGGTGGGGATTGGGTGCTCAAACCTGGGTCCTTGTGTATTGTAACATGTGCACTCAACCAGGTGCGCCACCACTCAGCCCCTCATGCTAGTATGTTTTCTAAGATCCAACACTAATATTCCCTAATCCTCAGGTTTAAGATAAAGAGAAAGAGTCTGGAAGGCAAAGTTTCTTGGCCTCTGATTAGTAGCAACATGGACTCTTCATTTCTAGGGAGAATGAACCTTCTCATGTTCTCTAGGTTCTCATGCGTTTCATGCTTCTCAAGGTTCTGAGTCAATAGTATGGGAAGCACAGTTTATCTGAGATGTCTATTTCCTAAATTAACATTTCATCATAAAGTCATTGCATTAGAAAAATAGAGAGTCGGGAGTCAGGCAGTAGCGCAGCGGGTTAAGCACACATGGCGCGAAGTGCAAGGACCGGCATAAGAAATCCAGTTCCAGCCCTGGCTCCCCACCTACAGGGGCGTCCCTTCACAGGCAGTGAAGCAGGTCTGCAGATGTCTATCTTTCTCTCCCCCTCTCTGTCTTCCCCTCTTCTCTCCGTTTCTCTCTGTCCTATCTAACAACGACGACATCAATAACAATAACAATAATAACTACAACAACAATAAAAAGACAAGGGCAACAAAAGGGAAAATACATAATTTAACAAAAAAGATTATGAAAAAAAATAAAGAGTCAATACTGGCTTACAAAGTTATAAGATTTCAGGGTATAATTTCACACTACACTTACCAGTGGAGTTCTAGGCCCCACTCCACCATAACCATCACAGTTTTCAAAGTCTGAAAACCTGTTTGCTTCTTTTTTTTTTTTTTATTTTGCAATTTTTTGTGCTGTGATTACATATATTCTACATTGGAGTCAAACTTTACTGATATCATGCTTAGGTGTTTATCCAAAGGACATGAAAACACTGTCTTGAATGGGCATTCATACCCCTTTGCACACAGCTGCATTATCCACATGCTCTATTCATCCTAAAGTGTGGAAAAACCCTAAATGCCCATTGATGGATGACTGGATAAAGAAGTTTGGGGTAAATATTCAATGGAATATTACTGTGCAATTTAAAAATATGATACTGTATCATTTGGGATAAAATAGATGGAACTAGAGGTGAGTTTGTTAAGTGAAATAAATAAAGAGGTAAAGTTATTACCTTTTTTTTTCTGGAAGAGTCAAATAAGTTTGAAGTCAAATATGTAGACATGAAGTCAAATATGTAGACAATACATTCACCATGTAGATTGCTTACCAGAGAAGATGACTGAATCAGTACCCATTTCATTGAAAAATCGTTTTTTATCTCAAAGAAAAACATTCTGTATTTTAAAAATATTTTTATTGGGGAATTAATGGTTTACAGTAAATATAGTTCTTCATACATATTTCTCAGTTTTCTGCTAAACACTGTCACTTGTAGCCTAGATCCTCCTCTACCACCATGTACCAGGACTTGAAAGCCTCCCCACCCCCAGAGTCCTTTACTTTAGTACAAATCACCAACCTAGTCCAAGTTCTACTTTGCCTTTCCCCTTTCTGTTCTTATTTTTCAACTTCTGTTCATCACATAATCATCCTTTTCTCTCTCTCTCTCTCTCTCTCTCTTTTTCTTTCTTCTTTTTTTAAAAATTTCTTTATTGGGGGATTACTGGTTTATAGTTGCCAGTAAAATACAGTAGTTTGTGTACATGTGTAATATTTCTCAGTTTTCCACATAACTCCACTTCTAGGCCCTTCTTTGCTATTATGTTCCAAGACCTGAATCCCCCCTATCCCCCCCCACACACCCTAGAGTCTTTTACTTTGGTTCAGTAACTCCAGTCCAAGTTCTGCTTTGTGTTTTACCTTCTGTTCTTATTTTTCAACTTCTGTCTTATGAATGAAATCATCCCATATTCATCCTTCTCTTTCTGACTTATCTCATTTAACATAATTTCTTTAAGCTCCATCCAAGATGAGGTGAAGAAGGTGAATTCATCATTCTTAATAGCTGAGTAGTATTCCATTGTGTATATACACCACAACTTTCTAAGTTACTTTTCTGTTGTTGTAAAACTGGGTTGCTCCCAAGTTTTGAATGGTGCTGCTATGAACATAGTTATAAACAGATCTTTTTGGATGGGTATGTTTGATTCCTCAGGATATATTCCAGGAGAGGAATTACAGAGTTATAGGGTAGGTTCATATCTAGTCTTTTTTTTTTTTTTTTTTTTTGCTTTTTTTCCCTTTTGTTGCCCTTGTTTTTATTGTTGTAGTAGTTATTATTGTTGTTGTTATTGATGTCACCGTTGTGGGATAGGACAGAAAGAAATGGAAAGAGAGGGGAAGACAGAGGGGGGAGAGAAAGATAGGCACCTGCAGATCTGCTTCACCGCCTGTGAAGTGACACATCTGCAGGTAGGGAGCCAGGGACTCAAACCAGGATCCTAATGCTGGTCCTTGGGCTTTGCGCCAAGTGTGCTTAACCCACTGTGCTACTGCCCGACCCCCCTTTTTTTGTCATCTGTATTATTATTTTTTAAAATTTCTTTAATGGGGCAATAATGTTTTATAGTCGACAGTAAATATGATAGTTTGTACATGCATAACATTTCCCAGTTTTTCACATAATAATACAACCCCTACTAGGTCCTCTGCCATTGTGTTCTATGACCTGAACCCTCCCTCTATCCCACCCCGGAGTCTTTTACTTTGGTGCAATACACCAACTCTAGGCCAAGTTCTGCTTAGTATTTTCTCTTCTGATCTTGTTTTCATCTTCTGCCTGTGAGTAAGATCATCCCATATTCATCCTTCTGTTTCTAACTTACCTCACTTAACATGATTTCTTCAAGCTCCTGCCATATCTAGTCTTTTGAGAGTTATCCTGAGAGACTGGGGTGGTCCCTGAGAGTCCTAGGAGGGCCCTGGTGATGAGGGTGATATGTTTGGAGAGGAAGGAAGCATAGGAAGCACACACCAGCTCTGGGAGAAGCCTTTTAGATGACTTGTTTATTAAGGGATACAAGCAAGTAGATATACCCAAAGTTCAGAAAGAAGGTTGAGGTAATCATTAACCCCCACACAATACATAGTTACATCTTGACCTACTAAGTATTTGATCACAACTGGAAAGTTACTGTATACAGTTTGGTCATGAGCTCACAATGCATACGCAGGCATTTTCCTCTAAGGATAAATTACAAGCACCTGCTTTGAGTTTCCCTTTCTGTTATTCTTTCTCAACTTCTCTTTATGAGTGGGATCATCCTATACTTACGTATGTTGAACCAGCCTTGCATTCCTGGGATAAATCCCACTTGGTCATGATGAACAATCTTTTTGATATACTGCTGTATCCGGTTGGCCAGTCTTGTTTAATATTTTGGCATCTATATTCATCAGAGATATTGGTCTGTAGTTTTCCTTTTTTTCTGTGTCCCTATCTGCTTTTGGTATCAGGGTGATGTTGGTTTCAGAGAAGGCGGAAGGGAGTGTTCCTGTTTCTTCGATCTTGTGGAAAAGCTTTAGAAGTATGGGTGTTAACTGTTTCCCGAAGGTTTTGTAGAATTTGTTTGTGAAGCCATCTGGTCCAGGACTTTTGTTGTTGGGGAGATTCTTAATCACTGTTTTGATTTCTTTGTCTGTGATTGGTGCTTTTAGGTTTTGTAGTTCTTCTTGGTTCTGTTTTGGAAGGGCATATTCTTTCAGATTCTTATCTTGGTGGTGTATAGTTCTTCATAGAAGTTTTGCATGATTTTCTGGATTTCTGTGGTGTCAGTTGTGATATCTCCTCTATTATTTACAATTCTATTAATTTGAGTCTTCTCTCTCTTTTTTTTTTAGTGTGTTTGGCTAGGGGTTTGTCAATCTTGTTTAATTTTTCAAAGAACCAACATTTGGCTTCATTGATCTTATGTATGGTTCTCTTATTTTTGATGTTGTTTATTTCTGTTCTTATTTTAGTGACTTCTGTCCTTCTGGTTGCTTTAGGGTTCCTTTGTTCCCCTTCCTATAAGTTCTTAAGGTGTACAGTAAGGTCGTTTATTTGAGCTTTTTCTTCTTTAATATGTGACTCTGTGGCTATGAGTTTCCCTCTCAGTACTGCTTTAGCTGTATTCCAAATATTTTGATAGTTTGTGTCTTCATTTTCATTTGTTTCCAGGAATGTCTGAATTTCTTATTTGAGTGTCTCTCTGACCCCGTGGTTCTTAAGCAGTATGTTGTTTAGTTTCCAAATTCTGTGTCTTTTAGTAATTTTCTCTTTGTTGCTAAATGTTAGCTTTACTCCACTGTGGTCTGAGAAGATACTTGGGATGATTTCAATGCTCTTGAATTTGTTGATGCTGTCTTTGTGGCCTAACATGTGGTCTATTTTTGAGTATGTGTTGTGTGGATTTGAAAATAATGTATATTCCAGTTTTTCGGGGGTGAATAACTCTGAAAATGTCCAGGAGGTCTAATCTGTCCATCTCTTCATTTAATTATCTTGTTTCTTTGTTGATTATGTGCTTCATTGATCTGTCTAAGTGTGAGAATGGGATGTTAAAGTTTCCCACTATTATTGTATTACTATCGATGTATTTTTGTAGTTCTTTCAGTAGGTGTTTGATGTATTTAGATGGTCCCTCATTGGATGCATATATGTTAATAATTGTTAAATCTTCTTGGTTGATTGATCCTCTAATGATTATTTAATGGCCTTGCCTATATTTTATTACTTTATTTAAAGTCTATTGTGTCAGAGATAACAATGGCTGTTTTTGCCTTTTTTTGTGGTCCATTAGTCTGTATGACAGTTTTTCATCCATTCACTTTAAGTCTGTGTTTGTCTTATTGGGTCAGATGGGATTCTTGCAAGCATCATATGGATGGATTGTGTTTACTGATCCATCCTCCCACTTTGTGCCTTTTAATGAGTGAGTTTAAGCCATTGACATTTACTGATATTATGGATTTAATGTATTGTAGTACCATTATTTAACAATTTTTTAGTTTGTTCTGATATATGGTAAGTATTATACGGATGTTCTTGTTTCTAAGAGGTCTTTTAGAACCTCTTTCAGGGAAGGTTTGGTGATGGTTGCCTCCTTTAACTGTTGTTTGTCTGAGAAGGTTTTGATACCTCCATCTAGTTTGAATGAAAGTCTAGCAGGATATATTATCCTTGGTTGAAACCCTTTTTCATTCAGGGTTCCATAGATATCTTGGCATTCTCTTCTGGCTTTTAGAGTTTGAGTGGAGAAGTCTGCTGGTAATTTTATGGGTTTTTCCCTATATGTGACTTTTTGTTTTACTCTTGCAGCCTTTAGGATACTTTCTTTATCCTTACTTCTTTTCATTGTATCTATGATGTGTCTTGGTGTCTTCAGGTCTGGGTTGATTCTTTTTGGTGCTCTCTGGGCCTCTTGAATTTTAATGTCCTTTCTGTTGTTTAGGTCTGGGAAGTTTTCTTTTATTATTTCCTCTAGAATGTTTACTTCCACTTCCTCTCTTTCTTCCTCTGGTAGGCCAATTATATGAATGTTACTTCTTTTGAGATCATCCCATATGTCTCTGTTGTTGTTTTCAGTGTCTCTCAATCTCTTTCTGAGCTCTTTTACTTCTTTCTTAGTTTTCTCAAGCTCATCCTCTGTCTGGCTAATTCTGTTCTCTGCTTCTGTTAGTCTGCTTTCCGTTCCCTCAGCTTCTTTCTTCAGTTCAGTTATAGTATTAGCTTGTTCTGCTAAGTGACCTTTTAGTTCAGCTATTTCAGCTTTCATTTCTCTAATTACCTTGAGATAGCTGGTATTTCCTTGATGGACTCATCTGTTGTTTCCCTAATTCTGCTACCCCTTTCCTCCATAGTTGTCTTCATTTCTGTGATTGTTAGGTTTACTATTGCTTGCATACTTTTCTTATCTATGGCTACTTCTGACTGATTTGGAGTTTCTTCTGGGCTCCTATCTTGATTCATTGTGCTTGCAGTTTTATTTGCTCTTGATTTAACCATTTTTTAAATTGATTTAAAAAAATTTTCTGTTCTGTTGTTCTTCAGCTGTTGTGTTTTGAGTACAAGCCACACTATACTAAAAACTTTTATGACAAATGCAGTCATCAACCTCAGAAATTACAACAATAGTAACTGAAGCAAGGATTGATGCAGTTTAACCAATACCAGTTAGCCAAATAACACCTCAAGTCCAAGAAAAAAGAGCAACCAAATCCAAATGAAAGAGAAAGAGAAAGGAAAAAAGGGAAAGCAAGAACAGACAATTATGCAAATCCATTGTCCACTGTAAATTTTAGGGCTAGCAAGAGGATAAAGGGAAGCAGAGAAGAGAGACACACACAGAGTCCACTCTTAGTCAGATTTCTTCCCCAAACTAATTCACAAATAAGTATCACTGAATTCCGAAAGCAGAAGAAGGAGGAAGGAATAAAAGAAGACAAGAACAAGAAAAAAAAAAAAGAGTAGTGAAAGGAAAGAGTTTTTTTTTTTTTTTTTTTAATTAGCTAGTAGAAGGGAAAAAGGGGAGAGTGGATGGAAGAGGTAGAGTGAAACAAGTTCCTCTCACAATGGATAAGTCACCCAGTCACCTAGCAATGGGAGAAAATAATAACAGTTAGTTTTGGTCAACCTGAAGAAGGTGGGAGTGAAGGAACACATGTATATATAGTAGTAATAATAAAATAGAAAGAGTAAAAAAACCCTAACAGTCAGTCTGCAGCTTGACCAGCTCAGGATTAGCTCAGGCAGCCTGAGTAAAGACAGCCAATTTAAACAAACAAACAAACAAACAAAAAACATCTCCAGCTAGTCTTTCCCAGGCAGGGGTGAGGCTTTGATTGGTCAGATATTTTGTCACTCAAACAGAGCTCCAGCCACTTAGAAAAAAAGAGAGAGAGAGAGAAGGAAATCAAATAGGAAAAGGATTGGAATGACACCCCCTGTTGAGCTAGTAATCTTGGTAAAGAAGAAAGCTCAGTGGGCAGCCTGCTAGGTGCAGCTCTCCAGCTCCTGGTGTCTGGTTATGGGGTGGGGGGAGGGTGCACTTCAGAAATAATCAGATTTCCTTTCTTCTTCCTCTGTTTTCTAACCCAAGATTGAGCCACAGGACCCCTCCTTGGTGTCACACTTAGGACCCCTTATTCACCCTCCTGCTGACGGCCCAGTATCCTACCCTATCTGGCTGTTGTCAGAGCTCATGCCAGCAGCTGCCTCCAAGTCACCATCATCTTGGCTTTGCCCCTGGTTATTAGCCTCTTATAAGATGTATAGCATGTAAAGATCTTTTCCCATTCTGTAAGGAGTCTTTGGGTGGTGGCTTCTTTTGCTGTACAGAAACTTTTAAATTTGATATAGTAATGTTTTTGTTTTGTTTTGTTTTGTTTTGTTCTTGTCTTCCTTGCAATTGGATTTGAGAGCTTGTTTGGAGGTTCTAGCAGGGGAGCACAGGTACTTGTATAACTTTGACCGAAGACTGGTCCATCTCTATTGGGGAATGCCATCCTCTTCAACCGACTGAGCACATAGCTTCAGGAGTGACACACATGGAGTGGTGAGGGAGGAAGGGGATACCCATCTAGCCAGCCAGACCAGCCAAATCAACCCTGGTGATCAATGGGGTTATAGATATCACAGCCAGATCATCCTCACATCCTCAATTGGATTTGTATCATTGAAGATGCCAATAAAATTTAGATGGAAAAGAATTCTGCCAATATAATTTTTTAAGTATTTGATAGTTTCTGGTCTAATGTCCAAGTCAGTTTGGAGTTTATTTCTGTGTTAAGTTTCATTCTTCTTCATGTTTCAATCCATTTGTTGAAGAGACTGTCCTTTCTCCATTTAATAGTTTGGCACCCTGGGCAAAAATGAGATGTTCATAGGCATGTGAGCTTGTGTTTTGCATTCTTAATGGCCTCTTTTATTCTATGAGAGCAGACCATTTAGAAATCAATATTGACCTTCTTTTCTGCCTGACAGAGTGATGTTCAAGCTTTGAAGGTGATGACCTGAACATAAATGGTGGAATAACATCCTAAATTTCATTATAGAGACCCGCAGAATAATGTGTCACAGCTAAAAGCTGTGTTTAGTAACTAGAAGACTTGCTACTGGTGATGGAGTCAATGTCATTTTTAATTTTTCATGCTTAGTCAAGGATTCTTTATATAATATAGTGAGAACTTTCATTAAGTACTAACACATACCAGGGACTGCAACATATCTATATCTATATCTATATCTATATCTATATCTATATCTATATCTATATCTATATCTATATCTATATCTATATCTATATCTATATCTATATCTATATCTATATCTATATCTATATCTATATTCTATGAGATTATTGGCTCGTTATAGGCCTGGTTGCTTTCTAGATCCTTTCTCTGTTATTTTCCTGCTCTGCTGTATATCACAATGGCTTTTATTTCCTGGATGTTCCTGGTTTCCTACTAAGTCCAGTCAATAAAAAAGAGGTGAGGGTTGGTGGACTAGAAGGTGGAAAATGTGATGATATTTCTTCTTTGCTGGCCTTGACATAGGTGGCAGCTGTGTTTTCTCAACCTATTCAGTTGCCACTAGCTCTGGCTTCTGGGCTCAGGTATCACTACTTTGGTACCGAACAGGAGTGGTTGGTAGCATCTTCTGGATGCATCATTTATTTGCCCTTTTAGGAGGCAGTATAGCACAGACCTGAAGAATCAAACCGTCCAGGTTCAAATACGCATGGCATCACTACCAACCGCCACCTTGGACAAGTTACTTAAACTTTACAACTTTACAACTTTAATGCTAGCAAATAAATGAGGATACATGACTTGTAAAGTCTTTAGAATGATGAAAATCATTAATCTGTATTATTTTCACTTGAAATAGCAAATTTTATGGAGGTCCCTCTGGCAAATTCCTGGAGCTCTGAAAAGAACAGTCACAATAATGTGAAATATTGATTATTCCTCTTAAAGTATTAATCTCTAGATTCTTTTCTTCTCATTATTAGAAAATTTCCCTGTCTTACTTTTCCTGTGACTTTCATGAAGTCTTGGCACCAGTGGGTAATTCTTTTTATAAGAGCCTAGACAGTTGAGACATTCCAATCCAAGGCACTATTACTAAGTGTTTACTAGGGACAAAGAGTTCATGGAGGGACTTCCAGGGACAGACATATACTGAGATGTAGGTAGGAAGGGTATTCTCCCGTGCAAGGATCCCCACCTGCAAGATGAAGCGGTGAAGCAGGTCTGCAGGTGTCTGTCATTCTCTCTCTCTCTCTCCCTTTCCCTCTCACATTCTCTCTATCTTATCCAATAAAATAAAGTAAAATAAAATAAAATAAAGGGAAAAATGGTCACCAGGAGCAATGGATTCCTAGTGCAGGCACCAAGCCCCAGCAATAACCGTGGAGGCAAAGGAATAACCGTGGAGGAGGAAGGGGATTCTAGTGCAGTCAAGATTAACATGTTTTTTTGTTTGTTTCTTTGTTTTTTACCAGAGCACTGCCCAGCTCTGGCTTATAGTGCTGTGAGGGTGGGGTGGGGTGGTGGGGGATTGAACCTGGGACTTTGGAGCCTCAGACATGAGAGTCTCTTTGCATAACTAACTATTAAACTATCTATCTCCACCTGTCTAGATTAACATGGAACCAAACTGTCTTTAGTTGTTTTTACAATCTATATTTATCAATTACCTTATTTATTTTGCTAGGAATAACTTTGTGCCATTTTTTTTTCAGCCATTCGTTGAACAACCAGTGTCTACTATGAGCATAGGCTTTTTATGTTTTTTTTTTTGCCTCTAGGGTTATCTCTGGTGCTCAATGCCTACACTATGAATCCACTGTTCCTGGAGGCTATTTTTTTTCTCTTTTGTTGCCCTTGTTGTTTATCGTTGTTGTTATTGCTGTCATTGTTGTTGGATAGGACAGGGAGAAATGGAGAGAGGAGGGGAAGACAGAGGGGGTAGAGAAGGACAGACAACTGCAGACCTGCTTTACTGCTTGTGAAGCAACCCCCCCTGCTGGTGAGGAGCAGGGGGCTCAAACCAGAATCATATGCGCTTAATCCGCTGAGCTACCGCCCGGCCCCCTTAACTGTGTTTTTAAAGGTGGAGTGATAAGCAAAATGGAGATGAACCTGACCAGATATCTGGGAAGTTGGATAATGTAATCAGTTGCATAGAAAAAAAAATTCCTGGGAAGTCGGGCGGTAGCGCAGTGGGTTAAGCGCAGGTGGCGCAAAGCGCAAGGACTGGCGTAAGGATCCGGGTTCCAGCCCCCGGCTCCCCACCTGCAGGGGAGTCGCTTCACAGGCGGTGAAGCAGGTCTGCAGGTGTCTATCTTTCTCTCTCCCCTCTGTCTTCCCCTCCTCTCTCCATTTCTCTCTGTCCTATCCAATAACAACCACATCAATAACAACAATAATAACTACAACAACAACAACAACAAAAAAAGACAACAAGGGCAACAAAAGGGAAAATAAATAAATAAATAAAATTTAAAAAAAATTCCTGGAGGCCAGCAGTCTTGCACCCAGTTGAGCACACACATTTCCATATGCAAGTACCCGGATTAGAGTCCCCATTCCCCATCCGCAGTGGTGAAGCAGGTCTACGGGTGTGTGTTTTCCTCTCTCCCTCTCTTCCCCTCCCCTCCCAATTTTTTTTTCTGTCCTGTCAAATAAAATAGAAAGGAAAAAAAGAAAAAGAAAAAAATGGCCAATGGGAGTGGTGGATTCATAGTGCTGACACCGAGCCTCAGAAATAACCCTGGTGGTAATTTATTTTTTATTTTTATTTTTCCTGGTGGTAATTTAAAAATAGAATTTCCTTACAAAAGACATGTCACTCCAGCAACCCCAGCAGTTGGCTGATGGAGAAGGTCCAGAGGTTTTATGAAGAAATCTATATCTAGGGAGCTGGGAAACTTTGCAAGGCTTCACATGTTTCGTACATCAGGATTCTCTGAGGTTCTTCTTCCTCGGGAGTTTATGGTGGTGGAGTTCTTTTTCACTCCATCCATGACCCCCAGCTGTGTCAAGAACTAAGGTTATTTTTGGAGAACACATTCAGTAGAGGAGTAAGAGAAGTCCTGAAGCAGCTGCAGAAGTTGGATTAGTTTTGATGGTGGGGAATGGCATCCCTCTCTATGTTGGAGACATTTATCTCCGTGGGGGACAAATGAATCCTTGTTCCAGGTGGCAGCAAAGTGACAGAAGCATGGAGATTAAAAGAGATGGTGAGGCTCTATGGGTGACAGCTCTATCAATCGGGCTAGGAAGCCCAGCACTACTCTATTCTCACCAAAGGCAAATAACAGTATCTCATTTTTGCAAGTCAGGTGCATTTGGTTTCCTGGAGATTAACCCTTTCCTATTAACTGTCCTTAGATTAAACTCCTTTAACTATCAAGATTTCTATTTATAGAAAATATTTTTATTCTCCTGGTAGATTTTATTTATTTCATCATCAGGGCTTCATTGTTACAGACCAGCTTTTAAAAACAGAGATGGGGGGGGGGCACCTGGTAGCATGGAAGGATCCAAATTCAATCCCCAGTTCCTACTTACACAGGGGAAGCTTATGAGTAATAGATTAGTACTGAAGACATCTCTCCTTTCTCTTTCTCTCCCTTTCCCTCTCCCATTTTCCCCCTCCCTTTCTTTTTTTTAATTTTTAATTTTTTTAATTTTTAATTTTTTATTTATTTAAGAAAGGAGACATTAACAAAACCACAGAATAAGAGGGGTACAATTCCGCACAATTCCCATAACCCGATAACCACATCCCACCCCTTCCCCTGATAGCCTTCCCACTCTCTATCTCTCTGGGAGTATGGATCCAGGGTCGTTGTGGGTTGCAGAGGGTGGAAGGTCTGGCTTCTGTAATTGCTTCCCCACTGAACATGGGCGTTGACTCGTCGATCCATACTCCCAGTCTGCCTCTCTCTTTCCCTAGTAGGGTGGGGCTCTGAGGAAGTGGCGCTCCAGTACACATTGATGGGGTCGTCTGTCCAGGGAAGTCTGGTCAGTATCCGGAACCTGGTGGCTGAAAAGAGAGTTAACATACAAAACCAAACAAATTGTTGAACAATCATGCACCTACAGACTGTAATAGTGCAGATGAAGTGTTGGGGGTATTCCCTGCATGCTCTTGTGTACTTCTGCTTTCAGGTATATATTTTTCCCCTAGTTTATGGGCACGGGTGAACCTATGCTCTATCTCAGGGGACCTGGACTATATCTAGGTTTGGGAACTTTATTGGGGAGTGGAACACCTGGAATGGCATTAGAGAATACTATGAAAGGAAAGGTCTCACCCGACTGATGAGGCTGAAGGGTTGTCATTCCACACCTGAAGTCTCTGGTCACAGTCAGAAGTGAAGCATGCTGGGGTGGCATTCATTGTGTTGATTAGGTTGAGATCTGCAGATGCAGTATTATTTGATTTGAATTGAGAGCAGCATGCAGAAAAGTGGGCCCCACCCTAAGGTTCCAGGACTGCCCCCCTCCCTTTCTATCAGAAAAATTGGCACTTGGAATGTTGGAGCTGTGTAGGCAGCAAGTCTCAGTGATAACCCTGGTGACAAAAATAGAAAGAGAAGGGTGGGGTGGTGAAGATATCACAGCACTGAAAACACAACAGCAAAGAAGCTTCTTTCAGTGCAGTGGGGGCCAGGTTCAAACCTGGGTCATACATACAGCAAAGCTGACACACTATCCAGGTGAGTATTTTGCCAGCCCTAAATACCCTTTATATATTTATCTCTGTGTGTCAAGCTCTCTTCTGATGTTACCTTTTTTTTTTTTTTTGTCTTTACTGGATTTCATAATGCACTGTGGCTGTTGAGTCCTCTGAGATGGAGGTTAGCATCTGGGAAGTTTACTGAGAGTACTCTCACTGTCGACACCTGTGTGGAAAAGGCAAGGTGGCATGATTGGGTTGGGAGAGGGTGGGCTGCTCTGTATCATAGTACTAACCTGGCTGATTCAGGAGCAGCCCAGAAACTGGGAAAGGCCCCGTTTTGTTGCTTCTATTTCTGTGAAAGGATTGAGTCTTTCTAGCTTCCTCCCCACACTAATGAAGGTTGACCCAGGAAAGGAGCCAGCTATTGTACAAATAGCTTTCCTAAGCAAGAGGCAATGGCACCACTGCCAGTTGTGGGCTGACTGTCACTTGGAGATTAAAGCTTGGCTTCTAAACGGGAAATCAGTGTGATGTGATACAACGCAGCATATACACAGACATTCAAAGCAGCCTTTAGGATAACCTGCAGTTTCTCTTAGTTCCATTTTTTTAAATTGATTTTTTTTGTTAGTGATTTAGTAATGGTTTACAAGACTATAAGATAATAGTGGTAAGGAGTCAGGCGGTAGCACAGCAGGTTAAGCACAGGTGGTGCAAAGCGTAAGGATCCCGGTTCGAGTCCCTGGCTTCCCACCTGTAGGGGAGTCACACTTCACAAGTGGTAAAGCAGGTCTGCAGGTGTCTATCTTTCTCTCCTCCTCTCTGTGTTCCCCTCCTCTCTCCATTTCTCTCTGTCCTATCTAACAATGATGACATCAATAACAATAATAACAATAATAACTACAACAATAAAAAAACAAGGGCAACAAAAGGGACTAAATAAATAAATATTAAAAAAAAAATAACAGGGGTATAGTTCCACACCACTCCCACTACCAAAGTTCTTTGCCAACCTTTCCCCCAGTGATAAACCACCGCTGGTTATCAGAAAGTCCTCATAAAGTCTTAGAGACAGGCCAGTTACTTCTTTTTTCTTTAAGAGTTCATGTGCTTTAATTTTCTATATTTCCCATATAAACAAAACCATCTGGTAGTTGTCCTTACTTCATGACACATGATCATCTTCATTTCTAGTCCATCTTTTTGTTCCAAATGATAGAAACGTCACTGCCAGGTCAACATTTTTAGATAGAAAGATTCAGACAGAGAGGCAGAGAGAAAAAGAGAGGAAGGAGATAGGGAGAAAGACACCATAGCACCAAAGATTCCTCCTGTGCAGTGGGAGTTGAGTTTGAGCCTGTGTTGTGTGCATGGCAAAACAGGGTCACTATCCAAGTGAACTCTTTCACCTGCCCTAACCTGCACTTTTGTAAGTCTTTTATAACTCCATTATAACCTAATACAGAAACATTCTTGGCCATTCTTCATTTCTTAGTAGCATTTGATAGTAGCTTCTCCATCATTCTCACTATATTGCCTTCCTTCCTAACTTTTCTGCCATTTAAAAAAAATATTTATTTCCTTTTTGTTGCTCTAGTTATTTTTATTGTTGTTGTAGTTATTATTGTTGATGTTGTCGTTGTTGGATAGGACAGAGGGAAATGGAGAGAGGAGGGGAAGACAGAGGGGGAGAGAAAGATAGACACCTGCAGACCTGCTTCACCGCCTGTGAAGTGACTCCCCTGTAGGTGGGGAGCGGGGGCTCAAACCGGGATTTTTATGCCAGTCCTTGTGCTTTGTGCCATGTGCACTTAACCCGCTGCGCTACCGCCCAACTCCCTCTGCCATTTTTAAAAATTGATCTCTTTTCTAATCCATAACTATGGTTTCATTTCTCCTGAAATTCATTCTTAGAGCTCTCCTTTCAGCCAGTTCCATCTTGGTCATCTTCTTGGTCATCTACATGGCTTCTGAATAGTCCCAATAGGAAAGAACCCAAATCCATATGGATTTGGACTTTTAATTTCTTCTCTACTAATTGTCCTTCTGAATCTAAATTGCATGTACACTTCAAATGTATCTTGTTTTTCAAACCAATTCCCCCCTTTAAAAATATTTATTTATTCCCTTTTGTTGCCCTTGTTGTTGTATTGTTGTAGTTATTGTTGTTATTATCAATGTCATTGTTGTTGGATAGGACAGAGAGAAATGGAGAAAGGAGGGGAAGACAGAGAGGGGGAGAGAAAGATAGACATCTGCAGACCTCTTTCACTGCCTGTAAAGCGACTCCCCTGCAGGTGGGAAGCCGGGGGCTCGAACCTGGATCCTTACGCCGGTCCTTGCGCTTTGCGCCACTTGCACTTAACCCGCTGCGCTACCGTCCAACTCCATACCAATTCCCCTTTCTGACTTTTCTTCCCAATGTATCGTTTTCCTGAAGCTTATGCTAGAGATCTCAATGTTTGTTTGGAACATCAGCGTACTCATCTACTATCTTTTTTATTTTTTATTTTTATTTTTAATTTATTTAAAAAAGGAGACATTAACGAAACCATAGGATAAGAGGGGTACAACTCCACACAATTCCCACCACCAGATCTCCATATCCCATCCCCTCCCCTGATAGCTTTCCCATTCTCTATCCCTCTGGGAGCATGGACCCAAGGTCATTGTGGGTTGCAGAAGGTGGAAGGTCTGGCTTCTGTAATTGCTTCCCCGCTGAACATGGGCGTTGACTGGCTGATCCATATTCCCAGACTGCCTTTCTCTTTCCCTAGTAGGGTGGGTCTCTGGGGAAGCAGAGCTCCAGGACACATTGGTGGGGTCATCTACTATCTTATTGTCACTGAACCTTGTAAATCTATCAGAAGTAGCAGCTGCCTATATTCTATTTCCACAAGTGATAACCTGTTCAAGTTGTTATCACATCATATCTGGACTGTTCCAGATGTCAAAAACGATGACAACACTATGACTTTGAAGATGTTTGTTCTATTATGGAGTCTTTGCAAAGTGCCTGTATTGATGTAAGCATTTTGGGGTATATAGCATAATGGTTATGCAATAGACACTCTTGCCTGGGGCTCTGTGAACCCGGGTCCAATCCTCCACATCATCATCAGCCAGAGATAGCAGAGTTCTAGTAAAAAGAGAGGGGCAGGAGTACATTCTCCAATGTAAACATTTTAAAAAATATATTTATTCTCTTTTGTTGTCTTTGTTTTATTGTTATAGTTATTGATGTCATTGTTGTTGGATAGGACAGAGAGAAATGGAGAGAGGAGGGGAAGACAGAGAGGGGGAGAGAAAGGTAGACACCCACATTCCTGCTTCACGGCCTGTGAAGCGATTCCCCTGCAGGTGGGGAGCCGGGGCTCGAACCGTAACGTTATGCCGGCCCTTGTGCTTTGCACCATGTGTGCTTAACCCGCTGCGCTACTGACTGACTACTGTAAATATTTTTATATACAACATGACCGCATTATTGCTAATAGCAGTACCATGAGACCCATTCTAAAGATGACAAAACTGGAGAGCAGAGAGGTTCAGAACATGCCTGAAGACACACAGACACTAGTAATTAGTAGCACCCAAATTATGAAACCCAGTAGCCTGGCTCTTAACCATTAATTTGGTGCTTGCCTGTGGGGGATATTATCTTTACCATGCTCATTAATCTTGCTTGCAATACTTGGCGATGACTTTTGCTTCCTATCACTTGTAAGTTTCATTTGAGGTGTGCTTATTTTATTTCCCCAAGGTATTTGAAAGCTGAGGACAGAGATCATATCTTTTTCTTTGAAACTCATTGTAAGTGAAAGGAATTTGGCAAAATTCATTGAATTGTTTGACATACCTTGCCAGTAGACTACAAATGACTTTTAAATGTTCAATTAATTCTCCTTGTTGCACACAGAATGGCCTATTGAAATTGAAATGTTTATTTACGTGATTCACTGCTCAAAGCTCTCTAGTGGATTCCTGTAAAATTCAAAAATTTTACCATGATGGGGGGTGGGAGGGAGGGACTTTGAATCACTGGATTTATTTCTAAATCTTGGCTTCACCTGCTAACCCTCCTCGTCTCCCTCACCACACACACCTGGTCTCATGGCTGAGCTACTGACATCCTCATGCATCTCACCTGGCGAGGGGGGGGCTCACATTGGCTTTGCACCAGATCTGCCTCTCACTGCAGTGAGATCTTCAGTGTTCAACAGCATCCTGCTCTTGTCCTTTTCTGCTTCCTCTCCTCTCCTCTCTCTCGTGATCTATTGCTACCTACATGACATTAAATCACATATTTATTAGTCTGTTTTGTGTCTTTCTCTATACAAGGTCAGGGATCCATAGTCCACCTTGTTTAACATGTTATTCTCAGAACCTAGAACAATGCCCCAGCATATTAGAACCCCCCACAAGCTATTGCTGCAAGAACTAACGAATAAGAGTCGGGGCTTGGGGTGGGCTGGGCTGAGGAGTCTCAAACTGCCACAGGCTCCCTTTAAGTTTCTTCCTTCTTCAACCAGCAGGGGGCTCTTCTACTCTCTCTTTCTTAGTTGACAGGAAATTCTACTGCTCATGAAACCAGAAATACCTACCTGCTTTCTCCCCCTCTAAGTACGGTTTTGCAAACTTAGACATATATTGAACTTTGTGTTAGCAAACAGGTTTGCTTTTTCTAGGGGATTCCTCAAGGATTTTTGAAGGTTTGAAGATTTGCAGCTAGAAACTCCACTTTTTATTCACAATGACACATTGTAATAAATTGTATGGTACCAGTGGGGCAAGAACACACTAATGTGAGTTTATGTAACTGCTTAAGCCCTGAAAATTAAAGAGTTGATTGAGTGAAGCCAGTCAATTATGATGCATGTTTATATCCTTTTGGAAAGATGACTTTTTTTTTTTCTTATTACCTTCTCCTTAACTTGGCAATATAACCCATTTTTGTTGAGAGCCAGTGTCAGAGATGAATTGGCAAATATAACATCTTCTTTTGGAAAATAAAAAATTTTCTGCTTAATATAGGAGGGTTTTAAAGTTTGTATTAATTTAAGAATTGAAAAATCCCCATTAGAAGACATTGCTAATGCACTTGAATGGGCTTATTGTCTCTTGCCCATTTCCTTTTGAGTTTATTCTGGCAGGAGTGCCAGACCTGTTGCCAAGACAAAAAGAACTATATATTATGGTGTATGCTCTGCCAACACAAAGTAAGGCTGGTTTGGCAACACTTTACCATTGTTGGGAAGGCCCAGGTATAGTTGTAAGGATATTAGTATGGCTAATATTCTATTACTCATGTCTGTTTCTGAATAAATGGTCCTTAATTTTGTACACAAGAAAATTTCCCTCATCAGACAGTAGTTTCCTGGAAAAACCACACTAACTTTCTGTAAATGAATGAGAGTAAATGGATTCTTGTAGAGGAAGGAGCAAAGAAGAACTCAGGGGGAACGTATTGCTTGTTTTTATCGAGTAAGCTGCTATTAGGGCATTTTCTGAACACACAGAATCTGTAAGGGTACAGAAGTCTTCAGTGTCCAAATTGAAAACCAATTTAAGTCCAAAACTTTTTTTTCCCTTTCTTAAAAAAAAGAAAAGAAAATAAATAGCTAGCTCTAGGTCATGGGAAATGAACTCTGGCTTCTATGGCTTTAGAAAAATAGAAGAATATAGATTTTAAACACAGAAGAGTGTGTCTATTTAGTATGATGAGCTAACTTAGTAGCTATTGTTTAAAGGGACCCCCTGGAATAGAGTACTTTATATTTATCTGTATTAAAATAGAATGAAATGCTCCATCAGTTGTTAACTGTTGCACAGTATGGGCAGGTTGTGTGCATGTAGGGATAATTAGTCCCATCAACAAAATAAGCATAATTCCTGCCCTTAGAGAGCTCAAGGAACTGCGCATATGAAATAGACACAACTGAAGAGGGAGTAAGATAATTACAAAGAATTATACTAATGACTGTAACCCAGATCCATTTATTTCTAGACAGAATATCATTGATTCTATTAAAAATGACATTGGATTAATATGGTGTATATCCTGTCTCAAAAGAGACTATCATAAAATGTCAAAATGTATTTACCAATGTGGCACCTTTCCAAAACAGAAAGGTATCACCTCACAAGTTAAATGTGGAGATGGTTGAGGGGAAAGACAGGCTAGTGTAATATTTTTAAAGAAAATTCTTAGTGATTTGATAATGGTTTATAAGATTATAGTTCCGGGAGTCAGGCGGTAGCGCAGCGGGTTAAGTGCACAGGGCACGGAATGCAAGGACCAGTGTAAGGATCCTGATTCTAGCCCCCAGCTCCCCACCTGCAGGAGGCTACGCTTCACTGGCGGTAAAGCAGGTCTGCAGGTGTCTTTCTCTCTCCATCTCTTTTTTCCACTCCTCTCTCCATTTCTCTCTGTCCTATCCAACAACAACTATATCAGTAACGACAACAATAACAACAATGATAAAACAAGGGCAACAAAAGGGAAATAAAAAAATTTGAAAAAGAAGCTATGTATATGTATATATGTTTATATGTATATATATACATATATATATACATACACACACACACACACACACACACACACACACACACATATATATATATATATGGAGAGGGATTATACTTCCACTAAGGTGAATATCTTTGGAATGTTTGGGGCTAGGGACACAGAACTTTGGTGGTGGTGTGCTGTCTAACTAGATTGTAGTCTTATAATCTAGCAACTTACTATTAATCACAAATAAAAAATGGAACATATAAACATAAAAAGATTGTAGTTTCATACCATACTCATCACCAAAGTTCCATGAACCTATCCTCCCAACAATAACCATCACAGTTTTCACAGTGCCTTAGAGATAACTTGGATACTTCCCCCCCCCCCCCACTCAATACCACCACCAAGTTGAGGTGTTTAAATTCTATGGATTTCACATATGAGCAAAAGTATCTGGTAGTTGTCTTTCACTTACTTACTTAACTTAAGCATAATCACTTTCAGCTCCATCCATTTTGTCCCAGTGGACACTGCCATCTTTTAAAATTGCAGAGTAGCTACTCATCTGTTACTGGGAGTTTGGGCTAGTTCCACTTTTTGGCTATTGTCAATAATGCAATTATGATCATAGGGGTATATGTGTCTCTTTAAATTAATATTTTCATGTCCTTTGGATAAGTGCTTAAGTGTGGTATTGCTAGGTCATAAGACATTTCCACTTTTATTTATTTAAGAACTCTCCATACTGTTTTTCATCAGGGCTGTACCAGTTTGCATTTCTACCAACGATGCAACAAGAGTTCCTTTTTCTCTACAACCTCACCAACAGTTGTCATTTCCTGTTTTGTGTAAGGAGGAATCTCAGTGTAACTTTAATTTGCATTCTTCTAATGATAAGTGAAATGTAGTATTTCTTCATATGTTTGTAGCCATATGTATTTCTTCTTTAAAAAAGTCTATTTAGATCTTTTGCCCACTTATTCGGTTATTATTATTATTATTATTATTATTATTGAGCAGTATGAATTCTTTGTAGATGGTGATATCAATTACTTGTCAAATGTAACTTGCAAATATCTTCTTCCACTTACTCAGTTGGCTATTTGTCCTGTGTGGCTATTTGTCCTTTGTGGTTTGCTTTTGATGTGCAGAAGCTTTCTAGTTTGATGTAGTCCAGTTTATTTAATATTATTTTATTTTCGCTTGCTCATGGGCTTTTAGATTTCTTTAAGTATTTATTTATTTATTCCCTTTTCTCGCCCTGTTTTATTGCTGTAGTTATTATTGATGTCATTGTTATTGGATAGGACAGAGAGAAATGGAGAGAGGAGGGGAAGACAGAGAAGGGGAGAGAAAGACAGACACCTGCAGACCTGCTTCACCACTTGTGAAGCGACTCCCCTGCAGGTGGGGAGGTGGGGGCTCGAACTGGTATCCTTAAGTTGGTCCTTGTGCTTTGCGCCACATGCACTTAACCTGCTGTGCTACTGCCTGACTCCCTCATAGGGCTTTTTATCCAAATATATTTTTGATGTTAAAGTTCTGGAGTACTTTACTGATGTTCTTCTATGTATTTTATGGTTTCAGGATTAACAATCATGCCTTTGATCTGTTTTGAGTTAATTTTGTGGATGGTCTTAACTGGTGACTTAGTTTCATTTTTTTTTTCAACCTGTGGATCTTTTCTGAACATCATTTGTTGCATAGGACTTCTTTTTCCCATTGAACCATTTCGATCCCTTTGTAATAGATAAGGTATGCATAGGTTTATTTCTGGGCTGTCTATCCTGTCCCATTGGGCTGAGTGCCCATTGTTGTTCTGATACCACACTGGTTTAATTACTATTGCTTTGTAGTATAAACTGAAGTCAGAGAACATGATACCTCCATTTGTCTCCTTTTTTTTTTTTTAAAAAAATTGATTTAGTAATGATCAACAAGTTTGTTGGATAAGAGGGGTATAATTTCACACAATTCCCACCACCAGAGTTCTGCATCCCACCCCCTCCTATTCTTTATCCCTCTGGGAGTATGGACCCAGGATCATTATGGGGTGTAGAAGGTGGAAGGTCTGGCTTCTGTAATTGCTTCTCTACTGGATATGGACATTAATAGGTTGATCCACACTCCCAGTCTGTTTCTATCTAGTGGGACAGGGTTCTGAGGAGGTGGGGTTCCAGGACACATTGGTGAGGTCATCTTCCCAGGGAAATCAGGTTGATGTCATGGTAGCATCTGCAACTTGATGGCTGAAAAGCATTAAGATATAAAGCAGAAGAAATTGTTTAATAATCAGGCACCTAAAGGTAAGAATATAACAGATGAGATTTGGGGTCTTTATACTGGAAGAAGCTAGGAAGTCTATATTAGGTATATTCCAAGGGACCCATGACTTTTACTAAAATTTGCCTGAATTTGATAGTTAACATGGGGGTGGGAGGCACTAAAGGTATTGTTGGGAAGATGGTGTCAGTGTTGGACATAGGACTAGACAGATGGATCAGGGAAGAGAGTAGCTCCCAAATATGAGAGAAGTATATAAATATTGGTAGCTGTAAACCCCATTGATCTGATCTAGGGTGTTTATCTCCTTTTTTTTTTTTTTTTTTTTTTTTTTAATCTCAGGAGTGCTTTGGCTAAGTTGTTTAATTTCTTTAAAATATACCAGTGGTATTTTGTTAGGGATTGCTTTGAATTTGTACATTGCTTTTGATAGGATGGTCATTTTAATAAGATTATTCTTCAAAGTCATGAACAAAGGATGTTATTCTAGTTCTTTGTGTAGTCCTCTATGTTTTTCTTTTCTTGTTTTTGTCATCAGTGTTATTGCTAAGACCCAGTGCCTGCATGATGATTCCTCTGCTCCCTAGTCTTCCCTTCCCTTCCCTTCCCTTCCCTTCCCTTCCCTTCCCTTCCCTTCCCTTCCCTTCCCTTCCCTTCCCTTCCCTTCCCTCTTCTCCCCTCCTCTCCCCTCCCCCTCCCCTCCTACTTTACAATGTTTCTGAAAAAGTTTGAGGAGAATGAGTATTAGTTCTTTGAAAATCTTATATAATTCACTAGTACAGACTTCTAGACCTGGGCTTTTATTTGGGGGAAGACTTTTAATTACTATTTCAACTTCTGCCCTAGTGAATGGGCTGTTCAGGCTATTTACTTCCTCTTGAGTGAAGCTTAGTAGGTGGTCTGACTGTTAGAATGTATCCTTTCCTCTAAGTCATCCAATTTATTTGCATAGAGGTCATAGTAATCTTGTATTATCTTTTATATTTCTACATTATCGGTTGTTTCACTTCTCTCATTACTGATTTTTATTATCTCTCTCTATCTTTTATGAGTTTTGTTTGCGGTTTATCTGTTTTATTTATCTTTTCAAAGAACCAACCCTTGGTTTCATTAATCTTTTGAATCATCTTTTTGGTTTCTATTTCATAGTTTCTGCTTTCATTTTAACTGTTTTTCTCCTCTTCCTGACTTTTGGGTCTTTGTTACTTCTTTTCTAGTTGGTTCAGCTGTGATGTTAGTTTATTCCTCTTCTCTGTTAATATAGGCCTGTATTGCTGTGAACATCCCTCTTAATGCTACTTTTAACTTCCCTCTTTTATTGCAGCCCTTAGGCCTGGTAGCTCGTCTCTTAATTTTCATTGTTCTTCAAGTGATTTTTCTTTCTCTTTTAATTCCTCCTCCTCCTTCTTTTGCCTGTAGGGTTGTCTCTGGGACTCGGTGCTGGCACAACAAATCCATTGCTCCTGGTGGCCATTTCCCCCACCTTTTTTTTCTATTTTATTTTTATTTGACAGGACAGAAATAAATTGAGAAGGGGTGGCTAGTTAGGAAGAGAGAAAGACAGACACCTGCAGACTTGCCTCATCACTCGTGAGGTGTCTTCCCTGCAGGTGAGGAGTGGGGTCTCGAACCCCGATCTTTGTGCATGATGATATATGTGCTTAACTGAGTGTGCCATCACCTGCTCCCCTCTTTTAATTTCTTCAGTGACCCAGATGGTATTTCATTTTCTTGTCTTTTGTGGTTGACTTCTAACATCATGGTGCAAAAGAAAAAAAAAGCCCCCACTTTTTAATGATTTCAATATTCACATATTTATTAAGTCTGTAGTCTAGTAAATAGCAATTAGAAGTTTATTTTCTTAAAAGTATGTACTGATTGTGGTCTGGGAGGTGGCACAATGGATAAAACGTTGGTCTCTCAGACATGAGGTCCTGAGTTCAATCCCCGGCAGCACATGTACCAGAGTGATGTCTGGTTCTTTTTCCATCTCCTATCCTTCTCTTTAATAAATAAATGTTAAAAAAAAGTATGTACTGATCACCTACTATGTATAAGGCACAGTGCTAGGATCCTCAAGTTACTTATAATCAAAAAGGTATATGACCTTTACATAATTTGCTAAATTAGAATCAACACAGGACTGAATGCCATCTTACCATTTAATGGAGAATGAAGTTGCAATGTAAAATTCACTTACAATTTGGGTGTGTCTATTAGAAGGTCATATCTCTCAGGGAAGCTAATACCCCTGGTTGACCTGGTTGAGAAACTTAACAGTTCAGACTGGAAGCTTTATCCCCTTCACCCAAGTCTTTTTCTTTTTTCTTTCTCTTTCTTTCTTTCTTTCTTTCTTTCTTTCTTTCTTTCTTTCTTTCTTTCTTTCTTTCTTTCTTTCTTTCTTTCCTCCTTTTCATTTTCTACTTCTCATTTAAGGTGTGTCCATCAGTTTACTGTTTAAGCAAAGGAACATAGACACCTTTCAGTTCCCAGGTTTCAAGATGGCAGTGCAATACTGTCATGTGAACAAATGACACAAAAACATTAAGTACCATCACTATCCTTACTATGTCCACAAAAAATTCATGTGAGTTTGAAAGACAATTGTCCTTAGATATAAATGGGGAAGAAAAGAACTAGGAAATTATTTGTTTATTCCTTTGGTGTCTGAGAGAATAAACTTTGAGAGAATAAGCTGAAATGATCTGAAGAAATGTAGAAGGTTATTAGTGGGGAAGATGCTCAGTGATGTTTCAACCAAATCTCACACTTCTCAATGGAGAAGGACTTCCAGAGGTGTGGCTATGGCGTAACTGATTTTTCAATGGAGTTCTGGTTTGCCGCTTGATATACAAAAACAGAGAACCAAGTTTCAGTATCTATTACTGCTCTGAACTGGGCCATCAGGTCTCCATGTTTGTCTCCAAAATGTTTGGGTTTTATTAGTTCTTTAAGATGCACCTGAGATTGGTAGCTTCACTGGGTATTAGCTTCTCTGAGAGATTTGGGCTTCTAGTAGACACCCCTAAATTGTAAGTGGATTTCATATCGTAACCTCATCTTATATCAAATAACAAGATGACAAAATCTTGAAGCATGCTAAGAGTCTAACCAGGAATAGATGCAACTGAAAGTGGCCTTCCTTGTCCAGTATGTAGAAATGACAAGATGAACATATCTATTTTTTTTTTTTTGCCTCCAGGGTTATTTCTGGGGCTCAGTGCCTGCACTGTGAATCCACTGCTCCTGGAGGTTATTCCCCCCCCCCCCTTTTGTTGTCCTTGTTGTTTTAGCCTTGTTGTGGTTATTATTATTGTTGTTGATGTCGTTGTTGGATAGGACAGAGAGAAACCGAGAGAGGAGAGGAGACAGACAAGGGGAAAGAAAGAGACCTGCTTCACCGCCTGTGAAGCGACTCCCCTGCAAGTGGAGGGCCAGGCTCTCCAACCAGGATCCTTCCTTGCGCTTTGCACCACATGCGCTTAGGCCACTGCGCTACCACCCAACTCCTGATGAACTTATCTATTAAAGTGCAGATCCACTAAAACAATAATACTTGGTAACAGAACAGTTTTTGTCCTGTTTTATGAATGTCATTTAGTGCCATCTTTCGATATAAAAGTTGACTTCCCAGCATTTTTGCTATTATGTCCACCAAATAACCAATACTATTACTACACTTAAACAACTTCAGTTTTCCACCACCCGTATGATTTTGGATCCATTTTATGTGATTTGGAAAACCTGCAGGATTATCTTGAGCAGTGAGTGGAAAGCCAAACTAATCAACTTTGCTGATTGTCAATAGATCTTAGATCTTTCACCCAAACAACCTGACTAGTGCACATCTTTATCATTGCTTCTGTGCTTATCAGAATGCCCACTCCCTTCACTGTCCATCAGTCCTACAGCAATAAATTATTGTCACACCTGAATTTCTCCGAAAATCTGTTTCCTAGATATTGCATTTACAGAACCAGTTGGATTTGCCTTTTGGTAAACGGTTACTACTACTCCCATAAAACTTTGCTGCATTTTTTTTTCTTTGTTCTCTCCCTCCCTCCCTCCTTTTCTCCTTTCCTTCCTCACTTCCTTCTTTGAATAGAGAATAGAGACAGAGAAATTGAGAGGGATGGGGGTGATAGAGAGGGAGAGAGAGAGAAGCATACCTGCAGAACTATTTCACTACTCATGAAGCTTTCCCTTTGCAGGTGGGGACTCGGGCCTTCAATGTGGACTCTTGTGCACTGTAATGTATGTGCTCAACTGGATGTGCCACCACCCGGTCTTATCGGCTGCGTTTTTCTCTGTCTCCTGCAATTTTTTCTCTGTCTCCTGCAGTTCTCCTCTCAACCAGAAGGTTGCTTCCTATCACCCTTGGCTACTTTCTGTTGAGATGGTTTCTAATAACCAGTTCTCTAATACTGGGCTAAAGCTGTATGCACAGGAAAAAAAAAGTGCTACCCTCTTCATTTCCTTAGACCCAGCTAATAATTATGAACTTAGAACCATGGAAGCAACTACAGAACACTCTCCAAAAGAAATTAATATCCAGGTTGCACTGAGGTATCTGTGAGAGCATTATGTGCTACCTTTGCTGAAGGGCAAAATCTCCATGTTTTCATTTTAATAAGTGAACCTACTTTGATGTAGTACCTAGATTTAATTACCCCTAAAGCTTTTTAGCATCCCAGATGAAAGATGCTACTGCAGTGTAAAGCTCTAATATTATTTATTTCCCTATCACCAATGTAAGTTGGTTTCTCCTTTCTTAAAGTCTATTTATCATTTGTATAAATAGAATATTTGGGGGAGCTTCCTGCATTAGATCATCGCCTGTCCATTTAATGCCCTTGACATTCACTGCACTTTTCCTGTGAGGCTTTCTGAGATAGTAATGCAGTGGCTTCTCTGGCTTTAATGCCAATGAAGGTCTTTAATGTTACTTATTGCTGTTGAGATGAGAGTTGACAATTAGTCTTCTCCTATGTGGAACTATCTCCTTTCTTACCAGAGTGACCTGACTTTTCTCCCAATATCAGTATTCACTCACAAGGACCTACTATTTTCTCCTCTAGTGCCAAACATTGTGCTAGGTTTTGGAGCTGCTAAGCTGCTTCTCAGCCTTTATCTTGTTTGAAAAGTCAGCTCCGGTTCTACTTCCCTAAATCACATGTGACATGATCTCAACTGCCCATCTAGCTTAATTATACGACAGGCAGACTAATCCAGCTCCCGTGGTCCTGTTTCCTGGTATTCATGTGCTCCCACAATTCTTTCTGCCCGAGTATGGGAAGAACTTTGTTGTTATTACCAGGATTATCAGTGGTACCTGTGCAGTAACTCCATGGCTTCCAGCAGCATCCCCCTCCATTTCTTTGATAGAGGATGAGAATCATGTGTTCTATGACTTGATAACTGATTTCTTTTTTTTTCTTTTTTTTAAAATTTTTTATTTAAGAAAGGATTAATGAACAAAAACATAAGGTAGGAGGGGTACAACTCCATACAATTCCCACCACCCAATCCCCATAACCCACCCCCTCCCATGATAGCTTTCCCATTCTCTAGCCCTCTGGGAGCATGGACCCAGGGTCGTTGAGGGCTGCAGAAGGTAGAAGGTCTGGCTTCTGTAATTGCTTCCCCGCTGAACATGGGCGTTGACTGGTCGGTCCATACTCCCAGTCTGCCTCTCTCTTTCCCTAGTAAGGTGTGTCTCTGGAGAAGCTGAGCTCCAGGACACATTGGTGGGGTCTTCAATCCAGGGAAGCCTGGCCAGCATCCTGGTGGCATCTGGAACCTGGTGATTGAAAAGAGAGTTAACATATGAAGCCAAACAATTTGTTGAGCAATCATGGATCCCAAGCTTGGAATAGTGGAGAGGAAGTGTTAGGGAGGTACTCACTGCAAACTCTAGTGTACTTCTGCTTTCAGGTATATATTCTGCAGTAGTTTATGGATATGTTTGCACATAAGCTCTCTCTCTCAGAAACTGGTGTATATCTAGGTTATGGGACTTTGTTAGAAAGTGAACCACCTGAGATGAAATTAGAGGATAACTGATTTCTTTTTGTGTAGATGTACCACAGTTTATTTAGCCAATCACCTACTGCTAGATATCTTAGTTGCTCCCAACTTTTGACATTTATGACTAAAGCTGCTATGAACAGCTGTGTCAAGGTTTTGTGTGGACTTCATTTTTCATCTCTTTGGGTAAATACCAAGGAGTGCAACTGACAGATTGTGTATATGGTTAAGAGTATGTTTGATTTTTTAAAGAAACTGACGAACTATTTTCCAAAGTGGCTGCACCATTTTTTATTCCCACCAGTAAGTGAATCAGATTTTCTGTTGCTTTACGCCCTTGCCAGCATTGGGTGTTGTCAGTGTTTTGGATTCTTGCCATCTATAATATATGTGGTATCTTATTTTTAGTGACATTCTCTAATGACATATGATGTGCATCTTTTCATTTAGTTATTTGCCATCTGTATTTCAACTTTGGTGGGGTGTCTGTTTAGATCTTGTCCTCATTTTTTAATTAGATAATTTATTTTATTATTGTTAAATTTTCAGAGTTCTGTGTGTGTTTGGGGGGTGGCCTTTTATCAGATATGTCTTTTGCAAGCATGTCCTCCCAGCCTGTGGCTTGTCTTCTCACTCTTTGGATGGTGTCTTTCACAAAGCAGAAGTCTTACATTTTACTCAGGTCTAACTAACGTATCTGAAAAGTTATAGCCAAGGTCATTTGGATTTTCTTCTTCTATATTTTCTCAGAGCTTTTAGTATTTTACAGTTAGGTCTATGATCCATTATAAACTAAACGTTTGTAAAGGGTCTAAGCTCTATGTCTAGATTCACAATTTTGCATGTGGATGTCCAATTATTCCAGTATAACTTATAGAAAAAAAACCTGTTTTCTCCATTGTGTTCTCTTTGATTCTTTGTCAAAGGCCAGTTCACTATATTTATGTGGATCTGCTTCTAGGTTCTCTATTCTATTGTCCCAGCTTTCTTTTCTTTCACCAATCTGTGCACTGTCTTGTTTACTGTAATTGAAGAGTAAATGGGGTAGTATGAGTCTTCCAACTTGATTCTTATTTTTCAACATTGTGATGTTGAAAAATCTAGTGTAGAATCTGTTAATTGACTCAAAATGTAGAAGTACTTTAAGTCTTAGAAGAGACTTGCTATCTTATAGGAGTTTTTCTTATTCATCATTAAAATTTGTGGCATACTCAGCCATTTTCTTTGAGAAGCTACATGGTTGATGAGACTCTTCACATGTATTGATTCTATAGCTTATCACAGACATATTGTGCAATAGATCTCCCCCCTTTTTTTTGGTCTTACAAAACTGAAACTATAGTCACTAAACAACTATCTTCTCCCCTCAGTTGCTGGCAGCCACTGTTCTTTCTGTTACTGTGAATTTGACTCCTTTAGGTGCTTCATGTAAGTGGAATGATACAGTATTTCTCTCTCTCTCTTTTTTTATGGTGGTGCAGGGGATTGAACTGGGGACTTTGGAGCCTCAGGCACGAGGGTCTCTTTGCATAACTATTATGCTATTTAGCCTTGTATTTCTCTTTTTGTGGATGTTTTATTTCAGAGAGCTTAACATCCTTGAAGTCATTCATGTCATAGCATGATATGATAGCTATGATAATTCTGACATGATAGCATGTCAGAATTTCCATTAACTAGTTAATTTGCCATCACTTGATCTTCACTGCTCCAAGTGTCCTTTCTTTTTCTTCAGAGAAACAGAGCAAGGGAAAGACACCCCAACACCAAACCTCCCTAACCATTATTTATCTTTTTACTTTTTTTTTTCTTTGATAAAGAGTGAGAGATAGAAAGATGGAGAGAGTGACAGAGAGAAGGGGAAATGCCTGTAGCACTGCTCTACCACTCCTGAAGCTTCCTCTTTGCAGATGGGGACTGGGGAGCTAGAACCCAAGCCCTGGCACGTGACGCCATGTGTGCTTTATGAATGAAACCACCACCAGACCCTCTTATTGTTCATTTTGTTTTGAGAAAAAAAACTAGCATTTTAAAATTATGAATCATAGCCAAGTCTTAGAAGTTAGAGAACAGATCTACACATCCGTTTCTTTCAGGGGTTTTCAACTTTAGTCTTAGATACACCTTAGTCTCAGATGTTCAGATAGTCTTAGTACCCTGAGGTACTCTAACACTGAAATCCTTTTTTTTTTTTTTTGTCTGATACATAGGAATTACACTATCACATGACTGTTTTGATTTCTTTTCTCTAATTTGTCTCAATTTTTTTACATCTTCCTAGAGGACATACCACAGAAATCATATGCAGTTATCCAGATAAAGATACATTGAGATCCTGTATAGCCAGGGAGCTAATGTTACTGTCCCCACCCTGGGGTGGTCCCAGGATCAAATGCAACAAAGCATAGGCAAGTATAAAAATACGCATCTTAAAATTTTTCTGATTTAAAAAAGCAATATATATGATATTTGTAAAAGAATAAAGCATGAAAGGAATATATTGTGGAAAGCAAATATTCTAGAAATGATGACAAGAGATTGGTTATATTCCTTTAGTTTTTGGGTTTTTTTTCCCTTTCTTCCCTGCTCTCTGGTTAATGACATAGAATATAACTATAAAAGTGTTTGCAGTTGGGCTGGCAAGATAGCTCATTTGTAGAATGATGATCATATATATTCCTCTTATAAATCCTATACATACCTCTCTATAAATCATATCTATATATATATATATTTTTTTTTTTTCATGTCCCCAAAGTTTGAACCTGATCTCTACCACCCTAGTGGAAGCTTTAGTTTGGTGGTGTTTTTCCCTCTCTCTCTCTCTTTTTACTCAAAAAAAAAAAAAGTCAGTTTGGAGTGGAGACACCCTAGTGATGACAAGAAGTATTTTTTTATATTCATTTATTTTCCCTTTTGTTGCCTTTTTTTTTTATTGTTGTAGTTATTATTGTTGTTATTGATGTCATTGTTGTTGGATAGGACAGAGAGAAATGAAGAGAGGAGGGGAAGACAGAAGGGGAGAGAAAGAGAGACACCTGCAGACCTGCTTCACCGCTTGTGAAGTGACTCCCCTGTAGGTGCAGAGCTGGGGGCTCGAACTGGGATCCTTACGCCAGTCCTTGTGCTTTGTGCCACATGTGCTTAACCTGCTGCACTACCCCCCGACTCCCAAGAAATATTTTTTAAAAGTGATCTCACTTTACATTCTATATTTTCCATTTCATTCATTTTATACAATGTGACATCTTTCCAGGTCAGTTCATAGAGAACTACCACATTCATTTCATGCCTCCACAGGATTCTGTATGCGTGGACAGCCCATACATTATTTAAACCATTTCATAGTGGTGATCATTTAGTTTGTTTCTATGTTTGTTTTTCTTTTAACTTTCTGAAGTAGTTATGTGAAATAGGGTTGTGTTATAGTGCTTTCACATTTTTGAGTGATTAACGCTATATATCCCTAAGAAACAATTTTCTAGGTTCAAGATATGAGTTTTATTTATTTATTAACTTAGTGGCATAATAATGGTTTATAAGATAGATTACAGAAGTATAATTTCCACACTGTTCACCATAGTTCATAGATATGAGTATTTAAAATTTGATGGCTGTTGATAACACAGACAAGTGTTTTAAAGTTGTTGAGTTCTCTAGAAATATTCATTAGTAAACTATATTCTATGAAACAAGCAGTGAGTAGAGGTCAGAGAAGGGGACTGGAGATAGAATAGGATTTAGCACAAGTTGCTTAATGGCACAGTGCCTCAGTTTCATCATCTATAAAGTGGGGGCAAGAATAATTCAATCTGGTTGGATTGTCTTGAGGTATGCTAAATGTTGAGAATTCTGCTTGAGATAGAGACAGCAATGCTGCTAGCATCACAGGAGTAAAGGCCATGGATTCTACTAAACATCCTACAATAAGAAGCTGGAGAAATAGCTCACCCGCAGTGGTGACTGGACTTGAACCTGGGTCATGCACATGACATACTGGCCCACTTTTCAAATTAGAAGTTTCACTGACCCTTCAACTTATAGAAGGTACCCAATTCAACCCATGTCATTGTCCATTTTCTACATCTACAGTATTGTAAAAAGCAATGACCCTCTCAAGTACTATGTACTGAGAGGTGTTACTATTACGACCATTTTATTCAAGAATCATGACTCTGAAATGGACTGTTTATCACCACCTATACAAGTAACACACCTATTTATTAACTTAGTGATATAATTATGGTTTTCAAGATAAGAAGATTACAGGAGCATAGTTCCACTCTGTATAGTATAAGTACTTTATAGAGCTTGGCTTGGCCAGGCACCCTGGGTACCCTCCCCACATGAATTCTGATGGCCTATACCTGCCTTCTATAGACATAATCTTATTCTTTCTTTATCTTTACGTAGGCTTATGAAAAAAAAAATTTTTTTTAACCAGAACACTATTCAGCTCTGGCTTATGGTGGTGTGGGGGACTGAACCTGGGACTTTGGAGCCTCAGGCATGAGATGTCTCTTGGCATAACCATTATGCTATCTACCCTCTGCCCGGCTTATGAAATCTTTATACAACCCAGTTGTGAGCTTAACATTTATGGAGCCAAAGGAGCTTCTGTCACTGGTCATTTGCAGACCATTTAAAGGCACTTCCAGCCCTGATACTATCACCATGAAGGAAGAGAGAATGGAGCATCTATTTACTAAATCCCCACTGTAGACTGTGTGTAATGTGCTAGGTCTATCAGCACTTATAAGCATTCCCTTTAATCCTCACTGTTCTTTGTGATGTCCATATTGCCATCATCATTTTAGAGATGAATAATTGAAAGCATTGTTAGGAACTCATCCAAGGTCACATGGATGAAGTAGGACCTGGCCTAGGATGGCTTCAAAAACTCCCTAGTTGTTCCATTGTATCCCAACTCAGTCCAGAGACATACTTAGCTATATCCATCTTCTTTAATTCTTATTTACTTTAAGGGGGGACATATCCTCTTGCTTTCTTAGACTATATTTGAGTGTTTGAACTATTTCCCCTCACTTTTCAACCCCCATAGTGTAAATCTGCTCAAATGAGCTGGGGACAGTTTTTGTTTTGGGAAGTTGGGCATATAGAGCTGTACCTTTCTCTTTTCTAGGTCTTTTCAGAATTAATGTTAAGAGAAGTTCCAAATTTCTCAATGATTATTTTCTAAACTCTTCTTTTCTGAGTATTTAAAGGAGTACTTGGATGTTCTTGATGTTTCTTATAATAGAGTGTGGTTCTGGTGGCTTTTCTTTCCTACTCTATCCAGAATGGTGACTCTAATCATTCTTTCACACTATACTTCCTGCCCTCCTTCCTGTATACTACCTGGAACTGTGTCTAGTGTGTTTTCTTTCCTTGTAAATTTCTAAAACCAGCTGTACTTGGAAGTTATTGTTTAAATCTGTCATCCACTGAGCTTGCCCATTGAGGGATGCTATGAAGGATTTCTCCTCAGACCTTATATCCTGCATTTTAATTCATTCCATAAATATTAACTAAACATTTTCATATACATGATATAATCTAAACTGTAATAAAGAATAATACAGGCAAGATTGTCACTTGTATAGGGCTTGCACTGTAGTGTGTACTTATTAGAATGTGGGGTATGGGAGTTGGGTAGTAGCGCAGCGGGTTAAACACACATGCCACAAAGCACAAGGACCGGCATAAGGATCCTGGTTCAAGCCCCCAGCTCCCCACCTGTAGTGGAGTCGCTTCACAAGCAGTGAAGCAGGTCTTCAGTTGTCTATCTTTCTCTCCCCCTCTCTGTCTTGCCCTCCTCTCTCCATTTCTCTCTGTCCTATCCAATAACAACAATAACATCAATAACAACAACAATAACTACAACAATAAAACAACAAAGGCAACAAAATGGAATAAATAAATATTTTAAAAAATTAAAAAAAAAAAGAATGTGGGGCATGTGAAGAGGATAAGTAATTGAGAAGGTGTAGATGGTAGCCGGTGTGAGGAAGGTACTAGTCAGGGAGCTGTGAGAAAGCTTGATTGGGAGAGGCATATTACATCAGGAAAGCGTCGCTGAGGAGGTGATACCTAAGTTGACACTGGAATGACACAAAGAAGCCAGCTAGCTATTTGGCAAGCTCAAGTAAGGGCTTTCTCAGCAAAAGGAACAGCAAGTGCAAAGACCTCAAGGCTGGATAGGGTTAGTCTAGTCAGAGAATTGAAAGGAAAACAGTATGATCAGAGTACAGTTAGCAAAGGGCAGGAAAGAAGTGATGATATCAAAGGGGTAGTTGGTCATATCAGCTAAGTCTCTGAGTCAAGAAAAAGAAGTTCAGACTTTGCTTCCAGTGCAATGGGAAGTCATTAGCAGAGTCTGATGGTCTAATTTATGATTTTAAGAGGTTGCTCTGGCTGTGTTGAGAAAACATTGTAGAGGATAAACAACATATCAGGGACCAGTTGGGAGGACATTTCCTGTCCAGATGACCTGTCTTTGATGGAGAGGGGTGTGTATATGAGTTTGAGACATATTTGGAAGCCAACCAAACACACTGATGGAGTAGATTGTGAGGGTCAACCAAGAGAAGGATCATGAACACTACATAAGTATTTTGGTTTGAGGTACTGATTGAACTTTGGGATTACTGAAATGGAGAAGGAAGAATTGGTTGTGGGGAGATTTGAAAAGTTTTTTTAAAAGATGAAAAAAATATTTATTTATTTATTCCCTTCATTTCCCTTGTTGTTTTATTGTTATAGTTATTATTGTTTTTGTTATTGATGTTGTTGTGTTGGATAGTACAGAAATGGAGAGTGGAGGGGAAGACAGAGAGGGGGAGAGAAAGATAGACACCTGCAGACCTGCTTCACCACCTGTGAAGCAACTCCCATCCAGGTGGGGAGCTGGGACCCTGAGGCGGGATCCTTATGCCAGTCCTAGTGCTTTGCACCACGTGTGCTTAACCTACTGTGCTACCGCCCGACTCCTTTTGAAATTTCGTTTAGGTCAAAATGATAAAGAAAATTATAAATCTGGAACTCAACCTAATTTTATGTCACTTGTGCCAGACTCAGGCTTTATAATACAGAATCCACAAGAGTAATGAAATATTTGGATATAAAGGCACTTCTAAAGTGCTTACTGGATGAAATTGATAGCTAATATGGAGGTTAACTAAAAATATTGTCTGGGTATATGGTGTCAGAGTTGTGAATAGAACTAGAAAGCTGAATTAGGGCAGAGAGTATCTCCCAAATTTGAAGAAAACCTACATCAATCTGACCGAGGGCCCAAATATATTCGTATTTAGCACATGAGCCTGTGCAATCTGAGTCCCTGTTAATCTGAGCTTGATGCAGTCAGTCCATGGTCACAGCTAGGCTGCACTCATTTGAGGACCAGTCTTCCTTGAGTAGTAGAGTCGGATGACCTAACCTCTCTTTGGAAAGTGGGGCAGCCTTACTATTGCCACTTTATAGTGAGGGCAAGGTCCGGGAGAGGCCCTCAAAAGGGCTTATGATGTTTCTGATGGAAATGATCAGTGACAGTGGAGTGAGGAATCTTGTTAGTGGTCTAGACCCATCATAACTGAGGGGAAATCCAACAATTCCCTGACTAGGGATCCAAGTGGTAGTAACCTGGTAGTAACCAAAATGGCCATTGGTTAGTGAACTATCACTAAACTCTTGTTAGTAAAAAGTGAACCTTTTGAGTATCAGCAAGAGAGAAGGATAACTGTAAGCAAAACACAAGAAACAAACTATAAAGTATAATTTTTCTGCAGGTTTTTGTATCTCTTCCTTTCTCTATTTATTACCAGAGCACTTAATTACTTTTGCTTATGGTGGTGCTAGGCAGTGAACCTGGGTCTTCAACGCCTCAGGCATAAGAGTCTTTTGCATAACCATTACGCTGTCTCCTCCACCCTACTACAGGTTTTTAAAAAATATGTTATTGCAATGTCTGTCTTATTAAAAAGTGCTGCTAATTTTTTAATAAAACCTTCTGTTTAGTTTCTGTTCTAGCAAGGTGTTCTGTTGCATACTTGAACTGTGATCTTTTTATTTTGTATAGAATTTCTGTCTACAGGGACTCATAAATGCTTTGCTTCCTTGGAAACATTATTGTGCAACACAATTAAAACCTGAAGAACTAGTCTTCCATGAATTAGCAGTGTATTTATCTCCATCCATGTTTTGAAAAAATAATCTCCAATAAGCACCAAATTCTATCTCTGTGGCAAGTGCATTTACCTCTCATTTCCTTTAGTTTTGAGAATAACAATTGGTCTTTACCACAAAAGCACTACTTGGCCGACCCCAAGGAAACATAATGAAACTGTTAATGAAAAAAAAAAAAAGGTCATTAGTAAAAACTAATGGAACCATTCTTAGAGAAAATCTAAATAAAACAAACCAAAAACTTTAAAATTATTAATTTATTTATTTGTTTATATTTAATTATGAAAAGGAAACACTGGCAAAACCATAGGATAAGAGGGGTACAACTCCACACAATTCCCATCACCAGAACTCTGTATCCCATCTCCTCCCTTGATAGCTTTCCTATTCTTTAACCCTCTGGGAGTATGGACCCAAGGTCATTGTGGGATGCAGAAGGTGGAAAGTCTGGCTTCTGTAATTGCTTCCCTGCTGAACATGGGCGTTGGCTGGTCGGTGGATCCATACTTCCAGCCTGCCTCTTTCTTTCCTTAGTGGGGTGGGGTTCTGGGGAATCAGAGCTCCAGGACACATTTGTGGGGTTGTCTGTCCAGGGAAGTCTGGTTGGCATCATGCTAGTATCTGGAACCTGGTGGCTGAAAAGAGAGTTAACATACAAAGCCAAACAAATTGTTGACTAATCATGAACTTAAAGGCTGGCATAGTACAGATGAAGAGTTGGGGATTCTCCATTTTGTAGATAGCATCCTATGAAGGGAGGCTGGACAACATACTCTATACTACACTCGAGGAAGATGGGTGCTGATATTGGTGCAGCTTGGAACGCTCCTACTCATGACCACAGAATGTGAGCTCAGATCTACAGGGATGCAGGGGTCACATAGGCTCCTAAGCTGAATATGGGCCCCAGATCACATAAAATCTATGGGGTTTACGGTCAACAATATTTATCCACCTTTCCCATACTTGGAGAGCTACTCTTTTCCCTGATCCAACTTCCTGGTCCTTTTTTCAGCCATGACATCATCTTCCCAGACACCTGCATATCAGATTTCAGGCTCAGGGGAAAAAAAAACCCGAAGACTTTTAAGCAAGACTTTTGAATAATTTTCTACCCACTGCATCTGACTTTTCCATGTAGTGGGATATGAATCTCTTCCTCGGCATTATTATATTGTTTTCTTTCTTATGTCAAATTAAATCTGACTTTGTATGTGACAGAAAGAAAATGAGAGAAGAAGAGGAGAGAAAGAGAGAGACACCTGCAGACCCGCTTCACCACTTGTGAAGCAGCCCCCCTGCAGATGGGGAGCAGGGGCTCAAATCTGGGTCCTTATGGAAAGTAATGTGTGCGCTTAACTGGGTGCACCAGTGCCCAACCCCTAGAAAGACAATTTTTGAAAAATATTAATGGTCAAATCGTGACTCAGATGTAAACAGTATGACAGATTTTCTTCATTAATTAATTAATAAGGAAACATGTTACTACTGATTCAAAAAGGAACTTTAAAAAATCAACTTGTGTTACCTATCCATTTCTTTTTAAAAAATTTATTATCTTTATTTATTTATTGGATAGAAACAGTCAGAAATTGAGAGGAAGGGGGAGACAGAGAGGGAGAGAGACAGAGAGACACCTGCAGCCCTGCTTCACCACTTGCAAAGCTTTCCCTCTGCAGGTGGGGGCCGGGGGCTTGAACCTGGGTCCTTGTACATTGCAACATGTGCGCTCAACCAGGTGCACCACCACCTGGCCCCTTGTGTTACCTATCTAGGTGGTGATAAACAATGATAAACAGACTATAACCCTCTGGGAGTATGGACCCAGGGTCATTATGGGGTGCAGAAGGTGGAAGGTCTGGCTTCTGTAATTGCTTCCCTGCTGAACATGAGTGTTGACAGTTCAATCCATACTCTCAGCCTGTCTCTGTTTTTCCCTAGTGGGGCAGGGCTCTGGGGAAGTGGGGTTCCAGGACACAATGGTGGGGTCGTCTGCACAGAGTTGTCTGGATAGCATTATGTTATCACCTGGTGGCTGAAAAGAGTCAACATATAAAGCCAAAAGAAAAGTTGTTGACTAATCATGAACCTAAAGGCTGGAATACTGCAGATGAAGATTTGGGGTCTCTCTTTTATAGATAGCTAGTAGGCCTATTTTAGTTAGATTCCAAAAGGCCCATGACTATACTAGTTTTTTTCTGAGCCTGTCCTCTGATAGGCAGGTAGACCCAAGTTATTGTCTGGGGAGATGATGTCATGGCTGGAAAAGGGGCTAGAAAGCTGGATCACGGAAAAGAGTAGCTTCCAAATAGGGGGAAAGTATATAAATATTGTTAACTGTAAACCCCACTGATTTGATCTGGAGCCCATATGTAACCATTTTCTACAACTACAGCATTGCAAAAGGCAGTGAAGAACATGATACCCAATAACTGTTTTCAGCCCATCTTAGTCTTTTGCTAACATCCTTGCTAGGGTTACCCTGGAGTTTGTGATCATTAGTTCACTCTGGTCACCACTGTGGTCACCTGTTTGAATGCAAGAACCTTTGATGTTTCTAGGTTGTCTGGGTGCAGAGACCTTGCTGAGTAGCAAAGTACTAAATTTCAGGTAACCAGGTGTACTTGTGAAGTGAGGCAGGCAGTACAAAGTCAACCTCATCCTCAGTCTAGGACATCTACAATCCAAATGGAAAGGATAAAAAATATAGGCAAATTTAAAAAAGAAAAAAAAGGAGCAGGGGCCCTATTCAGGGAGTCCTGAGATACCCAAACAGACATGATGGGTCTAGACCTCGAATAAATCCCTCTCTACATTGTTACCGGTCATCTCTATCAGGAACAGCACAATAGACCCCTTTGTGGCCCCCCATAGGACCTTGCCCTCAACTTGGATCAACAATGGTAGAGAATGTTCCATCCTCTAAAGGGAGGATGGACAACATACTCTATGCTACACCTGAGGAAGATGGGTCCCGATATTGGGGCAGCGTGGAATGTTCCTACTCATGACCACAGAATGTGAGCTCAGATCTACAGGGATGCAGAGGTCACATAGGCTCCTAAGCTGAATATGGGCCCCAGATCACATCAAATCAGTGGGGTTTACAGTCAACAATATTTATATCCCTTTCCCATACTTGGGAGTTGCTCTCTTCCCTGATCCAGCTTTCTGGTCCTTCTGCCAGCCATGACATCATCTCCCCTAACAATAATTAGGATCCACCTGCATATCAGATTTCAGGCTCAGGTAAACAAACAAACAAACAAACAAACAAAAAACCACTAGTATAGCCACAGGCCATTTGGAATATAACTAAAATATGCCTACTAGCTATCTACAAAATGGAGGGGCCCCCAACTCTTCATCTGCACTATTCCAGCCTTTAGGTCCATGATTACTCAACAATTTGTTTGGCTTTGTATGTTAACTCTATTTTCAACCACTAGGTTCCAGATGCTAGCAGGATGCAACCAGACTTCCCTGGACAGACAACCCCACCAATTTGTCCTGGAGCTCTGCTTCCCCAGTGTTCTTCCCCTCTAGGGAAAGAGAAAGACAGGCTGGGAGTATGGATCGTCCATGTTCAGCGGGGAAGCAATTACAGAAGCCAGACCTTCCACCTTCTGCACCCCATAATGACCTTGGGTTCATACTCCCAGAGGGTTAAAGAACAGGAAAGCTATCAGGGGAGGGGATGGGATACAGAGTTCTGGTGGTGAGAATTGTGTGAAGTTGTGCCCCTCTTATCCTATGGTTTAGTCAGTGTTTCCTTTTTATAAATAAAAAATTAAAAAAAAAAAAGAAACTTCTTGAAATCCCAGAAAAGTACATTTTTCTGCTAAGCTTAATTTTTTTCCTCTTAGATATTCCTTTAAATATTTTTTCCTCCTCAGAATAATCTGAGTCATTTCTCATTCCAAGTACAATTGAGAAAGAAAATAGGGAGTTGGGCCGTAGCACAGCGGGTTAAGTGCAGGTGGCACAAAGCAGGGACTGGCATAAGGAATCCGGTTCAAGCCCTGGGCTCCTCACCTGTAGGGTAGTTGATTTACAGGCGGTGAAGCAGGTCTGCAGTTGTTTATCTTTCTCTACCCTTCTCTGTCTTCCCCTTCTCTCTCCATTTCTCTCTGTCCTATCCAACAAAAACGACATCAATAATAACTACAACAATAAAACAAGGACAACAAAAGGGAATAAATAAATAAATATCAAAATAAAAGAAAAAGAAAATGGTAGTTACTGTTCTTTTGTAAAACTCAATGGATTATAGTAAGTTGGCCCAAGTTTCTATGGGTTTTTATAGTAGGGAAAAAGCAGAGTCACAAATCAGGACCAGAGTTTTTTCTTTAAAGCACCAAGCTGCTTCCAGATGTATTTCTAGATGTGAAAATGCTGAGCAGAGTACCCTGTCCAGTGTGGGGGGTACCTCATCACCCCTTCCCGGAGAGTCATTGGAACATAAACACCTATTTGTTGTGGGCAAGGGGAAGCTTCAGTAGGAGATGGATGCTGGCTGTTGGCTATTTTTAAAATGGAAAGCTTCAAAAAAAAATAGTAAGATACTAAAATAATGACCTGTGAAAGCAGAGAAGCTCCTTTGTGGAGGGAGAGGTCTGGAGACAATGTGGCACCATTTGGGTAGTGTCTCTGAGTGACATTTTGGCTGCATTAGGAGCCAAGGAAGTGGGCAGCTGAGTGTCCATGGTGCGTGTACTCTGGAGGCTCTGTCTGGCAGCGGCTGAAAAGTCTGGATGAGTGTCAGCTGATGGGCCTGATTTAAGGAGAGGTGAGGCACTGTGAGCTTCACCCTGCATCCCTGCCTTGGACAGACTGTAGGGAACTAACTCACTTACCTCTTGAGCGGGACATATGTCAGAGGTGAATGGCTTTGTCTAAGTGGAAGAAAACAGAGTTCAGTGAGTCTGGAGCTACTTCTCTACTTTCCTAAGCAGAAATTGCCAGCTCTTGAAATATAGTACCATTACAGAATTTTCAGAGCTGCTTTTTATTGGAGTAGTTTGTAGCAATGTAATTAATTGTGAATCTAGTCAGAAGCTGTTAGAATTTCATCAAAAGGGTGGTTTTGCTTTTTTTTTTTTTTTTTCTGGAAAGAAAGCATGATAGAAAGGGTCAGTGGTCCCTAGTAAGTGAAGTTTCCTCAGCTAAGAAAGTCTCTAGCCCTGGAATTGGAAATGACTTCCTGGAAGCAAGGCAGGTCTGGATAGAAGCAAGTTGGCAAGGAAGGGTTGAGAGGCTGAGGCATGAGATTAAGAGAGGGAAGGGAGTGGAACTAAAGGTGGGCTTGTTGAAATTAAAAATTTAGGTGACATCAGTGTGGTTTGTAACACTCTACTTGTAGTCTACCAAATTGCTATGTAATTAAGTAAATTATTATGGAAAATTGGAAATATAAATAAAAGTAAAACGAATACTATAGAAAACCTGACGTACTCATCATTCAGTTTCACATGCATTTAATGAATGAATGGTCCATTTTGCTTTGATTCTCCTCCTACCTACTCCGATCTCCAGTAATCTTGAGACAAATTCCGGATATGTTGTCACTTTACTTGTAAATACTTCAGTCTGTATCTTTAAAAAGAAATAGTACGTACTTAGTATTCTAGGTATTTGTGTAATCTAGGGCTATATTCTCCATGACTGACACTGTTGATTTGAAAATATATGGAAAAAAAGGAGAAGCACCATTGCCTCAGAAAAACCTTCACCTGCAGGTGAAGTAAAGCTCTTGGTCTATGCTTTCTTCAAGCTCTGTATGAACCCCAATCACTGCTAGATGTACTCGACCCACTAACTTAAAAGGATTGATGGTCCCCACACCTATGGACATCTAATCTTTGATCCCAGAGTATTAAATGGAGGGAGGAGGCTCTCTTGAATAAATGGTGCTGGGGAAAATGGGTTGAAACATGCAGAAGAATGAAACTGAACCACCTTATCTCACCAGAAACAAAAATCAACTCCACATGGATCAAGGACATGGCTGTTAGACCAGAAACTATCAAATACTTAGAGGAAAACATTGGTGGAACAATTTCCCACCTACACCTCAAGGACATCTTTGATGAAACAAGCCCAATTGCAAGGAAGACTAAAGCAGAAACAAACCAGTGGGACTACATCAAATTGAAAAGCTTCTGCACATCCAAATAAACTATCACACAAAGAGACTCCTCACAGAATAGGAGAAGATCTTCACATACCATACATCAGACAAGAGACTAATCACCAAAATATACAAAGAGTTCAGCAAACTTAGCAACAAAAAAGCAAATGACCCCATCCAAAAATGGGCAGAGGATATGAACAGAACATTCACTACAGAGGAGATCCAAAAGGCTAACAAACACATGAAAAACTGCTCCAGGTCAGTGATTGTCAGAGAAATGCAAATTAAGACAACATTGAGATACCACTTCACTCCTGTGAGAATGGCATCCATCAAAAAGGACAGCAGCAACAAATGCTGGAGAAGCTGTGGGGACAGAGGAACCCTTCTGCACTGCTGGTGGGAATGTAAACTGGTCCAGCCTCTGTGGAGAGCAGTCTGGAGAACTCTCACAAGGCTAGACATGGACCTTCCATATGACCCAGTAATTCTTCTCCTGGGGATATACCCCAAGGACTCCATAATACCCAACCAAAAAGAAATGTGTACACCTATATTCATAGCAGCACAATTTGTAATAGCTAAAACCTGGAAGCAATCCAGGTTCCCAACAACAGATGAGTGGCTGAGCAAGTTGTGGTATATATACACAATGGAATACTATGCAGCTATTAAGAACAATGAACCCACTTCCTCTGACCCATCTTGGATGGAGCTAGAAGGAATTATGTTAAGTGAGCTAATTCAGAAAGATAAATATAAGTATGGGATGATCCCACTCATCAACAGAAGCTGAGAAAGAATAATAGAGAGGGAAACTCAAAGCAGGATCTGACTGAATTTGGAGTAGGGCACCAAAGTAAAAACCCTGGGTTGAGGGTGAGGGTGGATGTTCAGCTTCATGGGGCTGGGGGGGGAATGGGAGGGGATACAGTCTTTTGGTGGTGGGCATGGTGTTTATGTACACTCCTATCAATTTGTAGTCAGATAAATCACTATTTAAGTAATATGAGAGGGAGAAAACTGATTAAATGTCTCAAACTTTTTAAAGCACAGACTGAGTCTTTTGAATACATAGGCTGAGTCTTTGATATGTTGACTCTCTTAAAAGCTTAGACCAGGGAGAACAGAAGCAACCGGTGGCACAGCTATATACAAATAATGTCAAAGGACATAAATTATGGTGGGCTCGAACCTGGGTCCTTGTGTACTGTAACATGTGCACTCAACTGGGTGTGCCATTACCCGGCCCCCCCTTGAACATTTTTTTTTCTAAAAAGCCCAAAGACATACTAAGAGATCTGTAATATATATATATTGCAAGTCCACAAACATAAATGTAGTACAGACAGAGACAGAGAAAAACCAGAGGACTGTTCTGGCATATGCCATTGCTGGGGACTGAACTTGGGACCTCTTGCTGGCAAATCAGGCATGTCAGCTGCTACACCACCTTCCAGACTGTTTCTTTCAGCTAGTGAGACCAGACACTAATGTAAGTATTTGATAAAAGTGCAATGGTGTCGAATGAAATTTTGAAAGTCAGAGAACACCTGTAATTCTGAACTGTGTGGTTTAAAACAGCAGACCTTTATTCTCTCACATTTCTGGAAGCTGGAGGTCTGAGATGAAGGTGCTAGCATGACCTTGCTTCCTCCCAGCTTCAGCAGAGGAGACTTCCCTGCAGTGTCTAGCGTCTGACTGCCTAGCTGTCACTCGGCTCTGACAGCATCTTTCCATCTATCATGAGTAGACTAGATGTTGATTGCCTTTTCTCTTCTTTCTCTCCCCTCCCCTCCCCTCCCCTCCCCTCCCCTCCCCTCCCCTCCCCTCCCCTCCCCTCCCCTCCCCTCCCCTCCCCTCCCCTCTTCTTTTTCTTTTCTTCTAGGACACTGCTCAACTCTGGTTTATGATGGTGGTGGGGATTGAGCCTAGACTCTCAAAGCCTCAGGCATTAAAGTTATTTGAATAACCATTATGCTTTCCCACCAGCCTTTGTTATTCACTTTTTTTTAACTTCTTTATTGGGGAATTAATGTTTTACATTCAACAGTAAATACAATAGTTTGTACATGCATAACATTCCCCAGTTTCCCATATAACAATACAACCCCCACTAGGTCCTCTGTCATCTCTTTTGGACCTGTGTTTCCGCTCCCCCCCACCCCAGAGTCTTTTACTTTGGTGCAATACGCCAATTCCAGTTATGATTCTATTTATGTTTTCTCTTCTGATCTTGTTTTTCAACTTCTGCCTGAGACGGATCATCCCACATTCATCCTTCTGTTTGTGACTTATTTCACTTAACATGAATTTTCAAGGTCCATCCAAGATTGGCTGAAGACAGTGAAGTCACCATTTTTTATAGCTGAGTAGTATTCCGTTGTGTATATAGACCACAACTTACTCAGCCACTCATCTGTTGTTGGACACCTGGGTTGCTTCTAGGTTTGAGCTATTACAAATTGTGCTGCTAAGAACATACGTGTACACAGATCTTTTTGGATGTTATTCACTCTTACCGTGTTATGTTATTCACTCACCACAATTGCTGGAACACATGCACATGCAGTACATAACTGCAAAAGTAATTGATTACCTTTGTGAGGTTTCTTTCTCTCTTTATCATTTATTTATTTATTACAGTGCCAGGGCCTTGTGTATATGTTATCTCACTATTCTGGCTGCTTTTTCAGTCAGAGAGAAGAGACATAGAAAGAGAAGCAGGGGAGTAAGAGCGAGATGCCACAGCACTAGCACTTTCTCTCATGCTATGTAACACTTCCCATGTGGTGGTGGGTTTCAAATCTGGGTTGTACTAATGGCAATGTAGGAACCCTACCTGTTGAGCTCTCTCACTGGTCTCAATGCATTACTTTTGTATCTTTTTTAAAGGAAAGGGACAGTTTATTATTCTTAGTAGACTTCTCTATTAAATAAAAGAAAATACAATTTCAGGTTGATGCCCTATTGAGCTATGTTTTGTAACTGAAGCTTATAAACCTTTGCTTCGATTTAGACCCCCTTTCTATACATTTATTATTTGTTTGGGGTGCTCGAAGAGAATGGTAACCCACATAGTTATATTTCTCAATTCTGTACTTAGGACAAAGTATATGATAATCTTGGGTTGTGGTTTCAGTTTAGTATAGCCAGCCCAGTACATACTTTCCTCCTGGCATCCAGATGAAAGAAGCTGTTTTCACTTTTTAGCCCAATTTTTATTTCTATTTTTTTTCCTTTTCTCACTAAAAACATCTGTATATTGGTAGATTTAAAGAACAAACCATCAGACAGAGTGTACATTATAATGCTGTTCTCATAGGTGAAAAGCAATATAGGTCTATCTTATATCTTGTTTAAAGACCTTTAATGGATTTATTTTGAGAGCAAGAAGAGTGAGCAGAGCACTACTCCATCATATGCAGTGTTGGCAATAAAACCTGAGGCCTCACACATACCAGGAGTGCACTCTACCTGCTGAACTACCTCCCCTGTTTCTTGTTTATGGTTTGTATGTGCAAAGGAAATAGTCTGGAACCACTCATATCAGACATGGCATGGGGATAGACTTTCTCCTTTTTTTATATTGTTGGAATTTTGTTTTCCACCGGGGTTATCCATGCATCCCAGTGCCTACATAATGACTCTGCTACACTGAGTAGCCTTTTTTTTCTTTTTGATAAAAGTTGAGAGAGGGAGTGAGTGAGGGGGAAAAAAAAGACACCTGCAACACTGGTTATTGGCTCATGAAGCTTCTGCTCTGCAGGTGGGGACAGGACTTTGAACCTGGGTGTGTTCTGGTGCACTTGGCCTCAGGATATTTTTAAAAATTTTATTAGTGATTTAATATTGATTTACAAAATTACATATCAACGGGGTAGAAATACACTTCATTCCCTCCACCAGGGTTCTGAATCTTCAATCACACCACTGCAAGCCACCATATAGGCCAGCCATCATCTCTACAGCTATCTGCATTTATACATAATTGCCCCATTTTTCTTCATGATCTAATCCTCTCTTCCCCTTCAAGCCACTCATGACAACATCACTACCTCCCTATGTCCCTCTCCTTTTCCTCCTCTCTCTCTGGGTGCTGATGAAATGAGTTCAGAGCCCTCTTTTCTTCCTCCTATCACTTCTCCCCCATTGGGAGTATGGATCAAGGTTGTTTTTGGGGAGCAGAAGGTAGGAGTCCTGGCTTCTGTAATTGATTCTCTGCTGGATGTTGGTGCTGGCAGGTCAATCCATATCCCCAGCCTATTTCTATCCTTCCCCAGTGGGCCAGAGCTCTGGAGAAGCGAGGTTCCAGGACACACTGTTGAGGTTATCTGCCCGGAGAAGTCAGGATGGCATCATGGTAGCATCAGCAAATTGGTCTCTAGAAGGTAACAGGACATAAATTGAGGCAAAATGGTTCATGATAGGAACCAAAAAGTAGGAATTAGGCATGTTCCTGGGGGCACACAATTATGATAGTTTTGCCTGAGTTTGATATCTAGCCTGAAGTTATATATAAATATTGTCTGAGAAAATGGTGTCAGAGTAGAGAAAAAGGCTAGAAAGTTGGATTAGGGCAATGAGTAGCTCCTGTTCTTGAAAAAAAAAATCTGTGGATACAATTAACTACTTCCCGCCATCCATCTGACCCAGGAGCTGTATATGTATTTAGCACCAGAGCCTGTGTAACCTCTGAGTCCTTATTGGTGTGAGCTTGCTGCTCATGGTCACAGCTGGGAACATTGCAGGCTGCACTCATTTCAGGACCAGTGTTCCTCAAGTGGCAGGGCAGGATACCCTATTCTCCCTTCAGAGACTGGGGCTATCCCTACAGTCGCAGCTTTATGGTGAGGGCAAGGTCCTGGGAGGGCCCATAAGAGGGCCTATGATGATGTTCCTGAAGTAAGTGACCAGTGGTGGTGAAGGGGATCCATTAGAGTTCTAGGCCCATTATATTTGTGGGCCTCAGGATTTTTTAAAAAAATATTTATTTATTCCTTTTTGTTGCCCTTATTGTTTTATTGTTGTAGTTATTATTGTTGTTATTGATGTCGGCGTTGTTGGATAGGACAGACAGAAATAGAGAGAGGAGGGAAAGAGAAAGAAAGACACCTGCATACCTGCTTCACCGCCTGTGAAGCGATCCCGCCTGCAGGTGGGGAGCCAGGGTTCGAACCGGGATCCTTACACAGGTCCTTGCACTTTGCACCACGTGCGCTTAACCCACTGCGCTACTGCCCAACTCCCAAGGCCTCAGGACTTTTTAATGAACTTGAATAACTTTGATAATAAAAAGACTATGAGAGGAAGTTGGGTGGTAGCGCAACAGGTTAAACGCACGTGGCACGAGTCGCAAGGATCGGTGTGAGAATCCTGGTTCCAGCCACCTGCTCCCCACCTGTAGGGGAGTCGCTTCACAGACGGTGAACCAGGTCTTCATGAGTCTTTCTCTCCCCCTCTCTGTCTTCCCCTCATCTCCCCATTTTCTCTCTGTCCTATCCAACAACGACAACAACAATAACTACAACAACAATAAAAAACAACGAGGACAACAAAAGGGAAAATAAATAAATATAAATAATTAAAAAATTAAAAAGACTATGTGGGAAAACTAAATGAAGAAAGGAAGAGAGAAAGAAAGGAAGAAAGAAAGAAAGAAAGAAAGAAAGGAAGGGAGAAAGAAAGAAAAAAGACCCAAACCATCACTTACAACAAACACCTGAAAACACTTCCCCTGAGAAAGTAAGTTTTCCATGGTGGGATGTGCAAAAGCTGTTGAGTGTCTTCTGTGAGGAAACCTGAAGAAGAAACTCTGCTTTTCTGTATACTGCCTTGGAAGTTAACCATGATCTCAATACAGATAGCGGCCATGCTTTTCAAATGTATATAGAAGAAATGGAAGTAAGAATCATTACAGGTACCAGCTATGGTCACCATACCATGATTGGACTGTGGATGAGTTTTGTTGTGTATTTTGTTTTTATTGCTCACTGTGTTGTGAACACATACCCAGGTAGAAGATGTTGACTAAGAATAGGAATGTCTTTGTGCCCCTGCTCTCCAGGCCCAGAGCGGCTTCCGTGTGAGGAAAACCCTTTCATGCCTTGTGGAGATGGGATCTATGACTTGGCTGCCATACAAGGAATTCCCTCTGCCTGCCTCTCTTTAGAGACATCTTTGAATATCCAGACATAATCCCATAGTTTAGAGATAAAGAAATTCTACAGTCTCAGGGTTAGAGGGCCTTCTTTTTTGCAGAACCATTATGCTGACTTCCCAGCTGTAGTGTCTTCTTAATCTAGAATAGATTTAGAAAAGAGCTAAATTGAGGTATGTGCCCCTCTCCCTGATGGCTTTAGGGAATTTCCCTCAGAGAGTTATGCAGAAGCTGTCGGGGCCATGTGGGCTGGACTGACTGAGATGACTCTTAAAATGATAGAGCCCAGATGCCTTGAAGTGTCTAGTTTGCAGCCCCTCCCATCCCAGGCTGGCAGCACAGTTGGCAAATTTGTTAATGATTGGAGTCTGGAACCTAGTGCCTGTGATACTTGGGATGTGATACGAATGTGGTCAAAGGAGAAGCTATGATGGTGGTTCTCAAAGTTGTTACACTTCTGAATCCCTTGAAGGATTTCTTGAGCTCGCTTAACATTATGGATGTAAGAATTGAAATTCTGCTTCTGGGGCAATTCACTTTATTTTCTCTTAATATTTTAAATATTTTATTATCTTTATTTATTGGATAGAGACAGCCAGAAATTAAGAGGGAAGGAGGAGATAGAGAGGGAGAGAGACAGAGAGACATCTGCAGCCCTGCTTCACCACTCGGACCTGGGCCCTTGCACACTGTAATATGTGTGCTTAACCATGCGCACCACCATCCAGCCACAATTCACTTTATTTTAAGAGGTTACTTTAACTACACACACACACACACACACACACACACACACACACACACACACACACACACACACACACTCTAAATACAATATATGTATTTCTTGCCAGGGTTATATTGGGAATCCACACCTGCAGGATCCAACTGCTTATGGTGTTTTTTTTTTTTCTTCTTCCCTTTTTGACAGAGGGTAAGAAGTAGAAAGAGAGGTAGAGAGGGAGATGGAGAGAGAAAGGGAAGCATTGTGGCATGACTCCATCATTGGTGAAACTTCTCCCTTCAGGCCTCCCATGCAGTGGTCAGGGGCTGAAGCCTGGGTCTTTGTGTATAGTGATGTGTGCTCTCTACCTGCTGAGCTACTTGCCAGCCTTTTTGGAATTTTAATAAATACCCCTAAGCTGACCTCAGTATCAATTCTCTGACACTGAGCTGTTCTATTCTGCACAAATTATGTAGCATTCTTGTTGGACTCTGCAGGTTTTGGGGCTCTGTTCTACAAGAGGTCCTCACTTTAAATCCAAGATGCAAATCTAGACTTTCCAGACCACGAGCACTTTTTTATTTTTTAAGATCAGTTTATTGGCAAAAGTGTTGAGTTATAAGGCTATTGCTGTATGTGTATAGTTTCCTACTTCCTCATGATAGGTATCTACACACCACAACTTTCACTATCCTGTCATCTTCTCCTACCATAAGACACTGGGTCCCCACCTCTTTTAACTCCCTTCTAACTCCTTCCTTTAGAGTCCTTTAGTCTGCTGCAATAGACCATAGCTAGTTAAATCTCACCTTATAATTTCCCTTATCTTTGTTTCATTTCTTTTCTTTTTCTTCCTCCTCCTCCCTCTTCCCCCTGCCCCTCTTTTTCCTGTCTTCTTCTTTTGGGTCATCACTAGCATTTCACCACTCTAGCTTGACTTTTAGATAGACAGAGAGACCATAGCACCAAGCCTTCCTCCAATGCAATGGGGGCTGAACTTGAAGCTGGGTCACACATATGGCAAGGCAGCACGCTATCCAAGGGAGCTATTTTGCCAGCCCACTTTCTTAATTTCCACCTATGAATGAGATCACTTGGTATTTGTCTTCCTTCTGATGGATTTCATGCAACATGATTCCTTCATGTTCTATCCAAGAAGAAACAAAGGTGGAAATGCCATAATTTCTTATAGCTGAATAGTATTCCATTCTGAACATATATCACAACCACCTTAATTGCTCACCCATTGTTGGACATTGGGCTGCTCGCATGCTTTGATTGTGACAAATAACAGTAAACATAGATGTGCATAGATCTCTTTAGATAAGTGTCTTGCAGGTTTTGGATAGATGCTTAGGAGAGGAATTGCCAGATCATATGATAATACTTTACATTTTAAAATTAAATATTTAAAATAATTTTTCTCTAGGAATATATATATATATATATATTACAAAAATACATGCTATAATATCTTAAGTAAGGACTCTCCAGGCTGTGTTTCATAGGGGCTGGACCAACCAATTTATATTCCCACCAACAGTGCAGAAGAGTTTCTTTCTCCCCACATTTTTTCCAAAGATTTTATTTATTTATTAATGAGAAAGGTAGGAGGAGAGAGAAAGAACCAGATGTTACTATGGCACATGTGCTGGCCGGGATTGAATTTAGGACCTCATGCTTGAGAAACACTGCTTTATCCACTGCACTACCTCCTGGACCACTCCCCCCACATTTTCATCAGCACTTATTTTTTTGTGTTCTGTCTAATGTATTGCTTTCTCACAGATGTGAGGTAATATCTTGTTATATTTATTTGCATTTCTCTGACAGTGATACTGGGTCTTTTTTCATGTATCTGTCCTACCAGAACTTTTGCCTAATCTGCCTACAAATTCAAAGATCCCATCACTCCTCACTCTTTCTAATTTTTGGTAATTCACTAAAATGATTTACAAAATTCATAAAACTCCTATACTTTCAATTGCTGTGTTAGTGTAAAGGATATCACTCAGGTTCATCAGGTAAGATAGGGGGAAGAGCACATGACTGTGTTTAGTAGTGCATTCTCAGTGCAGAGAATCCCTCCTGCACTGCTGGTGGGAATGTAAACTGGGTCAACTCCTGTGGTGAAGAGTCTGGAGAACCCTCACAAGGCTAGAAATGGACCTTCCTTATGACCCAATAATTCCGCTCCTAGGGATATATCCTAAGGAGTCAAGCACATCCGTCCAAAAAGATCTGTGTATACCTATGTTCTTAGCAGTATTATTTGTAATAGCCAAAACCTAGAAACAACCCAGGTGCCCAACAACAGATGAGTGGCTGAGCAAGTTGTGGTCTATATACACAATGGAATACTACTCAGCTATTAAGAATAAAGAAGCCATCTGGATGGAGATAGAGGGAATTATGTTAAGTGAGATAAGTCAAAGACAAAGATGAGTATGGGATGATCTCACTCATAAACAGAAGTTGAGAAAGAAAAACAGAAAGGGAAACACAAAGCAGAAATTGACTGAGTTTGGAGTATGGCACCAAAGTAAAAACTCTGGGGAGAGGGTGAGGGTAGATTTTGAGCTCCACCATAGGAGGATGGGGACAGGGACACAAACCTTTGGTGGTAGGAATGGTGTTAATAAACACTCCTATTAACTTATAGTTTTATAAATCATGGTTCGAGCCCCCAGCTCTCCATCTGCAGGCGGGTCATTTCACAAGCAGTGAAGCAGGTCTACAGGTGTCTATTTTTCTCTCCCCCTCTGTCTTTCCCTCCTCTCTTCATTTCTTTCTGTCCTATCCAACAACAGTGACAGATGTATGCAATAACAACAACAACAATAAACAACAAGGGCAACAAAAGGGAAAAAATAGCCGCCAGGAACAGTGGATTCATAATGCAGGCACTAAGCCTCAGCAATAACCCTGGAGATAAAACAAAACAAAACAAAACAAAACAAAACACTATTTAATCAATATAAGAGGGAAAACAGATTGAATATTTCGAACTTTTTGATGCATAGACCTGCTCTGAGTATATATTCCTTCGATCTAGGCATTTACGGTTTCAAATTAGCAACCTGATTGAATTTTAACAGTGGCTTAAATTGTTAATATGTTTCTAATAATGACTGAAAAAAATTAAATCACCTATATCCTTAGACCAGGGAGAACAGAAGTAACTGGTGTTGTCAGTAAATAAGATACATTTATTTGTAATTAGCATTAAATGACATAAATCATGATAAGGTCTTGTATGGTACACTAAATATTAACCATAGGATTTTCAAAGTAAACCAAACCCCCAAATTACCTGGTTATAACAACTATCTTTTGCCTTCTTAAATTCTAAGATAGCAAGAACCTTCCCTATTCTCTATAAAACCCACATTTCTCCCAGTCCTGGAACCTCTGGGGACATGACTTGTTTTCCTTCATGGTTTTCTTGATCCATACCATTTGACACTGTATCTACTGATGGCAACGGAACCATTGTGACCAGTACCACCTTGACATGTTTCACTTTGGATTGTGTCCAGAGACAATAGGCATGGAATGTCAAATCTTCAGCTCCATTACTCTGGTAAGACCTTTCCTAGTCATGGGACTTAATTCCATTTTGGGTGGCATACTTCCTAACAAAGCCGCAAAACCTAGATATAGGGCCCATGAGACAGAGCACATGGTGCACACGTATCTGTAAGTTAGGGAAAAATATATACCTTAGAGTAAAAGTGTGCAGTGATCCCCATAACAACTCAATAAGTACAAGTAGAAAGACCTAAAAAAGACACCATGAAGTACTTAATCAAATTGTTTCTATTTAGACCTAGATGCCCTCCTCACCTACTTCCTATTTCACTTCCCTCAATCACCCGAAGTCCAACTGAGTCAGACAAAGTAAGGAATACAAAAGCTGGATAAGGGGAAGAGACTGGCATACTTTCATGATGACTCTTTTGGTCACTACCAGGCCATCCCATCATCTGGGGTCCTAGTCAGGGAGTCCTGGGATTCCCACTGAGATATGATGGGTCTAGACCTCAAACAGATCCCTCTCTTCACCATCACTGGTCATCTCTGTTAGGAACAGCATTGTGGATCCTCTTGTGGGCCTTTATAGGACCTTGCCCTCAATGTAGAACAAATTGGTGGGGACTGCCCCACTCTCCAAAGGGATGAACATACCCTGCCACTTGAGGAAGACTGGTCCTGAAATGAGTGCAGCCTAGAATGTTCCTAGCTATGACCATGCTTTGCGAGCTCAGACTTCCAGGGATGCAGAAGTTTCATAGGCTCCTGTGCTGAATATGGGTCCCAGATCAGATCAATGAGGTTTACAGTTAACAGTAGTTATATACCTTTTTTTTTTTTCCATATTGGGGAGCTACTGTCTTCCCTGGTCTAGTCTTATAGTCTCATTTCCAACTCTGACACTATTTCCCTAGACAATACCTTTAGTCCACCTACATGCTAGCTGTTGGTCTCAGGCAAAAATTAGTAAAGTCATAGGCCCCTTGGAGTATGCCTAAAATAGACTTCCTGGCTTTTCCCAAAATGGAGACCCCAAATCTTGTCTGCTCTGTTCTTACCTTTAGGTTCATGCTTTCTAAACAATTTGTTCTGCTTTATATCTTAATGCTTTTCAGCCACCAAGTTTCAGATCCTACTATGACACTAGCCTGACTTCCCTGGGCAGACGACCTCACCATTGTGTCCTGGAAGCCCACCTCTCCAGAGCCCTACCCCACTAGGGAAAGATAGAAACAGGCTGGGAAATGGATCAACCTGCCAATGCCCATGTTCAGTGGAGAGCAATTCCACTTTTTTTTTTTTTTTTTTTTTTTTTTTTACCAAAGCACTATTCGCCGCTGGCTTATGGTGGTGCAGGGGACTGAACCTGGGACTTTGGAGCCTCAGGTGTGAGAGGCTCTTTGCATAATCATTATGCTGTCTAACCCTGCCTGAGAAGCAATTCCAGAAGTCAGACCTTCCGTCTTCTGTACCCCTTAATGATCCTGGGTCCATACTCCCAGAGGGATAAAGAATAGGAAAGCTTTCAAAGGAGGAGATGGGATGTAGAAATCTGGTGGTGGGAACAGTATGGAATTATACCCATTATATCCTGTGGTCTTGTTGACCATTATTAAACCATCACCACCACCACCACCACCAATAATAATGAAAGAAATAATAATCAACCCATGTCTGCAACCTTGGGAGAACTACTGTAGCTTTCAGTGGAGGGAATGGAGATATGGAACTCTGGTGGTGGGAACAATGTGCAATTATACCTCTATTACTTTATAATATTATAAATCAATATTAAGTCATTAATAACATTTTTAAAAACTGGTCCTTTAAAAAATGTGTAAAACCAGTCATAAACTTAAAGGCTCTAGAAAAGCAAGTAATACCTGCAAGGTTTTCCCTGTTTGCCAAACGACTGCTCTTTCCACTGTATTCTGCCTCTCACAGTGATTTCACATGTTCTGCCTTCTAGAACTTCATAATCTCTAGTATATTGATCCTCTGAACTCCTTGTACTTAATTCACCTGCATTTAGATGATGACTTGGAACTAACTGTGGGAAGAGACATTTCTAGAAATCTATCCAATGCCCTGGAGCTCTTTCTTACTTTAATTTCTCTTCACTGCCTTTGTGTGAAGGTTGTGGGTGCTCCTGTCAGAATCAAGGTGTTTGAAGAGGGTAGCAGCTTCAGTCTTTCAGACATCTGAGGACTGAAGTGGGATCAAGAACAATGCCTGCCTGGTGTCTCCATCCAAACCCAGCATACTAAGTTAAGTCCTAACCTACATGGGCAGTTTTCTCAATATACTCACCAGTGTAAAACCAACCTTACCTGTCTGCCCTGTGAGGCAGGAAGGGGACTGGAAAGTATCAGTGCATCTGTCACAAGAAACTCCTGACTGCTCCTGACTTGGATGTTTGATTATGAGTTTCTCCAACCTGCTAACACCTATGTCCAGTGGAGAGGCCATTACAGAAGGCAGACCTTCCACCTTCTGCACCCCATAATGACCCTGGGCCCATACTCCCAGAGAGATAAAGAATAGGAAAGCTGTCAGGGGAGGGGAAGGAATATGGAGTTCTAGTAGTGGGAATTGTGTAGAGTTGTACCCCTCTTATCTAATGGACTTGTCGATCATTATTAAATCAATAAAAAATATGAATTTCCCAACAAAACTGAGAAGATTTTTCTCTCCTTTTAAATTTTTTTCATTATCTTTATTAATTGGATAGAGATAGCCAGGAATTGAGATGAATAAGGACTTTAAAAGGGAGAGAGAGAGAGAGAGACACCTGCAACACTGCTTCACCTCTTGCAAAGCTTTCCCCCTGCAGGTGGGGCCTGGGGCCTGGAACCCAGGTCTTTGTGCTTTGAAATATGTTCCTCAACCAGTTGCACCACAACCCAGTCCCTGAGAAGATTTCTCTTCAACTCTCAAAACTACTAAGGGTAGAAAACCAGAATTTAAAAATAAAAAGCCGAGGTTCAACTACTGCCTGGTGAAAAAAAATACAGACACAGTGTTTAACTCTCTTCTAACTGTATGAGCATTTGTTGTTATGTTAAAAAAAAAAAAAGAACTAAATCCTGTGGGAAGTGTAGTTACACAGGGTGAGTTTGGACAGACTGCACCACTTCCCCCCAGACCCTGCGCAGGACCAGCCAATAATAACAAGAATCCGACAGCTGGAATACATTCTGGATTTCTAATCTGAATATTTACCCATGATTATAGGGTTACCCCCCCACAATGTTCCCATACGAATAGACTTACATTTTAAAATCAAGTCCCCAAGCCTCTTAAATAATACCCATCTCATGACTCATACTCTCTGCTCAATTCCAGCTTAGTGACTTGAGAAAACAATCACCAACTACAGTCTGAATTCACCAGTGAGACCCACTCTCTGACTTACCAAAGTCCAATTTCAGGAGCAAGAAGGGGTGTTCTTTGTACGTGTAGTGGTGAGGGGTATAGGAGTGGGGGAGGCTGTCATGGGAGAGAGCCCTTCTTTGGGTTGAACTTTGGAAGTAATCTAGTGACCTTTTCGGTGTGTTGTCATAAGCAGCAGATCTGCCCTTCAGATTAAGTTGGGCATAAACTGACATTAGAGAGAGAGGGAGAGAGAGAGATCATTTCACTTTTTCAGGGTCACCAGCAGTAGAGGGGTCATAAAGGACAAGGAGAGGAAACAGCACTGTGTTTTGAGGAGTAACATTATCTGCTGAGTGGGCCTGGTGTGTCTTAGACTCTGTAGTTTGGAAGAAGTATGTTTCTTACACTGAATTTTGCTATGTGCTGCTAAGAAATAAAACTATCTGCAGCAGGCGCTGGAGAGATATAAACTGTACATTTGCTTCAGGGCTTTTCCTCAACTCTCTGTGCCTGGACAAACATGAAACTGCATTTCGTGGCTGCTGGCCCATCCGGAGTGGGAAAGCATCCTGCTCCACTGGCAAGACATCAACCAAAGTCTACAGGACCATGAACACAAAGAATGGTTTCTTATCCACCTCTAGAGAAAAATCACTTCCAGGATCTGAGGCCTGCCACACACCATGGAGAAAAGGCCTTATTGATAGGGTCAGAGAGTCTTGTAGCATTATCTCCACAGTCCAAATGTCACCCACACTTTAGAACCAAACGAGCACCTTCACTAAGAGCCAAGAGGAAAGTAGACACATGGATCCTTAACTGTGGCCAGAATGGTGGGACTTATAAAGAATCAGTCAGGTTTATAAAGAGTCACAGTCAGGACTGTGTTATCAGCTGACCTTTACAGGTACCCCATGACTGAATGGAAACATCTGGATTTTTTGTGAAGTGAGCAGAGGAGGACTTTCAACATCCTCTGAGGTGGTAGCTATGGGGTGAAGCAACAACAGGTGTGGGCCTTGGAGAATACAAGTGACCATGACTTACACTCAGATTTATTTCAAAATTATAACGATAGAAGCTTTATTTTTTCTTTTCTTTCTTTCTTTCTTTTTTTTTTTTTAACCTTACCTTGCCCCCTCCTCAATCCCTCTGTCTTCCTTCCTTTCTCTTTTTTCTTTTGCCACAGGATTATCACTGGACTTGATACTAATGCTACAAATCCATCACTCCTGGGGGTCATTTTTTTTCTTTTTTTCTTCTGTCTAATTTATTTTGACAGGACAGAAAAGAATTGAGAGGAGGGGGAGATAGAAAGGGGAAAGATAGAAAGACACTTGCAGACCTGCTTTACTGTTTGTGAAGCATCCCCTCTGCAGGTGGGGAGTGGGGATTTGAACCCCAGTCCTTGTGCATGGTGATGTGTGTGCTTAACTGGGTGCACAGGATGCATTGGATCGACCTTCTCGTGGTGCATCCCGTGAGTACCCATTCATTGGGGAAACTGATGATCCTTCCTAGCCGACTGAATCCACATGGATCCCAGTCACTTTCAAAGCCAGCAACAAGCAGCTCCTGACACCTTTCAACCTGACCTGTTGACTGGCTACGGAAGAAGGGCAAACGCTAGAAGAAGAAGAACTGGGTGCACCATAGCCCAGCCTTTTGTTTTCTTTTCTCTTTTATTTATTTATTCCCTTTTGTTGCCTTTGTTGAAGTTATTATTGTTGTTGTTATTGATGTCGTCATTGTTGGATAGGACAGAGAGAAATGGAGAGAGGAGGGGAAGACAGAGAGGGGAAGAGAAAGATAGACACCTGCAGCCCTGCTTCACCGCCTGTGAAGCGACTCCCCTGCAGGTGGGGAGCCGAGGGCTCAAACCAGGATCCTTACACCAGTCCTTGCGCTTTGTGCCACGTGCGCTTAACCCGTTGTGCTACCTCCTGACTCCCTCTTCTTTTCTTTTCTTTTCTTTTCTTTTCTTTTCTTTTCTTTTCTTTTCTTTTCTTTTCTTCCTTTTTCTTTCCCCTTTCCTTCTCTCCTCTTCTTTTCTAAAAAATATTTTTATTTATTTATTATTGGATAGAGACAGATATTGAGAGGGGAGAGGGAAAGGGAAAGAGAGAGGCACCTGCAGCCCTGCTTTACCACTTGTGAAGCTATCCCCTGAAGGTAGGGACTGAGGACTTGAACCTAGGACCTTGTGCACTGTAATGTGTGTGCTTTACCAAGTGCACCACCGTCTGGCCCCTCTTTTCTTCTTTTTGTTATCACTGGGGCTCCATGTCTGCACAGAATCTTATGCTCCTGGTGTGCTCTCATATGTGATATGACAGAAAGAAATTAAAAGCAGAGAAAGAGTAAAAAGAGATAAAGATAGATGCCTGTACCACTTATAAATCTACCCCCTGAAAGTGGGGAATGGGTGCTTGAATCCAGGTCCTTGAATGGTTGGTTATGTGTGTGGTCAGTGTAGTGCACCACTGCCTGGCCCCTGCCAGTAGCAATGTTCTAATTGTTTTGCATGTGGTTACTGTTCTCAAGTCACTATCCTTACATTACCTGCCACTGAAGCTGATGCCAGTGGGAAGAGATAGAAAACCTGGCTGTTGGAACATCTTGCATTTGTCATGCCTTTAAACACATCAGCCTCATGTTCTGCCCACAACAACCACCCAGGCGTCACAGATGTCACTGAGTATCATGCAGTGAAACAGAACTTACAAGTGACGTATTGAGTCTTGCCTAAGCATCTATGTATTGTGCCAGGCCGAAGACCAGGTGTGAGGATTTAATGACATTTTCCTCTAAGCTTGTGAGGTTGGCACTTTAACTAATCCAACCTTACAGATGAGTAGATCAAAGCACAGGTAATTTGCCCCAGGTCTTGTAGCTATGGCAAGGCTATGACTTGAATCCAAGCCTCCTGAGCCCACATCTGGAGACTGTGAGTCACATCTGCTAAAAGGAGATTCCTAACTAGTCATTCATAAGATCAGGCTGTTTACACTCAAGCTTGGAATTTCTAGTGTGTTGGCAAGATTATGGGATGGGTCCACATGTCCAGAATGGTCCTGCTTGATCTGTAGCAAGGGTCTTTTTAAATTCTGTCCAGTATTTTGGTAAGGCCAAGCTTTCCTTTGAAAGGCTTCAGCTTTTAGAATAGATTTTAGAGGACAGATTCTTGAAGAAAAGAGTCCAGGCTCAGAAGTAGCAGTAGGTGTAGGTGTGACTGAGAAAGTGAAGTCAGGACCATAGAAGCAAATAAAAATGGGCAAAAAATCAATCAATCAAACAAACAAACAAAATTAACTATTACCTTGGGAACACTATGGTAGTTTCTACTGAAGGGGGATGGGGACACAGAAGGCTGGTGGTGGGAATGGTGTGTGGTTATACCTCTATTATCTTTGATTTTGTAAATCACTAATAAAAAAAAAGGAAGGAAAAATGTAGTAGAAGCTTCATGAATATTGGTCAAATGACAGCTGTTTTTGCATCACTTGACATGTTGCCAGGCTCCTAAATTTCATGCCTGGAAATGGGAGTTATTAGCTGGAACTCAGGAAATTACAGGGTCCTACTCTCTGAAGTCTTCACTGGTAAGGCAGGAGTTTTTTTTTTTTTTTTTTTTTTTTTTTTTTTTTTATTTGCTTGCTTGCTTTGTTTTGTTTTTTAATGGGGACACTGCTCAGGTCTGGCTTTTTGGTGGAAGTCTTTTACATAACCATTGTTCTATCTCCTAGGCCATAAGGCTGGAGTCTGAGGGCAACAGTGCAGAGACAGATTGGCAAGGAGTTCCCAAGCATCCAAGCAGTCCTCCTCTTACACAACAGTCATTTCACCCGCTAGGGAACTGGTAAAGAACTAAAGTAGAGATGAATATATATATTCATCTATATCTTAACAAGAAGTAGACTACAGGTCAGAAAAATGGCCAAATTGGAAGAATTGTGAATAATCTGAGTGAGAACTCATTGAGTGCAAAAATATGTAGGAAATAAAAATGTGTGGTTAAAAAAAGTGTCTGTGGTTATGTATATCCCACTTCTTAGCTCTGTAGGTCATAGGTGATTTATGTAAGTAGGAACCAAATACATCTTTCTTTTAAAAGTAGCACTGTGTTTTCATTACCAGGCAATAGCCTTAATATCCATCGGTATTTAATACAATGGCACCTCCATTTCATAAACGATCCAGCTTTAGGATTTATATAAAATATTTTGTAACTCACATGCTAGCTGAGGAAATTGCTTTATGAAACAAGAAAATGCAAAGAAGGTTTTGTACTTACTTCTATGGCAAAAAATACGATGCAGATGCAAAATACTTCCCGTGTGGTTTAGAGAAACTGTACCTTATATATTTAGTCAAAGTAACCTTTTAGAATAAGGGGAATTGCCCTAGAACTCACAGGTGGGTAGATTAAGATGCATCACTGGGAATCAAGGCATTTGCTCATGGAGGTAGGAATAATGTGAGGAGGGATTGGACACAACCCCAGCCCCTGAGGAAAAAGTCAAGGAGAGTACACATATAAAGCTGATTATTTCCACAGGCTTGCGGAGGCACCAGGCCTGAAGTTTCAATAATGCAGGTGTTAATGTTTTCTTTGCTTGCAATGTGGTCTGGGTGGTGGGGTACTCTTTTATAATCAGGTGGATCTGAGTTCTTGGCGTTGTCACTGTTTGCATTGTGCATGACAACGTGTCACATCTTCCTCAGTGGTGGTTTCCCTCTTGGTGACTCATTATGAAGAATTTACTTCGGTTGACTCTGACCCCACCTTTTATTTTTAGAATGACATTGGGCAGGCACTTAGCTGGGGGGAAAATTGCTACTCTTCTTTTTTCCACTTCTCTCTCTCTTCTTGGTTATTGCAATAGCTTGCCTGATATGAGCAACTGGAAAAAAAAAGTATTGAATTAACACTGGCTTATAACATCATGTGGGCTTCAAGTGTATAGCCTTGTAAATTAAATATACATATACTACATCATGCTTATCATCAAAATCTAGTTTTTGTCTACCACCATAATTAATCTCCTTTTACTAGATTTATGCACCCCTTTTCCTAAGATTTTATTTTTGTTTGTTTATATGTATATATACACACATATGTATATGAGTGAAATCATAAGGTGTCTGGTTCTCCATCTGACTTATTTCACTTAACATAATAAAGTCTAGGTTCATTCATGTTATTGCAAGTGGAAGGATTCTTTTACTTATCTCTTTCTTTTCTCTTCTTTTCTTTTCTTTTCTTTCTTTCTTTCTTCCTTTCTTTCTCTCTCTTCTTCCCCTCCTTTTCCTCCTTCTCCTTCTTTTCCAAGATCTCCTTATTGAGGAAATGTTGATTTACAGGATTTTTTCAAAGAACAGGTCCACATTTCCCCCTAGATAGGTATTAGTACATTAATACATTTCACCCTCAACTAAACCATCATCATATTCTACCACAGGGTCTTAGTTGCCAGCCTTCCTTTAAGTAATCCTCCCTTTTCCTTGCCAAAACCCTTAAGTTTGCTGTGACAGAGTATAGTCCATTAAGTACTTTGTTTCTTAGAGCCCCTCCCCATCACCTCTGATGATTCATATTTCTTGTGTATATATATGCACCACATCTTCTTTGGTACTCATCTGCCACTTGGCTTGATTGCACCTCTTGGCTATTGTAAACAGGGCTTTGAGAAAGATGAAAGTGTAGTTATCTCTATCACTACACCAGTGGAATGAGCAAGCACTATACTGGTTTTTGCCACCACCTTCTCTCTCTTGGATTATTATAATAATTTGCCTGCCGTGGACTTTTCTTTTTATTATTTATTTATTAAGGAGATTAATGGTTTACATTCAAAAGTAAAATATAGTAGTTTGTACATGTGTAACATCTCTTGGTTTTCACATAATAATTCAACCCCCACTAGGTCCTCTTCTGCCATCATATTTCAGGACCTGAACCTTTCCTTCTCCCCAGAATCTTTTACTTTGGTGCAATACACCAAACCCAGTCTCAGTTCTGCTTTGTATTTTCTCTTCTCTTCCTGTTTTTCAACTTCTGTCTCTGAGTGAGGTCATCCCAAACTCATTCTTCTCTTTCTGACTTATCTCACTTAACATGATTCCATTAAGCTCCATCCAAGATGAGGTGAAAAAGGTGAATCCACCATTTTTAATAGCTGAGTAGTATTCCACTGTGTATATATACAACTCTCTGTGCCACTCATCTGTTGTTGGACGCCTGGGTTGCTTCCAGGTTTTGGCTATTACAAATTGTGCTGCTATGAACATAGGCATACACAGATCTTTTTGGATGAGTGTGTTAGGTTCCTTAGGATATTATCCCTAGGAGAGGAATTGCAGGGTCCACTTCTAGCCTTCTGAGAGTTCTCCAGACTGCTCTCCATGGGGTTGGACCAATTTACATTCCTACCAACAGTGCAGGAGGGTTCCATTGTCCCCACAATCTCTCCAGCATTTGTTGTTGCTTCTATCTTTTCTGATGACATTCTCACAGGAGTGAAGTGGTATCTGTTTGTTTATTTGCATTTCTCTGACAACAAATGTTTTGGAACACTTTTTTAAAAAAATATGTTTGTTAGCCTTTTGGATCTCTTCTTGGTGAATATTCTGTTCATATCCTCTCCCATTTTTGGATGAGGTTATTTGGTTTTTTTTTTTTTTTTTTTGCTGAGTTTGGTGAGCTCTTTATATATTTGGTTATTAGCCTCTTGTCTCATGTATGGCTTGTAAAAATCTTCTCTCATTCTGTAAGAGGTTCTTTTTTTTAAAAATTGCCACCAGGATTTTTGCTGGGGCTCAATGCCTACATGATAAATTCACCACTCCCAGTGGTCATTTCTTCTTCCTTCTTTCTCTTCTCCTCCTCCTCCTTCTTCTTCCTCTTCTTTCATCCTTTCTCTTTCTTCCCTTTCCTCTTCCCATTCTTCTATTTTTTATTTTATTTTATTTTTTTAACCAGAGCACTGCTTAGCTCTGGCTTATGGTGGTGTGGTGATTGAACCTGGGACTTTGGAGCCTTAGGCATGAAAGTCTCTTTGCATAACCATTATGCTATCTACCCCCTAACTCTCTCCTCCTCCATCTCCTCCTCCTCCATTTCCTCCTTTTCCTTTTACCACCAGGATTACTGTTGGGGCTCCTTGCCTACAAAATAAATCTACTTCTTCTAACATTCGCTTTCCCCCCCTTAATTTAACAGGACAGAAAACACTGAAGGGGGTGGGGTGGGTGCTAGCACATCTAGTTAAGTGTATGTATTACAATGCATAAGGATCCAGGTTCAAGCCCCTGGCCCCCACCTGCAGGAGGAAAGTTTCATGAGCAGTGAAGCAATGCTACAGGTCTCTCTCTCTCTCTCCCTCTCCCTCTCCATTCCTTTCCCTTTCAATTTCTCTCTGTCTCACCAAATAAAATAAATAAATAATTTTAAAAAATTAGAAAGTAAGAAAAAACAAAGCAGAACTTGGACTGGAGTTGGTGTATTGCACCAAAGTAAAAGACTCTGGGGTTCGGAGAGAGGGTTCAGGTCCTAGAACCTGATGGCAGGGGAGGACCTAGTAAGGGTTGAATTGTTATGTGGAAAACTGAGAAATGTCATGCATGTACAAACTATTGTATTTTATTGTTGACTGTAAACCATGAATCCCCCAATAAAGATAAATAAATGAATAAATAAAGAAAACTTAAAGAGAGGAGGAGATAAAGAGGAAGAGAAACAGAGAGACACCTGAAGACCTGTCTCTCCACTTGTAAAGCATACCCCCTCCATGCAGGTGAGGAGCAGGGCATGACTCTGGGTCCTTGTACATGGTCACGGGCACTCAGTCAGGTGTACCACCACCTACTCTACTCTCTCTCCCTCCCTCTCTGTCTGTTTCTCTCTCTTATTTTATTAAACAGGGTGGAGAGAAACTGAAAGTGATGTGGGAGACAGAGAGGAAGAGAAAAAGAGAGATACACCTGCAGATCTGCTTCATCACTTGTGCAGGTGGGGTGTGGGGGCTTGAACCCCAGTCCTTGTGCATGGTAATGTGGGCACTCAACTGAGTGTGCAGCTGCCCAGCCCTCAGACTTTTTTTTTATGTCTAAGATAAGATCATGTCCCTGTCCCTCTCATGCTTCTGATTTAGCAGAGGTTTCTCATCCTCAGTTTACTGAGAATAAAAACTAGAGGTGCCCTTCATAAAACATCACCTGCTCCAGCTGTCTGTGCTCTGACCTATCTCCTGTCATAACCTGAATTCCTGACTCCACTCTCACGTTCACCTGAAGCGTTCCTTCTTCTGTACCCACAGGCTCTGCTTTCTAATGTTCTTAAATCTTTGTTCAAATATCTGATGATCCTGTTTAATTCTACAAACCATTCTGTTCCTCCATTCTTCCCTTCCTGATCTTTCTTATCTTCCTTTTATTTCTACTTTGTTCAAGACACTCATTACTCTCTCACACACTGAATGATCTACACATTTATTTGATTTGCTGTCTTTCCCCCTGGAGATGTAAGTTCCTTGAGGTCAAGCATCTTTAATTTATTCACCATGTGTTCCAATGTCCTAGAACAGTACCTAACACACAACAAGTGCTCAATAAATATTTTTGGAACAGATGTACACATAATCTCCTCCCACCACCTCTCTCTCTCTCTTACACACACACACACACACACACACACACACACACACACACACACACACACACACACATCATTTGTTCTCACCAACAACAATGCCAATTACATTTCAGAATTACAAAAATAATTGCTGGCATTACGTGTTGCATTCTATAAACAGTGTTTGCACTATTCTACCATCAAGTTGACCTTTGAAGACCATGCTGAAGTTAGGTTATAGGAAGGAAGGGAAAAATGCATGTATGTTTTCTATCCTCTTGGTGTTAAGACTCCAACAAACATATAAAAAAAAGGCTACACAGGGTAGATAGCATAATGGTTATGCAAAGAGACTCTCGTGCTTGAGGCTCCAAAGTCCCAGGTTCAATTTCCCTTATACTATAAGCCAGAGCTGAAAAATGCTCTGTTAAAAAAAAAAAAGATACCGGTAATCAAGAAAAATAGATATGATTAGTAGTTTCATGTGAAGCAGTTTCTTGCAAATAGCTTTTAAGCCCTGTTATTTGTTACAATATGTCCAAAATCTTTCCTTTACTCCATTGCCTGGACTTTTTGCATACAGAATAAATGAATCTTTTTAAAAAATAATCTTTTATTAGTGATTTAATAATGATTGGCAAAATTGTGGTATAAAACAGGTTTAATTCCATACAATTCCCACCACCAGAGTTCCCTCCCCTCCATCAGAAATTTCCCTATTCTTTATCCCTCAGGGAGCATGGACCATTATGGATTATTATGGAATGCGGAAGGTGGACGGTCTGGCTTCTGTAATTGCTTCTTTGCTGGACATGGGAATTGGCAGGTCAATCCATACCCCCAGCCTGTTTCTGTCTTTCCCTAGTGTGATGGAGCTCTGGGGAGGTGGGCTTCCAGGACACATTGGTGAGGTCGTCTGCCAAGGGAAGTCATGTTCATAGTAACATCTGCAACATGGTGGCTGAAAAGCATTAAGATATAAAGCAGAACAATTTGTTTAATAACCAGAAACTTAAAGATAAAAGTATAGCAGATGAAATTTGGGGTCTTCACGTTGCAAGGAGCTAGGAAGTCTATTTTAGGTATCGAATAAATGAGTCTTACTTAAAGACAAAGGAGCAGACCTGATATTTCCATCTTCTCTTTAATAATGCGCTACTGTGGCCTTCAGTGCATCACAGACTAGGAAGTGGTGCAGTCTGGTAACTGAAAGTATTGTTCTTAGGTGCACAGCCTGGAGTCACATCCTGCTTTGTCACCGAAAAATTGTATCACTTGAACATCCTAAGTGCTCAGAGTTTACTGAATACCTACAGTGTTATCTCAGTAGGGAAATTATCCTTCTCTGAGTGAAGCAAGCCTTGTGAAGTGCTCAGAGCAGTGATTGTCCTGATTCAATGCTAGAAGTCATTGTAGTTATGGTTACTCAGGAATCAACTATTTAACGTGAGCTGTTGCCTGACCTTCGAATTCCCTCTTAACTTGCTGTCCTTCTTCATGTTATTTCCAAGTGTCTTCATTGCACTAGATCTCTTTCGTCCTTAGTCTGGACTCTTACTGTTTACTCATTCTTGCTTTTTCCTTTGGCTTCTGATTTCTTTTACCAGCATCAGACCTAGTGTTTTCTTCTTGGTTTATTCTCTGGGTCCTTCCAAGTTGAATCCATATCTTACTCCAACACCATCACTTTTGGCTTTACTCCTTGCTCTCCCTTCAATGTAGCTTTTGGAGCTTATCTCTTAGTGTCTGTGATAATGATACTGATTGGAAGCCAGCTGAACATTTTCTTACCTCTTTCAAGGATCTTTTGAGAAAGAACATTCATTGGTCCTGTTACAGTCAATTTTTGCTGAGCCTTTATCTCCATTCTTGTTTTCCCAGGTGCAGCCTGACCTTGGAAAACAGCCCTATATAGTTGAGAGGTGAAGGAAAGAGTTTCATTTATTCAACAAATATTGATGGGACACAAACAAACTGCTTGGTATAGAACCAGGCACACATATACAACTGCTCCCCTGCAGGAACTCATGTGGTTCAGAGATGTGATTGAAATATACTGCTACCTCATGGCACCTTGTGTGGAAGGCAGTTGTAACTTGCCTCACTGGGATAGATATGGCTGGAGGGGTAGTATTTCTGGAATTTGAATACAAGTTCTGTCACTGACTGGACACACAACTGGGAGCAGGCTGCTTACCCTCTTAAGATACTCAGTTTTTTTCATCTAAAATGGAGTGATAACCCACCCTTCCCAGAGTCATTAATTATTATTTTCCTTTATTTTTAAAAAAATTATTCTTGGTCTTTCAGTTTGCTGAGCAATCGAGGGAAAGAGTGGAGAGAAGTGAGGGGATAGGTGTCTGAACTTTTTAGTCATGGTACCTGTTTCTTCACACTTTGGTCTCAGTGTGAAATAGCTGTCTCTGGGACGAATGCTTGGTATTTTGGGACACTTCCCCTGTCTTTCTCTCCAAGATCCAAGGTCCTATGGAGGCCCCCAAAGGAGTCCATTATGTTGTTCCTGATGGAGATGACCAGTGACAATGGAGAGAGGGATCTATTCGAGATCAAGGCTCATCATGTCAGTTTGGGAATCCCAGGACTCCCCGACTAGGGCCCCAGCTGATGGGGTGGCCTGATAGTGACTAAAGAATCATCATTAAAGTATGCCAATCTCTTGCCCTTATTCAGCTTTTGTAGTCCTTACTTTGATAAGGTTAGCTTTGGAGTTAGTGAGGGAAGTGTAATAGGAAGTAGGTAAGGAGGGTATCTAGGTCTAAGTAGAAACTATTTCATTAGGTACTTTATGGTGTCTTGTTAGGTCTTTCTCTTTGTTTGCTTCATTTATTGACTCACTGCAAACTACTGGGCACTTTTGCTTTCAGGTATATATTTTGCCCTAATTATGGATACATGTGTACATCTGTCATATCTCATGGGACCTGGTCTCTATCTAGGTTTTGAGGCTTTGTCAGGAAGTGGACCACCCTAAATGAAATTAAGGAGTCATAAGAGAAAGGAAAGGTCTCACCAAAGTATTGATGCTGAAGGGTTGACATTCCAAGCCTGACATCGCTGAACACATTCTGCAGTGAAGCATGCCAAGGTGGTACTCATTGCAATGAATATGTTGGGATCAGCAGATGCTGTAACAGTTGGTATGAATTGAGAGAAGCATGCAGAAAAATGAGCCCTACCTTAGAGGTTCCAGGACTGGGGGAAATATAAGGCCTCAATATTCTTGATATCCATTTATTCACTTTTTTTTTTTGCTCCCAGGGTTATTGCTGGGGCTCGGTGCCTGCACCATGAATCCACCGCTCTTGGAGGCGATTTTTTCCTCTTTTGTTGCCCTTATTGTTTTTTTATTGTTGTTGTAGCTATTGTTGATGTCATTGTTGTTGGGTAGAACAGAGAGAAGTGGAGAGAGGAGGGGAAGACAGAGAGGAGGAGAGAAAGATAGACACCTGCAGACTTGCTTCACCGCCTGTGAAGTGACTCCCCTGCAGGTGGGGAGCCGGGGCTCGAACCGGGATCCTTAGGCCGGTCCTTGAGCTTTGTGCCATGTACGCTTAACCTGCTGCACTACTGCCCGACCCATTTGTTCAGTTTTTATAGAGGGAGAGAGACAAAGAAGAGCATGGGGGAAGATGGAGAGACACCTACAGGACTAGTCCCATCACTCATGAAGCTTACCCCCTGCAGGTAGGGACCAGGGACTTGATGGATCTTCACACATGGTAGTGTGTGCATTCTATTGGGAGAGTAAAATCCAGTTTTTAAAATTATTTTTTAAGGGGTCATGTGGTAGCACAGCGAGTTAAGCACACATGGCACGAAGCACAAGGGCTGGTGCAAGGATCCCGGTTTGAGCCCCTGGCTCCCCACCTGCAGGGGAGTCACATCACAAGCGGTGAAGCAGGTCTGCAGGTGTCTAACTCTCTCTACCCCCTCTCTGTCTTCCCCTCCTCTCCCCAGTTCTCTCTGTTATGTCCAACAATGATAAAATCAATAACAACAACAGTAATAACTACAACAACAATAAAACAACAAGGGCAACAAAAGGGGGGAGAAGCAAAATTTAAAAAATTATTATTTTTATTATTTTTATTTATTGGATAGAGACAGCCAGAAATCTCGGGGGGGGGGGGTTAGAGAGGGAGAGAGACAGACACCTGCAGCCCTACTTTACCACTTGCAAAGCTTTCCCCCAGCAGACAAAGAGTGGTGGGGAAGTTGTTAGCTTGGTGGCTTGAACCCGGATCCTTGCATATTGTAATGTATGTGCTCAACAGGTGCACCACCACCTGTCGTTCCCCCCCTTTTTATTTCGAGGTAGAGGTGCGACAGGAGAGAGGGTAAGAGAGGATACACCTCAGCACTGCTCCACCATCCGTGGAGCTCCCAGGTACTGCCTGTGGTACTCTCATGGGGTGCTGGGGCTCAAACCCTGTATCTCACACATGGTAAGATATGCACTCTACTAAGTGAGCTGTCTCTTGACCCAATAAACGAATCTCAAAGAAATAATCTGACCCAAGTACTGATAGTGCTGAAGCCAAGGCACCCTGGCATAGTGCAGAGTGTACAAGCTGTCATGACAGGGGGTCCCTGGCTGCACTCTGTCTTGGCAGAGCGCATGCTGTTCCTCTCAGCTCAGTGGGTCAGACTCTTTCTTATCTTATTCTCTTATACTCTCTACCTTGGCTCTCACTGATGTGGCAGACCTCTCTGAACATGGACTGTGACCTCTCTGGGTCAAATTGAGTCACCTCATCCCTTATAATGTTAGTTGGTGGTCAGGGCTGTTGAATTTCTACTGTCTGCACTGCACCGGAGCAGAGGAAGGTTCTGGAGCATTGCCTGGGTCCCTTTTCCTGCCTAGTTCTGCTGAACTTCCATTTTGGCTGTACCTTGCCCACCATTCCTGGCATAGTGAGGCCCAGTGATGGACTCATAACTGGAGGTCCCCATGAAGAACCCTTTGCGCCCGACTTCCTCTAGTTTGTCTGAAGTCTCTGAGCCCTGAGCTAGGATTTCTGGTTAGAGTCAAGAGACCCATAAGTCTAACTATGCCTCCTACTTCTCTATCAGCTCTTTCAGAATTGCAATGTCTTCTTTTCCTTTCCAATCCCTGTTGACACATTCACCTCCTGGGATCATATTTTGGTCTTTCCCAGGGTAGCACTTGCTCTCCCTCTTTCTTAGAGCTAAGGTCTGCAGGCGATGTGATTGCGGGAGTGAATGAAAAACTAAACTATTGATATATTCAAAATATTATTCTTACTGCATCACATATATGGCATATGTTCTTCCAGACTTTCTAGCTTAGCCTAGGCCACCATGTTCCTCTACCAGTGTTAACTTAACCCTGGTGGCGAACAAGGAACTGGGAGTGGTGGTATGAAAGCTTCTTACCATGTGTGCAGGAGGGACTTGTCCATAGATTCTCGTGGGAAATGAAGTGTTTACTTCCCTTAGGAGGAAAACTGACCGCTGACTAGGTCACAAGGCTCACTCCTGGACTTTGAGCAGCCATAGGGCAGTTCAACACCTGCACACTGTTTGCCTGGGTTATCTTGTTTTCTATGGGAAAAGCTGCAGCTTTGCACTCTTAATAAAGAGTATTAACATCAGTAACCTCGTGGCAGGGGTCGAGACTTTGGCCATATGTTTTATTTAACAACCATGCTCTACTTTGCTCACACAAATCTATCTTTGGGAATTGTATTCCAAGAAATCAATTTCCCAGTTTTGAATTTTATGACAAACACAAACACACACACACACACACACACACACACACACACACACCCCAGTGTGATGCATACATACATTTATATATACACATGCCTATGAACACATACATACATATACATATAACTTAAGAAAACATTGCTTTGTGATATTACAGTTTCTGATTTGGCTACTTTATTTTCATCATGCAGTGATAAAATAAAGTTATATGGTACTAAGCATAAAAGAAAAACAATGACAATTTCCCTTCATAAATCATTTAAATCATAAATCATAAATCATTCTCCTCAGAATTTTAAGTTCTTTTAATGACTCTTGTAGTTTAAAACTCCTGCTTCTACCAGTTTATATTTATGAAGGTGATTTTTTAAAAAAACAATGTTCATTTTTCTATAAATTATCATTTTATGAACATCAGAAATGCAAATGTGCAAACTTTATATTCATGTTTTATATGTCAACTTACTTAAGGGCCAGCAGATGTTTTGTGATCAATAAGGCACAGTTTATATACATTAGCCTGAAGTTTCCTTGGCTGGAAATGTTGGTTGGCAATATCCAAAATATGACTGAAAGAGAATGATGATAATCAGCAAGAAAGGATCATCAGTATGGCTATTGTGACAAACTTTATTTCAGCAGGGGAAGTAAAGTAGGTATTGATTTGAATTAAGATAGTAAGCCTGACCATGATTTTAAATAGATTGGAGTGTCCAGTTGGGAGTTTAATCTTGCTAAAATTAACCTTTCTGTAGCATGGGTTATACAAATGCTAACAGTCTTGCAACATTTTGCATAGTTTGCTTCTGAAAGAAATTGAGACCAAAAACAATGTCTGAAATATCTCATTTGCATTTGCAGTTAGTAAACAAAACATAATATTTTTCCCCTTATGCCTGCCGATCCCAATGAAGAGCAGAGACTAATATAATTTATTAAATACCTTGATTCTAGGGCATTATTTCATCTTAGGCTAATTGTTCCCTGCACTGACAGACATTAGAATTAGCTGGGGAACTGTAAAACAGCAAAACCCTCCCAGATCAATTAAATCAATCTCTCTGGCAGTGGCCTTGGGTATCAATATTAAAATAAAAAACCTAAATTTGATTTTTTAATTTTTTATTTGGTATTAATAATATGTTAAAAGATTGTAAGATCACAATATATAGTTCACACCACACCCACCAGCTAAATTCTGTATCCCATCCTCTCACCTCCCAAAAATAACTACCAGAGTTCTTACAAGTCTTAACAGTTTGCTTTCTTTCTTTTCAGGAAGTTCATATGAATCAGATCTCTAGATTCCACAAATGAATGAAACCATCTGGTAGTTGTCTTTCATTCTTATTTTGATAAGCATAATCATCTCCAGTTTCCTCCATTTTGTCCCAAAGAATACAATATCTTTTTTTTTATTATTGCAGAGTAGTGTTCCATGGATTATATCTGCCGTAACTTCTTTAGCCAGTCATTTGTTGATGAACATTTAGGCTGTTTCCACTCTTTGGCTATTGTGAAAAATGCAGCTAGGAACATAGGGGTGTATATATCTTTTAATTATTGTGTGAGTATCCACTGGATAAATTGCTTAAGAGTGATATTGCTGGATTTTATTTTATTTTATTTTATTTTATTTTTTGCCTCTAGTGTTATCACTAGGGCTCGCTTCCTGCACTACGAATCCAGAAAAGGAGAGAGAGAAAAAGACCCCTACAGACCTGCTTCACTGCTTGTGAGGTGACCCCCCCCCCCGACCCCCTGCAGGTGGGGAGCTAGGGGCTCGAATCCAGATTCCTAGGCTGGTCCTTGAACCAGTCCTTGTGTTTCACACCATGTGCACTTAAACTGGTGTGCCACCGCTTGACCCTGATCATATTTGCTTACGGACTGTTCATAGAGTCTTCTGAAGGGTCTGCGCCAGTTTTCATTCCCACCAGCAGTGTAGCAGAGTTCCTTTTTCTCCAGTCTCTCCAACACCAATCATTTCCTTGATGTAAGCCATTCTCTCAGGTGTGAGATGGTATCTCAGTGTAGTCTTCATTTGCATTCCTCTAGTGATAAGTGAAATGGAGCATTTCTTCATACCTGAAAAATAATCTTATTACAGAAAGTTTTAAGCAGTTCAACTAGTTTATGATTAAAATTAATTTACATTATAATTTTATTAAGCTAATGTACAAATAGTTTTTTTGTTGTTTGTTTGTCTTAGATTATTTATCTTGTTTTAGAATTTGTTTAGGATCAAAGGTGAGTGGAACTTGGGTTTTCCCTATGTGCTCAGAATAATAACAAAATCAGGTGAGCCTGATTGTAGTCATCTGGAAGTATCTGGCTTACTCAGCCCATTGAGATGATGAGGCTTTATGTTCTCAGTGGGCCCTTTCTTACTTTGCTCCATGTGAGAGTGCTTTCTTCTTTTATTTGTTTACTTTGAATTGATACAGAGAGAAACTGAGAATGGAGGGGAGAGATAGAGATAAAGATAGACAGAGATAGACATAGAGATAGATAGATAGATAGATAGATAGATAGATAGATAGATAGATAGGTATGTAGATAGAGAGACCTGCAGCACTGCTTCACCATGAAGCTTCTCCCCTGCAAATGAAAACTGGGGAACTTGAGCCCAGGTCCTTGTGCCTGGTAACATATGCATTCAACCAGGTGCACCACTGCCAAGTCGCGTGAAAATTATTTCAAACACCTCCACCTCCCTGAAAGAGTATAAACTATTTTGCATCGTGAATCTAAAGAATCAGGGCCATGAGTATTGGTCTCTGGTGGTGATCTAGAGCTGAAGTCTATAGACCCCCCCAGCACCACCTGAAGATAGCTAGAAATGCAGAATCTCAAACCCTATCCAGATGCACTGAGTCCAATTCTGCTTTGTCTCGAAATACTCAGGGCTTACCATACAAGTCAATGAATTCCTCTGAGCCTCACTTTCCTTATCTTAGCAATGAGGGATTCTAATGTTAGATGTGATCTAATATTAAGTATCAAATGGTTGAGAACCAAATGCATGATGTGAAAGCATTTTCATAAATGTATTGTGGCAAACTGTTATATAACACAAAATGTACCATTTTAATCGTTTTGTAGTGTTCAGTTCAGTAGCACTGAGCATATTCACATAGCATAATAGTTCAACTGGCATCACTTTCCATCTCCAGAAGTTCTGTGTGAGTTAGTAATAACTCCCCCAATGTCTTTAGCTACCAATATTCTGCCTTCTGAATTTCACTATTCTAGGCGTCTCTTGCAAGCAGAATCATACAATGTTGACCTTTAAGACTGGCTTGTTTCATTTAGCACAATGTTCTTCATGGTTTATCCATGTTGTAGCATGGGTAAGCATTCATTTTCTTTTTAAGATTAGGTAATATTCCATTGTAGATATAGTCTACATTTTGCTTACCTTTTTATCTGCATGTATTTGATTTGCTTCCACCTTTTGTTTTTTTATGAATAATTCCATTATGTGTATGTGTGTATAAGTGTCTGAGAGGTTTTTGCTTTTAGTTATTTTTGTATATGAACAGAATATTGGAATGTTCAGTAACAAGCAAGGACCCAGGTCTGAGCCCCCAATTCCCACTTGCAGGGAGAAAGCTTTGCAAGTGGTAAAGCGGTGCTAGAGGTGTCTCTCTGTCTTTCTCCCCTCTCGATTTCTGACTATCTCTAGCCAATAAATAAAGATAATAAAAAGTAGTAATTCTGTTTAATTTGATAGGAGGGGAGAACTTTCATACCACAGTGACTGCATCATTTTACATTTCTATCAGCAACACACAGGTTTTCAACCTCTCTTTCTTCCTTCCTTCCTTCCTTTCTTTCTTTCTTTCTCTCTTTCTTTCTTTCTTTCTTTCTTTCTTTCTTTCTTTCTTTCTTTCTTTCTTTCTTTCTTCCTTTTTCTCTCTCTCTTTCTTTCCAACAGGGTTATTGCTGGGGCTCTGTGTCTACATAGCTCTTGTATTCCTGCTGGATATATGTTTTTTTTCCTATAAGTTTTTGATAGAGGATGAGACACAGAGAGAGCGAGTGCAGAGACATCTGCAACACTACTCCACCGCTGTTGAAGTCTCCTCCCTGCCTCCTCCCCCACCCAGCAGATGGGGATGAGGATTTGAATTCATGTCCATATCACATGTTAATATATATACTTTACCAGCTGTGCCACCAGCCAACCAAACTGGTATCTTTCTTTCCTCTCTCTTTCTTGCTCTCTCTTTCCACCTTTCTTTCATAGTCATCCTAATGAGTATAAAGTGGTACTTCATTTTTTATTTTTATTTGTATTTCCATAGTGATTAGTGGTAATGGATTTTTTTTTTTTTAACCAGAGCATTGCTCAGCTCTGGCTTATGGTGGTGCAAGGGATTGAACCTGGAACTTTGGAGCCTCAGGCATGAGAGACTCTTTGCATAACCATTATGCTGTCTCCCCCACCCAGTGGTAATGGATTTTTATGCATACTGTAATCTTGAGGCTATATTTTTCAATTTTGGATACTGCTTTATTCAAGAAATCTTAGAGATTTCCTTCAGCTGTTTTAAGAATCAATTTTTTTTTTTCTAGGGCAACATTGAACCGTAAGTAGTACCTAAAAGTTGAATCCTGGATTCTGCAACTTTTATATTGTATGCTTCAATTTCTTCACCCATAAAATGGAGGAAATAATACTACCTCATAGTTCTGTGTCATGGGTTGAGTGGGATAAATGTATGTATAGTAATAAGGGGGTATACAAGAAGCATCCTCTGCTATTTGCTCTTAGTATACAGAAAGGAAATATCATTACACCATAATTCAGGAAAGGGGAGAGACCCAAGCTGGATAACAGAGCAAGCTGAGTTTGACAAGAGGCCCAGAGAAAAGAGGACAAGGTGTATTGAGACCACAAGGCCAGTGGTATGTCATGCATCCTGCACTTGGGGTTTATTTACGAGAGTGAAGAAGAGGGGAGTGAATCTAGGAAAGTGGGCTGGGACCAGATGGGGTGTGGAAGATGAGTTCACCCAGAAGTATGAGTTTTTGAAGGCAGTGGGGGACTACTGGAGGCACTGTGTTAGGAGTGACCGATCAAAGCTGTGTTTATTGTTCTCCCAGGCAGGTGTGACCCTCCAACTATAATAGCAGCACCCTAGACTTGAAGCTTTGATCTTGACCATTACTGCTGTTTACCTTTGGGGGAGTACCTGGGATATTTACAAAGTACCAGTGTAATCAATTTCATTAGTTAAGAGATAAGATAAATCAGTTTTCTGAGACAAGGGGCTGTTTGGATTTGGCTTTGAAACATACAGGCATTAAAGGAAGCAGTATTACAAGGCTCAGCTGTTACTTTTCTCTGTACTCTCCAAGGTGTGTCTTAGTGCATTTTCAATCTGTAGAACATGACAGCTAGAGTTTCCCAAAAGGGATATGAGAAGATTATACTCTCATCTAGCATGGGTGGGTGGTCTGCTTTAATACAATTTTGAGTGTTTTCAGATACATACTATATAGGGTTCATAGAATTGCTGGAACTGGAAAATAGGGGATGTGGTATGAAAGAGGATATCTTATATGACACTATACTTTGGCAGAATTTGCAAAGAATGAGTATGATTATAATAGACTGTTCAGATTTCTTACATCTTTAATGAAAACCATATCAGAATTCCCCATGAAATTCTTTAAGCTACGTTACTTTAAGTATAACATATCAAACTAAGTGGAAGAACACTAAGCAAACATATAGTGCTTATGTTTCCACTGAGCTGGCTACTCATTTAAAATAAAATGCTTTGTACTGAAGAACAGCTATTAGTGTCTCTAAGTAAATGGAATTGCTTTTGTGTTTCTAATGACATTATTGAATTTTTAGAAATAGTACTTTTCTCACCAAGAAATCTAGTTTAGGGCTGCGGGTATGGATTTACCTGCTAACACCCATGTATAGCAGAGGAGCAAGTCCAGAAGTTAGAACTCCCACCTTCTGCACCCCATAAAGAATTTTGATCCATACTCCCAGAGGGGGAGAAATGTTAGAGGAAGGTGATTAGAGGGTTCTGAACTCCAATTCCATCAGGACTTAGAGAGAGAAGAGGAAAAAAAAGAAGGACATTTGAAAGTAGCAATAGGTATAGGTTTGACTTAGAAAGAGAAGGCAGGACCCTAGAAAAAAATGGGAAAGTATATACCAGTATACATAGTTATAGAAATAATAATCAACCCATATCTGTGATTTTGCAGTTTCTAATGGAGGGAATGGGGACACAGGACACAGAACTCTGGTGGTGGGAATGGTGTGTAATCTTGTAAATTAATATTAAATCACGGGGGCCTGGAGGTAGTGCAGTGGGTTAAGCACATATGGTGCAAAGCGCAAAGACCGGCTAAAGGGTCCCAGTTTGAGCCCCTGGCTCCCCACCTTCAGGGTAGTTGCTTCACATCATAGGTTCTGCCAAGTCTTAGTAACAGTTTGTCCTTCCTTCTTTTCCTTCCTTCTTTCCTTCCTTCCTTCCTTCCTTCCTTCCTTCCTTCCTTCCTTCCTTTCTCTCTTTCTTTTTTGCAAGTTTACATTTTCAGTTCTCTAGATTCCACATATGAGTGAAACCATCCAACAGTTGTCTTTCATCTCCTTACTTTCTTCACTAAGCATAATCTTCTGCAGTTCCGTCCATTTTGGTGGTGGGTGCAGTTGGAACTGTACCCCTGAATAAACTATTACCCAATAACTAATAAAATTGTATTAAAATATTTATTTATTCCCTTTTTTGCCCTTTTTTATCGTTGTAGTAGTTATTATTATTGATGTCATCATTGTTGGATAGGATAGAGAGAAATAGAGAGAGGAGGGGAAGACAGAGAGGGGAGAGAAAAACAGACACCTGCAGACCTGCTTCACCACCTGTGAAGGGACTCCCCTGCAGGTGGGGAGCCGGGGGCTCGAACCGGGATCCTTAAGCTGGTTCTTGCGCTTTATGCCACCTGAGCTTAACCTGCTGCGCTATCACCCGACTCCCAAAATTGTATATATATATATATTTTAAAGAAGTTGCTCCTACCACTCAGAAAAGGAAAAGAAATTGCTGCAAAAGTTTTACCTGGTCAGAGCCAACCTGTAGCACTTAGACTGAAATATATACAGGGCAAACTTTAAAAATGTTGCGAAATTTCACATCTGCCAAAGTCTGAACTTTCAAGTCTGATGTGAGACCATACATATCATTATCAAAATGTATTTCATATGAAGAGAATGTAAGGAATGGAATCTTGGACATGTAGTTATTTGATTGTTGGCTCTGAGATCCAGAGAAGCACATTAAAAGGGGTGGGAGAAAAGTGATGGCTGTCAAAGATACCTGATACCTAAAAAGAGTATGGAATATTATCCCCATTTACAGATGAGGAAACCAAGACCTAGGAGTCTGTGACTTGCTCAGAGTTCACATAATAGGAGATACAAAATCATATTTGAAATGACATCTATTTTATTCCACAACTAGAGTTTTTGAATTACTGTGCGGGGAAGTATCTGTCACTTGGAAGACAGCTTCCAAATTGAATTTACTTCCTTGGCTTTAACCCTCATCAGCTCACATTCTTTTAGTCTATATAACGCAAAGCAGACTGTTATAAAAGGATTATTTTGGCAATTTACTTGATGGTATTTCCAAATTTTCTAACCTTTCCAACTTCTTCCAGAAAATATGATCTGGGTAGCTCTTGCAATTATGGTAACCACCCCCAATACAAAAATCTTAGTTTAGTGATATTTTAGGGAATGGAGTGAGAAATTATTTGTTTTATAATCCTGAGTGCAGGCTTAAAGTCATACTATACCACAGGCAATATCTATAAAATCTCTAACATGTGTCCAATTTTCCTTAGGATATGAGTTCCTCTTCATTTTGGCTTAAGATGCATCTACAAGCACAAAAACAAAATCAACATAAAGTGATTATGACAAAATTCTAAGTAGAAAAAAAATGCATAGTCAGGATAACTCATCTAGTCATTCATTAACAAATGTTAATGACTTACTATGTAGCTTGCTGGAGGCTAGTGGGGATGAATTTATGCCTTTAACAGATATTCACTGTTACACACTGGTTATTTTATTCCTCCCATCTTGCCTTTGCACAGATTCATTGTCTCCTCTTCTCTGTCGTCCTCCCCCTACCCACTTTCACTCCCACCCCACTGCTGCCACCACACACACACACACACACACACACACACACACACACACACACACACACACACACACACACAAATGATGTTTATTTCTGCATTACTTGGGTCCTTTGCTTGCTGGCTTCTATTCAGAATTGGTCAGTGGGGCAACCAACAGGTAAATTATGAACAAGAGAAGTGAGACTCTTCTGCCCTCATTTCTTTAAGGAGTTCCTCCTCCTCCTCCTCTTCTTCCTCCTCCTCCTCCTCTCTCTCTTTCTCTCTCTCTCTTTCTCTGTGTGTCTCTGTGTGTTTGTGTGTGTTGTGGAGTTAGAGTCTCATCTATATGTGATATCACCATTCCTGAGCTGACTGTTTTCATTCAGAGAGAAGCAGAGAGTGAGGAAGGGGAAACACAGCTTCCCTGGTGCTGTGGCACTCCGGTGTAGTAACAGAGTTTGAACCTGAACTATGCACGTGGCATGGCATATGCCCTACCCAGTGAAATATCTCTGTGTCCCCTCTTTTTTTAAAAAAAAATTATTTATTTAATTATTCCCTTTTATTTCCCTTGTTGTTTTATTGTTGTAGTTGATGTCATTGTTGTTGGATAGGACAGAGAAAAATGGAGAGAGGAGGGGAAGACCGAGAGGGGGAAAGACAGACACCTGCAGTCCTGCTTTCGGAAAGCAAACTGGCATCTGTTCAGTGATCTTACCAACAAATCTATTCCTGCAATTCCAATTAACTCTATCCCCTCTGAAGATTCCTACAGGTGCTTCCGCCAAGCCATCTTCAAAGCAGCTTCCCAAGCTATTCCTCGTGGGAGACGTGCTAACTATACGCCTTGTCTTGATGCTGAATGCTAGCAACTACTAAAGCAGTATGATGAGTCGGGCGACCCAGATGTGGCTGACCATTTCATTGCCTCCCTGGATGCAGCACACCAAGCCCGCTGGCAACAACTCACGGAAAGTCTGAACTTCACCCACTCAAGTAGGAAGGCCTGGAAGCTTCTTCATAGTCTGGGTGCAGGTAGCCAACCTCCTCCCGTCTCCCATCCTCCCGTATCTCCAAACTCAGTGGCCAGTCACCTAATTCAAGTTGGACGTGCTAAGATCAACCCAGTCTGGAAAAGAGAAATTTCCCATGAGTGGTCATCCCACTTCCGTTTATCTTGTCCATCTCCAAAACTCTCTCCCTTTATACTGTCTGAACTGGAAGACGCTTTGAAGAGGGTTAAACCGGAACGGCTGCTGGCTATGATAACATCACCCAGAACTCATTCTTAACTTGGGCCCCGCGGCAAAGAAGTGGCTCACTACATTCCTGTCCCACATCTTGGAATCCGAATCTATGCCCAAAATTTGGCATCATGCGAAGATAATAGCAGTTTTGAAACCAAAGAAAGACCCAACACTGGCCGCCAGCTATAGACCAATTTCTCTCCTCTCCGTGTGTTACAAACTCCTTGAGAGGCTGCTTCTGTCACATATTTCTCCTCTTACAGAGAAATTCCTATCACCCGCCGAAGCTGGTTTCCGCCCAGGAAGATCTACCTGCGAACAAGCCCTGGCCCTCTCAACTTACATTGAAAATGGATTCCAGAAGAATTTAAAGACGGGTGCTGTCTTTGTTGATCTCATAGCAGCCTATGACACGGTCTGGCACCATGGTCTCCTAGCCAAGATCTCAAGATGCCTGCCTCCATGGGTGGCCAACATCGTATCGTTTCTTCTCCAAAACAGAAGATTCCGGGTGCATCTGGGTGACAAGTCTAGCAGATGGAGACTTGTCTCAAGTGGCCTCCCCCAGGGCTCTGTGCTGGCTCCTACGCTATTTAATATTTACATCAATGACCTTCCAGAAACTTCTTCAAGGAAGTTCATCTACGCCGATGACATCTGTTGTGCAACTCAGGCAACCAAGTTTGACATCCTCGAGGAAACACTCACGAAAGATATGTCTTTGATATCTGATTACTGTAAAAAATGGCGACTAATCCCTAGCACTGCAAAAACGGTATCATCTGTTTTCCATCTACACCATGCCTTGGCCTCGCGTGAGCTTAATGTGCAGCTTGGCGATACAAGAATCCGGCATGAAGCCCAGCCAGTCTATCCTGGCGTTACTCTCGATTGCACCCTGTCATTTCTCGAACATCTCATAAAAACTGCAGCAAAGGTGGGTGCGAGGAATAACATCATTGCAAGACTGGCCAGCTCCTCATGGGGTGCGGGCGCTTCCACACTACAATCATCATCTCTGGCATTATGCTATTCCACTGCAGAATACTGTGCCCCAGTATGGTTCCGTAGCCCCCATATCCACTTGGTTGATTCCAAATTATATTCCTCCATGAGGATAATTTCTGGAACCATCCGTTCCACCCCGGTTCCATGGCTGCCAGTTCTTAGCAACATCGCCCCGCCAGATAATCGTCAGGATGCGGCATCATCTAAATTCATTTCCCACGTCTACGCTCGACCGGACCTCCTGCCAATATACGCGGATATCTTCGCCCACCCTGTCCAACGCTTGACGTCTCGTCATCCAATCTGGTCCCCTACACCTACACTGAACTTCTCTGTTCCAGACTCTTGGAAACAGAGTTGGCAGTCAGCTGAGGTAAAGAACAAACACCTCATCACAGACCCCTGCAAGGGTCAACCTGGCTTTGACCTAGCACGTTATGATTGGGCCCTCCTCAATCGCTATCGAACAGGCCATGGCCGGTGCGCCGCTATGTTCCATCGCTGGGGAGCCAGAGACGACCCAAACTGCCCCTGCGGCTACAGACAGACTATGACCCACATAGTCAATGACTGCCACCTCTCCAGATTCAAAGGAGGTCTCGAACCTTTACATCAGGCTCAACCTGACGCTGTTGACTGGCTACGGAAGAAGGGCAAACGCTAGAAGAAGAAGTCCTGCTTCACCGCCTGCGAAGCGACACCCCTGCAGGTGGGGAGCTGGGGGCTCGAACCGGGATCCTTAAGCCTTGTGCTTTGCCACATGTGCTTAACCCGCTGCGCTACTGCCTAGCTCTGTGTCCCCTCTTTTATTACTACTTCATTTAACTCATATGAATATCAACTGACCATGCCTCTAAAAGACTACTAGAATCACCCATTGACTAAACAAAGCTGAATTTATGTGTTATTGTAATAAGGGAAAGTTATACCTTGTTGAGGTCTTGGTAGTGTCTAAGAAGAAGAATATTCACAAAATGAGAGTCTTAGTTCATCTTTGTCTCTTTATTTTTTTCTTCTTTCTTTCTTTCTTTCTTTCTTTTCTTTTTTTCTGCCACCAGGGTTATCTATCACTGGGGCTTGGTGCTGGCACTACAGATCCACTGCTCCTGGTGGCCATCCCCCCTTTTTTCTTTCTAATTTTTATTAGATATAACAGAGAGAAATTAAGAGAGGGAGGGAGATAGAGAGAAAGAAACCTGCAGGCCTTCTTCACCATCTGGGCAGAGTCCCTCCGCAGGTGGGGAATGAGGTCCTTGTGCTTGGTAATATGTGCACTTAACTGGGTGTACCAAGCCCGGCCCCCATAAGGTAGACCTTTAAATTCCAGAATCTCATGTAAAGTGCTCAGAGTTTATGGCAAAATTGTTTAGGCTTAGTAGACACATACACACACAAAAGAGCATTTTGAAACAAGATGTGATGAGTAGTTATTTGATAGGTAAACAGATTTGCCTAGTTGAATGGCCTACTCTTCTGAGAAGTGGACTATTTGTCCAGACAAACAAGCTATTGTTGTGAGGCCACTATTGTCTGAGCAGCCTATTGTTCCAGTAAATGAATATTAGAGGAGCTGGTTGATGACCTTATTTTTCTGGATCAGAATTTCCTCCAAACAGTTATGTCTTGTTGGTACAAAGGCCATGATCTTAGTGCTAATGATTAAACCACGGGCTTTCAGGCATCCAGCAGGCAATGGAGTGCCCACTTGTGGTCATTTTTCTGAGGAGTTAGAGAACACACCACCACTGTCTGGGGCTCTGTTAATTCAAATATCCACTGCTGCTTGAGTCCTGACTATGTATCAGGTTTCTGGGGGTGGTCTTGTCAACCACTATAGGCACTATCTTCTTCTAGTTCTTGTGTCTGAGTGATTAGTTGTTGGTTCATTTGATGAGACAATGACTACACAGCAGTAGCAAAGACAATGGATACACATATAGTAACGTGTGTGCTCAACTAGGTGCACCACCACTGGACCCCTGGCAGAACTTAATATTAAAGAAATAAAGGGGGTGGGGGTGGTTGAGAGCAGGTGCAGGTGGTAGGGGTAGGCTGCATATAGTACTAAGAGCAAGGACCAGTGCAAAGATCCCTGTTAGAGCCCCCGACTTCCCACCTGTAGGGGGGTGGGGAGGGGGTCACTTCACAAGTGGTAAAGCAGGTTTGCAGGTGTTTTTTTGTGAGCCACAGAAATAATCCTGGAGGAAAAAAAAAAAAGAAAAGAAGGAGAGGGCTGGTGACATAGCTCACCAGGATAGTGCCCCTGCTTTGTCATGTGCACAGCCTAGGTTCAAGCCTGGTTCCACCATAGTGAAGGAAGCTTCAGTGCTGTGGTGTCATTCCCTCTCTCCCTCTGTCTCTCCATTTTTCTCCTGTTCCCCCTTTTAATTTTTTTTTTTAATTTATAAAATGGAAGTATTGACAAGACTATAGGATAAGAGAGGTACAATTCCATATAATTCTCACGACTAGAACTCCGTATCCAATCCTCTCCCTTGAAAGCTTTCCTGTTCTTTGTCCTTCTGTGAGTAGGGACCCAGGGTCATTAATGGGGTGCAGAAAGTGGGAGGTCTGGCTTCTATAATTGCTTCCCCACTGAACATGGGCATTGACATGTCAATCCACTCCCAGCCTGTCTCTCTTTCCCTAGTGGAGTAGGGATCTGGGGAGGTGGGGTACCAGGATATATTGGTGGGATCGTCTGCTCAGGGAAGTCTGGTTGGCATCATGGTAGCATCTGGAACCTGGTGGCTGAAAAAAAGTTAAGATATAAGGCAGAAGAAATTGTTGACTAATCATGAACCTAAAGGCTGGAATATTGCAGATAAAGATTTGGGGTCTCCATTTTGGAAAAATCTAGTAGGTCTATTTTAGTTATATTGCAAGGGACCCAGGACCTTACTAGTTTTTGTCTGAGCTTGGCATCTAACATGCAGGTGACCTAAGTTATATCTGGGGAGATGGTGTCATAGTTGGAAAAAAGGACTAGAAAGTTGGATCAGGGAAGAGAGTAGCTCCCAAATATGGGAAAAGTATTTAAATATATTTTTAAAATATTTATTTATTTATCCCCTTTTGTTGCCTTTGCTGTTTTATTGTTGTAGTTGTTACTGATGTCATCATCGTTGGATAGATCTATCCAGACAGAGAGAAATGGAGAGAGGAGGGGAAGACAGAGAGGAGGAGAGAAAGATAGACACCTGCAGCCCTGCTTCACCGCTTGTGAAGTAACTCCCCTGCAGGTGGGGAGCTGGGGGCTGGAACAAAGTATTTAAATATTGTTAACTGTAAACCCCATAGATTTGGTCTGAGTCCCATAGTCAGCACAGGAGCCTATGTAACTGCTTCATCCCTGTAGGTCTGATCTGGCATTCTGTGGTCACGGCTAGGAACATTCCAGGCTGCACTAATTTCAGGACCCATCTTCCTCGGTAGAGTATGTTATCCAACCTTCCTTTGGAGAATGGTACATTCCCTACCCTGGTTGATCCACATTGAGGGCAAGGTCCTATAGGGGCCCCCAAAGGGCTCCACTATGTTGTTCCTGATGGAGATGACCAGTGACAGTGGTTAGACGGATCCACTAGAGGTCTAGGCCCATCATGTCTGTGTGGGAACCCCAGGACTCCCTGACCAGGACCCCAGGTGATGGGATGGCCTGATAGTGACTAAAGAGTCAGTCAGTCATTAAAGTATGCCAATCTCTTGCCCTTATTCACCTTTTGTAGTCCTTAATTTGTCTGACAAGGTTAGCTTTGGAGTGGTTGAGGGAGGTGGAATAGGAGGTATTTGAGGAGGATATCTAGGTCTAAGTTGAAACTATTTCATTAGGTACTCTGTGGTGTCTTTTTAGGTCTTTTTGCTTGCTTGCTACATTTATTGACTCACTGCACACTATTGTGCACTTTTGCTTTAAGGTATATGTTTTCCCCCAGCTTATGGATACTTGCACATATGCCCTATCTCATAGGCCCTGGTCTATATCTAGGTTTTGAGGCTTGTTAAGAAGTGTACCACCTGAACTGGAATTAAGGAGTCCTGTGAGCTAGGAAGTGTCTCACCTGTTTTTCTTTCTATCTGAAAAAGTCAGCCTGTGTTGTTAAAATTTCGGGAGGCTCTGGTCGGGCTGGCTTGCTTCACGGCGGGTAACAGAGACGCGGAGACAACGGCTGGGCAGGGAAGCTGTATTTCTTTATTCAGGAACAACGATTCATAAACTAAGACAAACTAATCACCAAACAGAACTCTGCTGTCTCTTTGCGGCGGCACAAGCACTCCCTCTTACTCTTGAACTCAGGAACTCTCCAACTCTAGAACTCTCTGAACTCAGGAACCCAGGAACTCTCTCTCTCAGGCACTCTCTCTTACTCTGAAACCCTGAAACTCTCGAACTCAGGAACTCTCGGACTCAGGAACTCAGGAACTCTCGGACTCAGGAACCTTCTTTCGGGGTTCCTTTGGGCGGGGCCAAGCAGGCCCGCGAAATTAATTGGACTGATCCAATTCTCTTGGTTTGGGGAGGGCTAGAACAAACCAATGTAAAGCATACGACAATTCCCCCTTTTCTTTTTAACTAAATGACTATAGTATCAAGGGTGTGGGGTGAACAGAAACATATATAACAAAAAACAGCATGTTGCCAAGGGAAGGCCTGAGGGGGCCATATCTGAAAAAAAAACATTTCTTGCCTCTGGGGGGCTACTTGCCTCGACGGGCAATTGCATGGGGGCGGGGAATGGCCTAGGGTCCCAAAGGCAGCTGGCTGCAACTTACTTACTATGAAACAAAACTTGTTATTAGCATATCTACTGCACGATCTAACATTTCTAATAGAGAAGGAATTTGAGACTTTTACATATCAACAACGTCTTTTAACCTTTTGTTACACCCATTCAAGATGGAGACACACCCTAGGTGTGGGCCGGAGAGGAAACCTCAGGCATGAGAATAATTAGCATAGCCATTGTGCGATCTACCATTTCTAATAGAGAAGGTAGTGTTTTACATATCAACAAGTCTATTTAACCTTTTGTTTAGACCAACTTAGTTAAAATATATTGATTATTAACTAATTTTTACCTTAGACCTTAAATGTAAGTTAATTTTATCTTTATGAGAATTATATTGAAAACCTTTTTCATTTAACTTTGACTAGTAAGAATTTAGCCTTAAAGCTACTGTTTACCAAACTTTAAACATACACATAAACATGGTCATTAATACACAAGGAGAGAAACCTTTGTTATGAAGACATGTCATTTTAAACACGAATTTAAATCTGTACTGTCTTAGTTGTTCGGGGGGAGGGTTCACCATCCGGAGGTGGCTTCCTGCGCAGCTTCACTTTTAGGAATTGCAGGTTGCGATCTCTGCACAAGTCTCTGCGTACTCCAGCTTGTCTGCCTTCAGACTGGACCAGCAGCTGGAGATCTCGTGTGCCCAGTTTCGGCAGGGAGCCCGGGGGTCCGGGAGGCCCGGGATGGTTCCAGAATTTATAGAAAGAGGGTAGGCAGGCCATCTTTGTAGAAGGCGTGGACCTAGGTGCCCAGGGGTGGCGGCCATGATAGGCCGCCGCGGCCCTGCCCCATGGCCCTGCCATGTCTGCTGCCCTGTTCGCAGTGGCCGAGCAGCGTGGAGGGATCACGCATCCAGTGCCCTGCACCACGCGGTGGAGAGCCAGCTCTCGTGGGCTGGCCTCGGGCTCTTGCATGTTGGCCTCGGGCTCCAGCATGTTGGCATCGGGCTCCAGCATGTTGGCATCGGGCTCTAGTGAGCTGGCATCGGGCTCTTGCATGGTGGCGTAGGCCTCCTGCGGGCTGTGGGGCTGCGGGGCTGCGGGCGCGGTGCGCGGGGTTGTCTGGGCGCAGCCGGCTGGCTGGCTGTTTAACCAGGTGGAAACAGCAGCTCCGCGCCTCTCCTCCCGCCCGCTGGCTCTTCCCGCTGGCTGTTGTGAGTTCGCCAGAGCGAGTGGAAACCACAGAGTGGTCCAGAGATAAATGTTCCAGAAACAGCAAAACAGTCTCGTGAAGAAAGAGCAGAGGCCTTTGGAGATCTCTTCACAAGCAGAAGAGAAGGCCATAGTACATAGGTAGCCAAATTGTCTTTACTTATCTGAGAGATGCGCAGGTCAGGTCCACGTGGGCGCCATTTGTTGTTAAAATTTCGGGGGCTCTTGCCGGGCGGGTTAGCTTCACGGGCGGGTAACAGAGATGCAGAGACAACGGCTGGGCAGGGAAGCTGTATTTCTTTATTCAGGAACCACGATTCATAAACTAAGACAAACTAATCACCAAACAGAACTCTGCTGTCTCTTTGTGGCGGCACAAGCACTCCCTCTTACTCTTGAACTCAGGAACTCTCCAACTCTAGAACTCTCTGAACTCAGGAACCCAGGAACTCTCTCTCTCAGGCACTTTCTCTTACTCTGAAACCCTGAAACTCTCGAACTCAGGAACTCTCGGACTCAGGAACTCATTAACTCTCGGACTCAGGAACCTTCTCTCAGGGTTCCTTTGGGCGGGGCCAAGCAGGCCCGCGAAATTAATTGGACTGATCCAATTCTCTTGGTTTGGGGAGGGCTAGAACAAACCAATGTAAAGCATACGACAAGCCTGGAGTGGTGAAGCCTCACAACAACAACAAAAGAAGTAGAATAAAGATATCACATGACATCACACATAGAAGGATGTTGCTTTGCAAAAGTTATTTCTGGTGGATCAGGAGAAGTGAACTAATAAAACACTGGATAAGAGAATATCTTAGGGCCACTCATTTGTTTGCTTTTGTAGTTCTTGTATTGAATGTTTTATACTCTTATTGCATGACATGCATTTCTCCATGTCCTGAACAATGTCCTGCATATAAAGGATAACAAATAGTCCTAAGATTTGAAAGTTTTAGGTCTTGAGAACTTGAAATGTTTTTTTATCAGACTGGCACTTTTAGATTTTATACCACAGAGCTTCTATTTTAAAAGATGTGGTTAAACCATAAAAAATAAATAAAATGAAATTTTCTAGTTTGAAATTTTCTAGTGCAGGGCACACAAAAATATAGCGTGTAACACAAAACTTGGATCCTTTGACTACACACTCTTAGTTTGAGGCTTTATTTTTATTTATTTATTTATTTATTTATTTATTTATTTATTTTTAAGCAGAGTTTATCTCAGCTTTGGCTGTTGCAGGCATGAAGGATAAAACCTGGGATTTCTTGCATGCAAGTCTTATGAACCTACCACTACACTCTCACCGACCTTGACTAAAAAACTTTAGGAGACAAAGACCTGCAGACACCGGAAATGCAGAAGACATAAGCGTATACAAAAAGTACACAATCCAGAAAGTTCAGTCTTAGGTCAGAGAGTGGATCATTTTTCATGGTCGAAGTGGGAGAGGAAGTTGGAAATACAGAGATTCCTCAACCCAGAAAGTAGACTGTAAGATGAGCACCCGAGAACGCTGCCTAGACAAAGCATTAAGGGACCCACTACCACCCCTATCCTGACAGGAACTAAAGGTCAAGGCAGGAGTTCTCCCAACACTGTGGAGAAACCTAGTGTCTGAGGAAGAAAAGAACGATTCTTTTGCTCTGGGCCTCTGACAGACAAACACCGAGAAAGTTCAGAGTGGAGAAAGAAAGTATATTTCTTTCATTGTAGATAAAATGCAGGACCTCTATTAAGTTTAACTTTTAGATAAGCTACAAACAATTTGAAGTGTAATTAGTCCTTTGTAATATTACAATAAAATAGTCTATATGTATAAATGAAAGAAAATTATTTGTGGCTTATCTGAAATTCACATTTAACTGAGTATCTTAAGCTTTCACTGCTTAACTCTTGCAACCCTCCTTTCACAGACAAAGTAGCAAGAAGTAAGGCCATTTCAGGTGATACAGGTTCAAAATCAAGTTGTCTGGAGCCACAAAGTTCTCACCACATCCTGACACCCTCCATGGGGCACTCAACAAATAGAGAAACCATCAGTGGAGTCTCACTCCCTCAGTTTAATAATCAGATTACCGTTTTACAAAGGACTCCATTGCTAATGTGATCTCTAGGCTGAATGTTTTGACTGTTATACATTTCTGTAAATTTACAGAAAAGTGAAAGTTCACAGACTGGTTACAGTGTCTGCAGATGGGGGAGGAGGGGCAGGAGGGGTGCGGAATTGTTCCCAGCATGGAAAGGCCTGGGGATGATCAAAGCTTTGCAGGACAAACACTTCCTGCCTCCAGCAAGGAACAGCTGCTGCACTAGAAAGCTGGCTTGCAGTCCACTGGCATTCAGCTCAACTGATAGAAAAACATGCATTTTAAAGAGAGAGCGATAGCAGTTGCTTCCAAGAGATCTGTATAGTCTATTAAGTTAGCACTCATTGTTTTAAGGAAAATTGCTATGTAAAAATCTATATCTGGAAAGTATGCACAAGAATTGCTGGTCCCACAAGAGATACTATGTCAGAATATTGCTTGCAGTATTGTTTGTGGCTGTGCAAAAAAAAAAAAAATAAAATAAAATGACAAGGAAAGATAGGATGCCTCTTTAAAAGGAACATGGATGAGCAAGTTAGTATGTACTTACACTGTGGAATATTTGGTAACTCTGGCTGTTATCTGACAATAACAAGATAAAAGCTCACACCGAAGAGAATGACTTACTCAGTGATACAGCTTAGTAAAAACTAAAGATAATGTGTATAATATACCTTATTTTAATTAGAAAAAATGAGAACAAGAATTGAAATTCCTCTGTGTGCACTTGTATGTATTTTTATGAGACGTTTGCGGATGGATCCACACAGACTATTAATATTAATCACTTGGGGTAAAATGGAAGTTGGTGCGAAGATGATTAACTTTTTTTGTACCTCTCCATATTCCCTTATTATAATAAGTTTATGATTCTAATGTAATTAAGAAAAATTAATACCAAATAAGATATTTAAAAATATATTATGTGTAGATTTTTTAAATGTTATGTCTTTGCACATTTCTTTTTAAAAATATTTATTCCCTTTTGTTGCCCTTGTTTTATTGTTGTAGTTATTATTGTTGTTGTTACTGATGTCGTCGATAGGACAGAGAGAAATGGAGAGAGGAAGGGGAGACAGAGAAGGGGAAAGAAAGATAGACACCTGCAGACCTGCTTCACCACTTGTGAAGTGGCTCCCCTGCAGGTGGGGAGCCGGGGGCTGGAACCGGGATCCTTGCTCCGGTCCTTGCGCTTTGCGCCATGGTGCGTTTAACCCACTGCACTACTGCACAGCTCCCATATTGCATATAAATTTTTTTAAAAGACCCTCATGAATGGTTTCCTTAAATAGCAGACTCCCTACCATTCCCCTTCTTTTCCATTTTACTGTATGTATTTAAAGTTTAGTTCAGTTCACAAAAGTTGCATTGACAGACTCTTTTTCTAGGAATAGCCTTTTGTGCTACAGTGCACTTGATACCTTTCAATCAGGGAAGCTAGCCAGAAATAGTATGTTTGGGTTGTGGGGAAAATGCTAGGTAGATGTTATGAAAAAACTGAGATGAAGTAATGGTAACAAACTGAACTTTTACTGGGTATCCCAGAATAAAAGCTCTGCCTCAATTTTCTGTGAACTTTCCTAAGAGAAACTTTGCATGTCTTTCTAGCAATGAAGAAACAATATGCATTTGGACACATTTATGAAGTCTTATTTTTAATTTTTTAATATTTAATTATTTATTTAAGAAAGGAGACATTAACAAAACCCTAGGGTAGGAGGGGTACAACTCCACACAATTCCCACCACCTGATCTCCATATCCCATCCCCTCCCGATAGCTTTCCCATTCTCTATCCCTCTGGGAGTATGGACCAGGGTCGTTGTGGGTTGCAGAAGGTAGAAGGACTGGCTTCTGTAATTGCTTCCTTGCTGAACATGGGCGTTGACTGGTCAGTCCATACTCTCAGTCTGCCTCTCTCTTTCCCTAGTAAGGTGGGGCTCTGGGGAAGCGGAGCTCCAGGACACATTGGTGGGGTCATCAGTCCAGGGAAGTCTGGTCGGCATTCTGCTGGCCTCTGGAACCTGGTGGCTGAAAAGACAGTTAACATACAAAGCAAAACAAATTGTTGAACAATTATGGACCTAAAGGCTGGAATAGTGCAGATGAATTGTTGGGAGGTACTCACTGCAGACTCTTGTGTACTACTGCTTTCAGGTATATATTTTGTCCTAGTTTATGAATATGTGTCAACATATGCTCTATCTCAGGGCACCTGGTCTAGATCTAAGTTTTGGGACGTTGTTAGGAAGTGAACCACCTGGAATGGGACTAGAGAATACTATGAAAGGAAAGGTCTCACCCGAGTAATGAAGCTGAAGAGTTGTCATTCCATGCCTGAAGTCTCTGGACACAGTCTGAAGTGAAGCATGCTGGGGTGGCAATCGTTGCGTTGATTAGGTTGTGATCAGCGGGTGCAATATTATTTGATATGCATTGAGAGAAGCATGCAGGAAATTGGGCCCCAGACTAAGGTTCTAGGACTGGGGAAAATATAGCCTCTTTAGTGGAAATGTGAGGTTCCTGCTGTCTTAGGGTTCGAGAAGACAATGGATAGTTATTGTTATCATGACATTATTTGGTAATTGGGTTAACTTTGAAAAATCCTTTTGTTATGGTTTGCTGTATAATACCCAGTATCTTGTATATAGCTGTGCCACCAGTTGCTTCTGTTCTACCTGGTCTAGGCTTTTGAGAGAGTCCACATATCAAAGACTCAGTCTGTGTTGTATGTTTCATATTAGTTTCTGTGAAGAAACTAGACAAACATGAGTTGTTCTGAAGTACTTGACTTGGTCCAAGAAATCATCATAGTTGTTTGTGAGCTGCCCTGTTGGCCTCAAAAGTAAATATGAGAGAGAGAGAGAGAGAGAGAGACCCACACAAGCATTTAATGGTGTTCTTGTTTGCATTTATTTGAAAGTATCTTTCAATTCTGTGGGCTACGAAGATGCACAAATACTCTCGAGCTTCTTTCAGATCCAGTGCCATGAGCTGGTTGCACTGCAGCTTTTTCAACAGTGCAAAGCAGGGTCATCATTTTGCTTTGTTAGCCTTCCACATATGAAGGGACTTGACCCAATCTAATCCATATGCATATGTATGTATATATATGTATGTATATATGTATATATATATATATATATAATATATCATATATCTCCTGTCTATAGTGGTCCTTTAGACTCTGAGGGCCTTTCCACAGCCTCCCAGAGGCCATGCAACTGGACTACTTCTCAGTACAACCATATGATTTGTAGCTGTACTGAAGTCATGGGAGGCAAAATTCTTTGAATAGGAACTTGGGAGGAAATTGAAATGTATGTGACTTTTAAAATGCACTTTACAAATCTGAAACCATTTTATGGACACAAGAGACTAGTACTGGATTGTATATAATTTGCTTTCCTCATAATGTTTGGTATTTTTCCAGACTGAAAATATATATATTTTTTGTGAGACATGTGAGCTTTGTTTTTTAACTGTAAAGTCCAAGAAAACTTTAACTTAATTATTCCATTTCTGTTTAAAAAAATCATCTTCCTTTTGTGAGAAGAGAATGTTGTGAGCAAGATACATCCCCTCTTTTGCGGAAGGTCAGCTTGGGGTGTTTGTGTCAATACGAAACAAACCATGCCTCCCTTTGGGTACATGTTATTTAGCTCTATTGTTCACTATTCTAGTTTCTGTTCTATATTGTACCCTTTGGGATGAAAGAGATGGATGGTAAATCCATTACCCAAACTACCATAGCTGTTAATGAAATAGTATGTGCACACATGAGATCCAGAAAAAAAGAACAGACCTCTGCATATTCAGGCATTTAGGATATAGTAGAGATTCAGGATTCAACAGGGTTGCCATTCAGTTCCCATGAAATCTAGTGGGTCTACCATAAAGCTGCCCGCTAGAAATACGTTTACACTAGAATGTCAGATAAGCATGCTGGATTGGAGACATACACTCACCTAATACTGAATGCACTTGCTGTTTATCTGAAATTCAAATGTAATTGAGTTGCTTTTGTATTTGCAGAATCTGGCATCGCTGGGCTGAAACAATCATTATGGATTCTTTGGGTCACCCTACATTTCTTCATCCACTCACTCATCCATTCAACAAACACATGTGGAGCAGTTACTTTGAGTCAGGCTCTGTTTTAGGCTCCATGGGTATAGTCCCAAGACAGACAAAGTACCACAATAGCTTAGAACTTTTGGTTTTTCTGGGACAATAGACAAAAAACAGGTACAAAAAAGAAGGGAGGATGTTGAGAATACATGATGTGTTATTGCTTGTAAACAAAGGAGAGGGCTGGGCCATATGGGTGTGGCTAGCAGACAACATTAGCATACTATGCAACTGTGTAAGAACTGAAGATATATAAGGAGGGGATGGCAGAAATCTATCTTTTTGTCCTCCTTTTGCTCTCTTGCCTCTTTGCCCCATTTTTTGCTGTTCTTGCCACTTTGCTCTCTTGCCCTGTTTTCTCCCTCATCCTGGAATTCACATGTCTTAGAAGCTGGTGGCTGGAGAACACAGGTGATTAAAGACTCATGACTCATGCTGCGTGGCTAGTTAACTCTTCACCTCCTTTACCTATTCCATTACTGCAGTTTTTGAGAACCTAGTAAATCTGCTGGGTTTATACCCCCTCACTCCCAGCTTATTATTATTATTATTACAATAGGAGAAACCTAGCAATTTGACTTTGAGTAGTGATGGGTGATATAAAGACAAGCAAGAGTAGCAAAGGTGGTGAAAATATGTTGAGGACACAATGGGACTTGTAGATGGACATAGAATGGTGAGTTGGGGGTGAGGATGGGCACACAGAGGGTACAAGATGATTCCCTGAAGCTTCCTGTAGGACTATCGCTTCCTTTTGTCTTCACTCCTCTTTTTGCTCCTTCCTTACTCATTGGTCAGGCCCTTGCCTTTCCCAGTCCTTCCCATTCTGCTATCCTCTGGCCTTCCAGACAGATATTCAGGGCTTGAGTTCCACATCTGCTGCAGAACCTTTGATCCTAACAGCAGAGGAGGAGTGAAAGTGAAGAGATCTTACCACCCCAAACTTTCTGCTTGGTGTATTTTCTGGGTGTTTTCTTTTTCAGTACACTGTGCCTCTCTCCCCTTCAATAGTTCTAACTTCCATCTATCATCCTACACTTCAGAAAGGTGCAGAAGAACCTGAGATTGAAAACAGCTGCATTTCACATAAAAGTGTCAGAGAAGCCTGAGAAAAGGGTCAGTGTGTGTGTGTGATTTTTATCCTTCAAATGTATGTTTGTGCTTAGATCATGATTCCAACCAAGACATTTATTTTGTTTTATGGTGACAGCACCAATCTGGACCAACATTTTCAGATCAGAAAAGAGAAAGAGAAGGAGAAACATCTTATCAATGAAACTTTCCCCAGTGCCAGAGCACTCTCATGTGAGGTGGAGCTCAGACCTGAGTGTCATTCATTACAAAGCAGACATCCTCCCAGGTAGGCTATCTTCCTCAGTTTTCCAACCAAGAAGTTTCATTTGAGCCTTACGCTGTCATTGGAGCAAGCTTCAGTAGTGTCATAGCTTGTCCTCTCTTACTCTATCTTCTCCCTTCTGTCTCTCTCTATTGGAAAAAAAAAAAAAAGTTAGCTTAGAGTGGTAGCCTTGGAGACAAGATTTTTTTTTTTTCCTAGAGCACTACTCAGCTCTGTCTGGTTTATGGTGGTGTGGGAGACTAAAACTGGGACTCTGGAGCCTCAAGCATGAGAGTCTCTTTACATAACCATTGTGATATCTACCCACACGCATCAAGAAATTTCTTTATTATTTCTAAAGTCAGAAAAAAGGTAGAAACATGATAAAAATTGTTTAGAAAAATAGCAAAAATCTGCTCAGGGATTGGCAGGAAATAATAAATGAAGGGAAAGGAAGCTGGAGAGATGAAGAGATGGAAAGATGGAGAGTGAGAGTTTGCCTAATTACACTGCTGGCGAGAATGCAAACTGGTGCAACCACTATGGAGAACAGTGTGGAGAACTCTTAATCAAACACAGATGGAAATGCCTTATGATATTACAATTCCACTCCTAGGCATTTATCCAAAAGAGATAATAACACTAATTTAAAGGGATATATGCACCCCAAGTTTATTGCTGCATTATTTAAAATAGTCAAAATATGGAAGCAACCAAAAAGCCCTTTGATAGATGACTGGATAAAAAAAAATTATGGGACATATACTCAATGAAGTATTACCCAGCAATAAAAAAGATATTGTGTCCTTTGGGATAAAATGGATGGAACTGGGAAAGATTATGCTTAGTGAAGAAAGTAAGGAGGTAAAGGACAACTATAGGATGATATCACTCATATGTAGAATTTAGAGAATTGAACTTGAAAGCAAACAAACAAACAAAAAGTAAACCCATATCCAAAACTGTAGAAAACTATAGTGTTTATCTGGGGTGTGGGGTGAGGGTGGGGGTCACAGACCTTTGGTGGTGGAAAGGGTGTGAAATTATGATCTTATTAATTTATCTCATAAATCACTATTAACTTAATATGTCAGGAGAAGAAATAGATTTAATATTTCAAGATTTATTTATTTATTTATTTAGCCTCCAGGTTTATTGCTAGGGCTTGGTGCCTGCACTGTGAATCCACTGCTCCTTTTGGCCTTTTTTTTTTTTTATGTTTTATTGGATAGGACAGAGAGAAATTGAGAGAGGAGGGGGAAATAGAGAGGGAGAGAAAAAGACAGACACCTGCAGACCTACTTCACTGCTTGTGAAGCGATCCCCCTGCAATTGAGGAGCCGAGGGCTCAGTCCGGGATTATTGTGAAGGTCCTTGCGCTTTGTACTATGTGCACTTAACCCAGTGCACTGCCACCCAACCCCTAATACTTCAAGTTCTTTAACTGCCTAGACCATAGCTCTGAGTATACATATTTTCTTTAGCCAGATTTGTCTGATGCTTAAATTTTGACACTAGATTTAAACTGTTCAAGGAGCTCTTAAAATATATTTGTATTTTTTAAAAAAAAAAAATCTAAGTTACCTAAACTTTAGGCCAGAGAGACCAAAACCATTTAGCCCTGTCAGTACGTAAGATATGGTGATTAGTAGATACTGCTAAAGGGCACAAAACATAGAAGATCCTAACCATTGAATTTTCATAGAAAAACCTCCAGCTAACTTGGTTATAATCATAATTAACTATTGTTATTTTAAAAATACATTTTAAAGAATAATATAGCACAAGACTAAGTTTTAATATATGCCAGTGAAATTGTATAGCATTGTACTTTTATTGCATTTGTGAGATACTAGAAGGGATTAGAAGGGAGGTGAAATGATTATTCAGAATTTTTTCCTGCATGTTGCAAAAATAACAAATATGTAAAGAACAGATTTAAGGGCATTTTCTTGCTCACATTCTTTTAACTCATTACTGGAGACTGTTAAAAGAGAAAGTACTAGTGTTCTAGAAGAAGACTAATCCACAAAATCACCCTCAGGAGGAGTACAGCAGAGTAGGAATAGGATATGGTTGAGTCAAGGTAGGACTGTGATAAAACACAAGGAATCCTTCCCATTCTCCTTTCTAATTTTTATTTATTTACTTACTTACTTATTTATTTCTGAGTAGAGACAGAAATTGAGAGGGGAGGGAGAGATAAAGTGGGAGAGAGAGAGAGAGAGAGTGAGAGAGAGACCTGCTGCCTTACTTCACCTTTTGTGAAGCTTCCCCCTGCAGGTGGGGTCCAGGGGTTTGAACACTTGCACACTGTAGTGTTTTTGCTAGCCAGGTGTGCCACCGCCTGCCCACCCCCCCACCCCCAAATCTCTTTAAGATCCTTATTTCTTTTAGTCCTGAAGCCTCTAGGACTGTACCCATATTGATGTTTCTTCTCTCTGATCCTTGATACTGCCTCGTCAACCTCAACTAAATCAAAACTACTAGTGCTGTCATTCCACATTATGCTGCTACTGACTTGTTACTTCAGATTGTTGCCAGAGACACCAAGCCTGAGATGTCAACCTCCCAACTCCTTCAATCTGGTGAGATCTTTCCTAACACATGGGTGACACATTATCTAACAAAGTTGCAGATATTAGACACAGGTTAGGGCCTAGGGTACTAGGTATAGGTGTACATGTATCCATAAGCAAGGGGCAATTATATAACTCAGAGTAAAAGTGCTTAATAGCCCTGCATGATTAGACTTATCCCTAATAAGCCTTTGATTTTAGTAGAAGGGCCTAAAGAAGGCATTATAAATTCACTAACTGATTAGACTTAGACCTAATAAACTTGGCAATCTAGTAGAAAAAGACCAAGGATTACAGTCAACAATATTTATACACCTTTCCCGTATTTGGGAGCTACTCTCTTCCCTGATCCAGCTTTCTGGTCTTTCTGCCAGCCATGATATCACCTCCCCAGACAATAATCAGGATCCACCTGCATATCAGATTTCAGGCTTAGCAAAACAACAAAACAAACAAACAAACAAAAAACACTAGTATAGCTACAGGCCCTTTGGAATATAACTAAAATATGCCTACTAGCTATCTACAAAATGGAGGGCCCCCCAACTCTTCATCTGCACTACTCCAGCCTTTAGGTCCATGATTGGTCAACAATTTGTTTGGCTTTGTATGTTAATGCTCTTTTCAACCACCAGGTTCCAGATGCTAGCATGATGCTGACTAGACCTCCCTGGACAGACAACCTCACCAATGTGTCCTGGAGCTCTGCTTCCTCAGAGCCCTTCCCTACTAGGGAAAGAGAGAGACAGGCTGGGAGTATGGATCACCCTGTCAGTGCCCATATTCAGCAGGGAAGCAATTACAGAACCCAGACCTTCCACCTTCTGCGTCCCACAATGACCTTGGGTCCATACTCCCAGAGGGTTAAAGAATAGGAAAGCAGGGAATCAGGTGGTAGCGCAATGGGTTAAGTGCACATGGCATGAAGCACAAGGGCCAGCATAAGGATCCTGGTTCAGAGCCCCCAGCTCCCCACCTGTAGGGCAGTCGCTTCTACAGGTCTGCAGGTATCTATTTTTCTTTTCTTTTTTTTTTATTTAAGAAAGGATTAATTAACAAAACCATAGGTAGGAGGGGTACAACTCTGGTATCTATTTTTCTATCCTCCTCTCTGTCTTCCCCTCCTCTTTCCATTTCTCTCTGTCCTATCCAACAACTATGACATCAATAACAACAACAATATCTACAACAACAACAAAAAAAGACAGCAAGGGCAACAATAGGGAAAATGAATAAAAATATAAAAATAAAAAAAAAGAATAGGAAAACTATCAGGGGATGGGATGGGATATGGAGTTCTGGTGGTGGGAATTGTGTGAAGTTGTACCCCTCTTGTCCTATGGTTTAGTCAATGTTTCCTTTTCATAAATAAAAAATTAAATAAAAAAAGAAAAAGGCTAAAGAAGGCAGACCCCATAAACCTAGTACCAGTTTGGATACAACCAATGACACTCAACACTTTAACAACTGGGAGACAGTCTAAGCTCATCAGATAAAGAGAACGCAACAAAAGCTGGATGAGGGTAAGAGACTGACTTACTTAATGATGGCTGTTTTGGTCAATACCAGACCACCCCATCATCTGGGACCTTATTTAGGGAATCCTTGGATTCCTACATAGATATAATGGGCCTAGACCTCTAATAGAGCCATCACTGGTCATTTCCATTAGGAACATCAGCATAAGTTTTCTTGTGGGCCACTCCAGGACTATGTCCTCCCTATAAAGTAACAATGGTGGGGACTGCCCAACTCAGAAGGGAAGCTGGGTCATCCTAGTCTGCCACTTAAGGAACACTAGTCCTGAAATGAGTACAACCTAGAATGTTCCCAGCTGTGACCATAATCTGCAAGCTCAGACTGATAGGGACTCAGAGGTTACACAGGCTTCTGTGCTAATTATAAACATATATGGTCCCTGGGTCAGGTTGATGGAGTAAATAATTTTATTTATAGCTTTTCTTCAAGCCCACTTTCTTCAAGCTACTCTCTGTTCTAATCCAACTTTCTAGCCCTGTACTCAACTTTGACACCATATTCCCAGACAATATATTTGTCCACTTCCATGTTAGCTATCAAACTCAAGCAAATACTACAAAAGTCATGGGTCCCTAGGAACATACCTAAAATAGACTTCCTTGACTTTTTCCACCTTAACATCCCTATTCTCATTTGCTCTATTCCTGCTTTTTGGTTCTTATACATTAATCATTTGGTCCTGCTTTTTATCTTACCACCTTTCAGCCACCAGTTCCAGATGCTGTCATGATTCCATCCTGACTTCCCTGGGCAGATGATCTCACCAATATGTCTTAGAACCTCATCTCTCCAGAGCCCTACCCCACCAGGGAAAGACAGAAACAGACTGGGGGTATGGATCTACTTGCCAATTTCCATGTCCAGTTGTGAAGCAAATACAGAAGCCAGAACTCCACCTTCTATACCCCCAAAAGAATTTTGACCCATATTCTTAGCAAGGAAGAAATGATAGGGGAAGATTACCAGAAAGTTCTGAACTCCAACTCCATCAGGACCTGGAGAGAGAAGAGGAAAAAAGAAAGGACATTTTGAAGTAGTAATAGGTGTAGGTGTGACTTAGAAAGGAGGAGAAGGCAGAACTATAGGGAGGAAAGGGGCTGATGCATGTAAATACAGACAGTTATAGAAATAATAGCCAACCCATACCTGCAACCTTGGGAGAACTACTGTGGCTTCCAATAGAGAGAATGGAGATACAGAACTCTGGTAGTGGGAATGGTGTAAAACTACACTCCTGTTATTTTATAATTTTATAAATCAATATTAAGTCACTAATAAAATGAGAGAGAGTTAGTTCACTTTCCCAGAGTGATTATCTCAGCAAAAATGTACAGCGTTATTTTCTTAATGTAATGGTGGCTGAACCCCACCAGTGCAGACATAAAGCAGAACTAGTCTGAGAGTCTGCACTGATTACTATCTGGGTTAGAGCGAGACAGAGCTTAGCAGGAAAACAAAACAAAATCACCCTACTTCAGTTTTGATCCCAACTCTGTAACTGCCAGTACTGAGAGGCCATCCTTACAGGCATGTATTTGGTAGGGGACATGCTGGGCCAGCATTCTGTGTGTGGAGAGGAAGGAAAGAAGGAGCCAAGAGCACCTCTCTGGGCCCCATTACGTCATGTTGGAGGGAAGGGGTTGGGCTGAATGAGCTCAAAGCTCCCTTTCAGCTACACCACTGCATCCCCCTACCTTTTCTGTTTTCTCTCTGCTGTCTCACACTCCCAGCTTTCTCTGCAGCCAGCACAGCTTTTACAAACTGTCTTGCCTTTCCTTGTTTGTCTTCCAAGTTTTTTGGGTGTTGACTAGGGCTCCTAGCAGCTTCTCACGTCTGGTGTTGACTACTTGCTGCTTTTAGACCTTGGGGAGGTCAGATATCATGGTTGACTGGTGGGTCAGAGGCCTGCACACTGAAATCTTCCTATTAGTATATAACCAAGCACCAGAGAAAATATGTGTGAAATTTAGATTTTTAACACTGGTTCTCTCAATGCATCAGACTGTGATTATCACATCAGGCTTCCTTCTCCATGAAGTTGTAAGAGGTTGCTTTCAAAGACAGTAACTACCAAGTTCTGCCTGGTTTGGAGACTGGCAACTGGCCAAAGGAAAGGCTCCCTTCCCACCATTTACAGAGCTCAGGGTAACTGCACATGTATTACTACAGAAATGAATCTCTATAGTCGGACTTGGGCCAAATCTTGACTCATATACTGAAATAAAGAGAACAAGAAAGGTGGTGGGTTATGAGGAAACTGAGAAATGTTACATATATACAAACTATTGTATTTTATTTTACTGTTGACTGTAAACCATTAATTCCCCATAAATAAATAAAAAAAAAGAGTGGAGGTTTACTCAAGAAAAGTGCCATCCCCCCAAGGCCATTTCAGTTAGTGAAGATTCTTTTGCTCACTGACACAGAAGACGATGATACTTTGAAATAGATCACTAAAACAACTATTTTTCTAATTTTTCTTTACTTTTCAGAGGAAAGTGTGGATTAAATGAGGTAAAAGTATCATATATACAGAAATAACAGCCTTCTGGTACTGGTATCATTTGGTGGACCAGTTTAGAACACTGTTGTTTGCAAATTACAGGAAAACAATGCACTTTTTTACTTTAAGAGATCTACTTAGCATAGAAAACTCACTTCTGAGATAAGCCAGAAAGAGAATGATAAATATAGAATGATCTCACTCATAGACAGAAGTTGAAAAATAAGAACAGAAGGAAAAACACAAAGTAGAACTTGCACTGGAGGTGGTGTATTATACCAAAGTAAAAAAGTCTGGGGTTGGTGGGGGTGGGCAGTGTTTAGGTCCTGGAACATGATGGCAGAAGACAACCTACAGGGGGTTGAATTGTTATGTGGAAAACTGAGAAATGTCACACACATAAAAACTACTGTATTTTACTGTCAACTATTACTCCCCCCAATAAAGAAAAAAAACTCACTTGTATAATCAAGGAAGACTTTTCCTGTATCTTCCTATCTTGGTTTCTTTTCTTTTCTTTTCTTTTCTTTTCTTTTCTTTTCTTTTCTTTTCTTTTCTTTTCTTTTCTTCTCTTTCTTTCTTTCTTCCTTTCTTCCTTTCTTTCTTCCTTTCTCTCTCTCTCTCTCTTTTTCTTTCTTCCTTCCTTTCTTTCTTTTTATTAGTGATTTTATAATGATCAACAAGATTATGGGATAAGAGGGGTACAATTTCTTCCTAACCAGAGGTTCCATATACCATCCTCTCCATTGAAAGTTCCTCTGTTCCTTGTCCTTCTGGGAATATGGACCAAGGATCTTTATGGGATGCAGTAGATGGGGGAGGTCTGGCTTCTGTCATTGCTTTTCATTGGACATGGGCATTGACAGGTATAACTATACCCTCAGCTTGTTTCTATCTTTGCCTAGTAGGATAGGGCTCTGGAGAAGTGGGGTTCTAGGACACATTGGTGAGTTCATCTGCCCAGGGAAGTCAGGTTGGCATCATGGTAGCATCTGCACCTTGGTGGCTGATAAACATTAAGATATAAAGCACAAAAAATTGCTTGGTAAGCAGGAACCTGAAGGTATGAACATAGAAGATGACATCTGAGGTCTTCATTTTGGAAAAGGCTAGTAGGACTATTTTGGGTATATTCCAAGGGGCCTATGACTCTATTAATTTTTGCCTGATCCCGAACAGCTAACATGCAAGTGGGCTAAGGGTATTGTCTGGGGAGATGGTGTCAGAGTTGGAAATAAGACTAGAAAGCTGGATCAGGGAAGAGAGTAGAAATAAGACTAGAAAGCTGGATCAGGGAAGAGAGTAGCTCCCAAATATGAAAAAAGTACATTATTTATGTTAACTGTAAACCATTAACTGTAAACCCCATCCATCTGACCTAGGGCCCATGTCTATTCATATTTAACACAAGAGCCTGTGTAACCTCTGCATCCCTGTCAGTCTGAGTTCACATTCCATGGTCATAGCTAAGGAGAGACATTCTAGGCTGCACTCACTTCAGGACCAGTCTTCCTCAAGTGGCAGAGTATGTTGACCTAGACTCTACAGGAGAGTGGGTCATTTTCTACCACTGTTGTTCTACATTGCGGGCAAGGTCCTGCAGAGTCCCACAAGAGGATTTATGATGTTGTTCCTGATGGAGATGGCCAGTGATGGTGGAGAGAGGGATCTGTTAGAGGTCTAGGTCCATCATATCTATGTGGGAATATTAGGATTCCCTGACTAGAACCTCAAATGATGAGGTGGCCTGGTAGTGACCAAAAGGGCCATGATAAAAGTGTGTCAGTCTCTTGCCCTTATCCAGCTTTCTGTATTCCTTACTTTATCTGACTCAGTTGGACTTAGAGTGATTGAGGGAAGTGAAATAGGAATTAGGTGAGAGGATATCTAGGTCTAAGAAATTATTTGATTAAGTACTTCATGGTTACTTTTTCAGGTCTTTCTACTTGCTTGCTGTACTTATTGAGCCACTGTAGACTATTGCTCACTTTTACTTTAAGGTATATTTTCCCCCTAACTTATAGATACATGTGCACATGTGCTGTGTCCCATGAGCCCTGTTCTATATTTAGGTTCTGTAACGTTGTTAGGAAGTGAACCACCTGAAATGGAACTAAGAAGCCCTATGAATTAGGAAAGGTCTCATGAGAGTATTGGAGCTGGAGGATTGATAGCCCTGGCCTGGCATCTCTGGACATAATCTGAAGTGAAACATGTCGAGGTGGTACTGGTTGCATTGATTAGGTTGAGATCAGCAGATGCAGTATCAAATGGTATGAGTCAAGAGAAACATGAAGGAAAACAAGCAAAGCAGGAGAGGTTCTAGGACTGAGAGAAATACAGGTTTTATAGAGAATGAGAAAGGTTCTTTGCTGTCTCCTGGTTTGTTTACTTAAACCAGTTGTCCTCAATATCCTGAATTAGCTGTCACTGTCCTGGGCTGGTGACAACATCCATGGCAGAAAAAAGATGTCTCTCCCTAGTTTATGTCCAACTGTTTAAAAATATGTATCTGTTTGGGGCACAATGGAGACATATCTGGTAGAGTACTGATAAAGTGAGTGCATAAAGACTCAGGTTCAAGGCCCCTGGTCCCCACCTGAAGTGGAAAACTTCATGAACAGTGGAGCTATGTTGTAGGTATTTTATCTTTCTCCCACTTTCATTATCTACCCCCCTCTCTTCTTCTCTCTGTTTCTATCAGAAAAGAAAGAAAAAGAAAAAACAACAACAACTATCTATTGCCTTCTAAAACCCTAAGACAGCAGGAACCTCCCATATCCTCTATAGATCTTATATTTCCCCTAGTCCTGGAGCCTCTAGGGTGGGGCTCACTTTCCTGCATGCTTCTCTCAAGTCATACCAAATGATATTGCATCTGCCAATCCCAGCCTAATCAACGCAACGACTACCACCTCAGCATGCTTCACTTCAGACTGTGTCCAGAGATGTCAGGCGTGGAATGTCAACTCTTCAGCCTCATTACTCGGGTGAGACCTTTCCTTTCATAGGATTCTCTAATTCCATTTCAGGTGGTTCACTGAAATTACGATCCCTCAAAGGAGAGTAAAGATTATTGTCTTTTGTTAACAAAAAAGAAGAGGGGAAATAATGAGAGGGATAGCAACTAATGTCATGACTCCATATTCTCTTATTTGGAGAAAGGTACCAATACCTACCCAATCACCAAGAGAAATGAAAAGTCATTCTGGACTCCTCTATTTTCTTTATTCCTCCAATGCAACTATTCACCAAGGTCTGTCAACTGTGTTTCTTGAATCTCTCTTTGGCCTGGGGAAATAGCATAGTGGTTATGCAATCAACTCTCATGCTTGAGGCTCTGAGGTCCCAGGTTCAATTTCCAGCATCGCCATAAGTCAGAACTGAGCAGTGTTCTGGTTATAGTCAACTAAATACACACACACACACACACACACACACACACACACACACCACCGTCCTCTGCTATAACTATCATTATTTTGGACTCTTTATCACAGTCCCAACTGAATCTAATTATGTCATTGATTTCTGTGATAATTAACCATTAAGTTTGAATCACTGTTCCTAGAATGGTTTCTCAATAATTTAGTGTGAACAGTCTTTATTTGTTTCTGTGATTCCTTTTTCCCTCCTGAATGATTTATTCATTAAAGATTTACCCATTAAATAAGAGTATAGGGAAATATATAAACAGCTTATAAGGCAAGAGGGATTCATTACACTTCATTTTTAGCTGACATGGGAGAGACTCTAGTAGTTTTTACAGTAGTGAAATATCTTTAGTTTTAACTTTAATGAACCATACTCTTATTCAGCCACAACACTCCATAGAATATCTGTGGACACATAAGAATATTTTTATTTTAAACAATTACTTTTAAAATAGATATTTTATTACTTTTTTTTTGCCACTGACAATATAACGGGGTCTTCTGATTGATTCCATTGCTGCTGGAAGACTCTTTTTTTTTCTCTCTCTCATTTTAGATAGAGCATGAGAGACAGAGAAAGAGATTGAGAAGGAAAGATATCCCAGCAATATGGCTCCATAGCTCTTGAAGCTTCCCTGGTGCAGATGTTCCCATGTGATGGTTGCATTTCACACATAGGTCCTTGTGCCCGATAAAGTATGTATTCTACCAGGTAAGCTACATCCTGGCCCTAACTTATTTGCTTTATGAGAGATATAGAGACCAGAGCATCAGTTAACTCTGGCATGTGACCATGTCAGAGATTAAACCTAGGAGCTCTGCAATCTTTATCTTTAAAGCAACCTTTAAAGTAAAACTTTATCATAGAAAAATGAAGGGAATAAAGAATTGCAAGCTGTAATTTCCACAAGGATGTTTGTGACAGTGAGAGTATTTGAGAGCACCTTGAGTTCATTAAGTGTGTGATAGTGATCACATAGGTAACTGAAGATTCGTTGATTCTAAATAGAAGACTTATGACATGAAAAGCAAACAGAAACACTTTCTTGCCACCTGACTTTCCTAAGCCCTGATTGTTGTCTTACCTGTAAAATTGTGCTTTCACATCCATCCTAATTTTGTTCATTTCCTATATTACTGTATAATTTTTATAAAAGAGAAAAAGAGACCAGAGCAGTGCTCAGCTCTGGCATATCATGGTGCTGGGGTCAAACCTGGGGCCTCAAGGATCCAAGTTCTGTGCTCTAATGCTGAGTCACCACCCTGACCCATATCCTAGGTTTTAGTATGAAATCTCACAGTAGAAGACACCAGCCATTAAAATTCTATGTGGGAAATCCTAGCCTGTTTAAATCACTTACATACCATTTACTTAGGTGACGTTTTATGAAGGATACAATTTGAGTGATGTGTTTATTAGCATCTAACATATTATGGCTACAGTATAATTCAGGATCTACCTAAAGACATGAAACTTTTACAAGTAAGTTTTTTTGGAGGGCAAGGGGTAGATAACACAATGGTTATGCACAGAGTGTCTTATGCCTGAACAGAGGCTCTAATGTCTCAAGTTCAAAGCAATGCACCACCATAAACCAGAGCTGAACAGTGCTCTGGTTAAAAAAAAAAAAAAAAAGTTTTTTGGTTCTTTTTTTTCTCTAAATGACAAAAGACTTTCTATTTTCAGTTTGATGAAGTGTTGCTTCTGGTGCTATGAGTTTTCTATGCTCACTTATACACTCTACTGATAAATAATGCAAAGCTTAATAACCTCCAAAAAAGACCGGAGCTGGAGAGATAGCATAATGGTTATGCAAATAATAACAATAATTTCATGCCTGAGGCTCTGAGGTTCCAGGTTCAATCCCTAGCATCACTATATGCCAAAGCTGAGAAGTACTTTGGTCTGCCTGTTTGCCTGCGTATCTATCTATCTATCTATCTATCTATCATCTATCTATCTTGCCAACACTCTCACATTAAAATAAATAAACTGGAATTTAAAAGGGTGAGGATTGAACTACTATGTATGCAATGTGAAATAAAACTGCTTTCTGAGGGAGTCGGGTGGTAGCGCAGTGCCCATGGCGCAAAGCACAAGGACTGGCGTAAGGATCCCAGTTTGAGCCCCTGGCTCCCCACCTGCAGGGGAGTCACTTCACAGGCGGTGAAGCAGGTCTGCAGGTGTCTATCTTTCTCTCCCCCTCTCTGTCTTCCCCTCCTCTCTCCATTTCTCTCTGGCCTATCCAACAACGATGATGACATCAATAATAATAAAGACTACAACAATAAAACAACAAGGACAACAAAAGGGAATAAATAAATATTTTTTAAAAAACTGCTTTCTGAAGCTAAAAGTCACAAACTGGCATTGCCTGAAGTTTCTTCTCATTGTTGCCTTCATCTCACAATCAAAATGGCATCACACTTCCTTCTTCCTTCTCTGCCCATTAATCACTAAAAAGAGAAAGGACGTCATTTCTGGCTTTCAGCCACTATTTTCCTTTTCAACTTTGTTTATTGCTGAGCCAGGGGCTGCACATATGTTAATTCCTCTGTTCTTTTTCACTCAGAGAGACAAAGAGAGGCAGGGAGATACACTAAAATATAGAAACTTCTGAGAGTGTCATACACAGTCCTTGGTGCCAAGCTTCAAATCTCGGCTGTGCTCATGGCATCACAGGTGCCCTAACCATGAGCTAGCTATCTTTTCAACCATCAGCCACTATTTCTTTAATAGTCTGAAATCCTGTGGTTTTGAGCCTGCCCATCAAATCTGCATTTTTCTTCTTTCACTTCATATTCCACTCCACATTCTTTTTTTTTTTTTATTATTTCTTTATTGGGGAATTACTGTTTTACATTCGACAGTAAATACAATAGTTTGTACATTCATAACATTTCCCAGTTTTCCATATAACAATACAACCTCCATTAGGTCCTCTGTCATCCTTTTTGACTTGTCTTCTCCCCCCCCCCCCACCCCAGAGTCTTTTACTTTGGTGCAACATGCCAATTCCAGTTCAGGTTCTATTTGTGTTTTCTCTTCTGATTTTGTTTTTCAAAAGAGTGATATCATCCCATATTCATCCTTCTGTTTCTGACTTATTTCACTCAACATGAATTTTTCAAGGTCCAGTCAAGATTGGCTGAAAACGGTGAAGCCACCTTTTTTTTTTCTTTTTTTTTTATTTTTATTTTATTTAAGAAAGGATTAATTAACAAAACCATAGGGTAGGAGGGGTACAACTCCACACAATTCCCACCGCCCAATCTCCATATCCCACCCCCTCCCCCGATAGCTTTCCCATTCTCTATCCCTCTGGGAGCATGGACCCAGGGTCATTGAGGGTTGCAGAAGGTAGAAGGTCTGGCTTCTGTAATTGCTTCCTCGCTGAACATGGGCGTTGACTGGTCGGTCCATACTCCCAGTCTGCCTCTCTCTTTCCCTAGTAGGATGGGTCTCTGGGGAAGCTGAGCTCCAGGACACATTGGTGGTGTCTTCAATCCAGGGAAGTCTGGCCGGCATCCTGATGACACCTGGAACCTGGTGACTGAAAAGAGAGTTAACATACAAAGCCAAACAAATTGTTGAGCAATCATGGACCCAAAGCTTGGAAAAGTGGAGAGGAAGTATTAGGGAGATACTCACTGCAAACTCTAGTATACTTCTGCTTTCTTACTTTGGTGCCATACTCCAAACTCAGTCATTTTCTGCTTTGCGTTTCTACTTCTTCTTCTTCTTCTTTTTTTTTTTACATGCATAACGTTCCCCAGATTCCCATTTAGCAATACAACCCCCACTATTTCATTCATCATTTTTCATGGACCTGTATTCTCCCCACCCACCCACCCACCCCAGAGTCTTTTACTTTGGTGTAATACTCCAATTCCATTTCAGGTTCGACTTGTGTTTTCTTTTCTAATCTTGTTTTTCAACTTCGGCCTGAGAGTGAGATCATCCCATATTCATCCTTCTGTTTCTGACTTATTTCACTCAACATGATTTTTTCAAGGTCCATCCAAGATCGGCTGAAAACGGTGAAGTCACCATTTTTTACAGCTGAGTAGTATTCCATTGTGTATATATACCACAACTTGCTCAGCCACTCATCTGTTGTTGGACACCTGGGTTGCTTCCAGGTTTTGGCTATTACAAATTGTGCTGCCAAGAACATATGTGTGCACAGATCTTTTTGGATGGATGTGTTGGGTTCCTTAGGATATATCCCCAGGAGGGGAATTGCAGGGTCATAGGGTAGGTCAATTTCTAGCCTTCTGAGAGTTCTCCAGACTGTTCTCCACAGAGGTTGGACCAATTGACATTCCCACCAGCAGTGAAGGAGGGTTCCTTTGACCCCACATCCTCTCCAGCATTTGCTGCTGTTACCTTTTCTGATGTGTGACATTCTCACAGGAGTGAAGTGATATCTCATTGTTGTCTTGATTTGCATTTCTCTGACAATCAGAGACTTGGAGCATTTTTTCATGTGTTTCTCGGCCTTTTGGATCTCTTCTGTGGTGAATATTCTGTCCAATTCCTCCCCCCATTTTTGGATGGGGTTATTTGTTGTCTTGTTGTTGAGTCTGGTAAGCTCTTTATATATGTTGGTTATTAAACTCTTATCTGATGTATGGCATGTAAAGATCTTCTCCCATTCTGTGAGGGGTCTCTTGATTTGGGTAGTGGTTTCATTTGCTGTGAAGAAGCTTTTTAATTTGATGTAGTCCCATAGGTTTATACTTGCCTTAGTCTTCCTTGTAATTGGATTCGTTTCATTGAAAATGTCTTTAAAATTTATGCGGAAAAAAGTTCTTCCAATATTTTCCTCTAAGTATCTGATAGTTTCTGGTCTAACATCCAAGTCCTTGATCCACTTGGAATTTACTTTTGTATTTGGTGAAATACAGTGATTCAGCTTCATTCTTCTGCATGTTTCAACCCATTGTTTCCAACACCATTTGTTGAAGAGACTCTGCTTTCCCTATGTAATAGTCTGGGCACCTTTGTCAAAGATTAGATGTCCATAGGTGTGGGGCCTCATTTCTGGGCTCTCAATTCTATTCCACTGGTCAGTGTGTCTATTCATGTTCCAGTACCAAGCAGTTTTGATGACAATGGCCCTATAATATAGTTTGAGATCTGGCAGTGTGATGCCTCCAGTTCTGTTCTTTTTTCTCAAGATTGTTTTGGCAATTCTAGGTCTTTTCTGGTTCCAGATAAACATTTGTAGCATTTGTTCTATTCTCCTAAAAAATGTGCTTGGGATCTTGATGGGGATAGCATTAAATTTGTAGATGGCTCTGGGTAATATATTCATTTTGATGATGTTAATTCTTCCAACCCATGAGCATGGAATATCTTTCCACTTCTTTGTGTCTTTTTCAATTTCTTTGAGTAGTGACTCATAATTTTCAGTATACAAGTCTTTCACTTCTTTGGTTAGGTTTATTCCTAGATATTTTATTGTTTTTGTTGCTATAGAAAAAGGAACTGATTTCTGGATTTCAATTTCTTCTAACTTAGTGTTTGCATAGAGGAATGCCATTGACTTTTGAATGTTAATTTTATAGCCTGACACATTACTGTATTGCCTGATGATTTCCAAAAGCTTCTTGCTAGATTCCTTAGGTTTTTCCATGTATACTATCATGTCATCTGCAAATAAGGAGAGTTTGACTTCTTCTCTTCCGATCTGTATGCCTTTAATTCCTTGCTCCTGCCTGATTGCTATGGCAAGAACTTCCAACACTATGTTGAATAGTAATGGTGATAGTGGGCAGCCCTGTCTAGTACCTGATCTGAGGGGAAATGCTTCCAGTTTTTCACCATTGAGTATGATGTTGGCTGTAGGTTCGCTATATATAGACTCCACTTGAGGAATTTTCCATCTATTCCTATTTTTTGTAGTGTTTTGATCATAAAGGGATGTTGTATTTTGTCAAAGGCTTTCTCTGCATCTATTGATATGACCATGTGGTTTTTGGTCTTGCTTTTGTTGATGTGGTGGATCACATTGATTGATTTACGTATATTAAACCAACCTTGCATGCCTGGGATAAACCCCACTTGGTCATGATGAACAATCTTTTTGATATACTGCTGTATCCGGTTGGCTAGAATTTTGTTCAATATTTTCACATCTATGTTCATCAGAGATATTGGTCTGTAGTTTTCTTTTTTGGTTGTGTCCCTGTCTGCTTTTGGTATCAGGGTGATGTTGGCTTCATAGAAGCTGGCAGGGAGTATTCCAGTGTCTTCAATCTTCTGGAAGACTTTTAAAAGTAGAGGTATTAGTTCTTCTTTGAAAGTTTTGTAGAATTCATTTGTAAAACCATCTGGTCCAGGACTTTTATTTTTGGGGAGATTTTTGATAACTGTTTCAATTTCATTAGCTGTGATAGGCCTGTTCATATTATCCACTTCCTCTTTACTTAGTTTTGGAAGTTGGTAGGTATCTAGGAAATCATTAATTTCTTCCAGGTTCTCTAACTTGGTGGCATATAGTTGTTCATAGAAGCCTCGCATGATATGTTGAATTTCTGCAGTGTCTGTTGTGATATCTCCTCTTTCATTTACTATTCGATTTATTTGGGTCTTCTCCCTTTTTTGTTTTGTGAGTCTGGCTAAAGGTTTGTCGATCTTGTTTACTCTTTCGAAGAACCAACATTTACTTTCATTGATCTTTTGTATGGTTTTCCTATTCTCAATGTTATTTATTTCTGCCCTAACTTTAGTAATTTCTTTCCTTCTGGTTGCTTTAGGGTTCCTTTGTTGTTCTTCTTCTAGGTCTTTAAGATGTGCAATCAGGCTGTTTATTTGTGCCTTTTCTTGTTTCCTAATGTGTGCGTGTATAGCTATGAACTTCCCTCTTAGGACTGCTTTAGCTGTGTCCCAAATATTTTGATAGCTTGTGTCTTCATTTTCATTGAACTCTCGAAACATTTTGATTTCTTCCTTGATTTCCTCTTTGACCCAGAAGTTGTTAAGAAGTGTACTGTTGAGCTTCCACATTTTGGCACTGTTACTAATCTTTTGTTGATTGTTAAGTGTTAGTTTAATTCCACTGTGGTCTGAGAAGATGCTTGGGATGATTTCAGTGCTCTTGAATAGGCTGATGCTGTCTTTGTGACCTAATATATGGTCTATCCTTGAGAATGATCCATGTGGATTTGAGTAAAATGTGTATTCCAGTTTCTTGGGATGAATGACTCTGAAAATGTCCAATAGTTCTAGTTTATCTATCTCTTCATTTAGCTCCCTTATGTCTTTACTGATTTTCTTCCTGGATGATCTGTCAAGTTGAGAGAGTGGGGTGTTGAAGTCCCCTACTATGATTGTGTTACTGTTAATATATTGCTGTAGCTCTTTCAGTAGAAGTTTGATGTATTTAGATGGCTTCTCATTGGGTGCATAGATATTAATAATTGTTAAGTCCTCTTGATTGACTGATCCTCTGAGCATTAAGTAGTGTCCATTCTTATCTTTTTTAATCTTATCTATTTTAAAGTCTATCATGTCAGATATGAGAATAGCTGTTCCTGCCCTTTTTTGTGGGCCATTGGCTTGAATGATAGTTTTCCATCCTTTCACTTTAAGTCTGTGTTTGTCTTGTTGCGTTAGGTGAGTTTCCTGTAGACAACATATTGTTGGGTTGTGTTTTCTGATCCATCTTCCTACTCTGTGTCTTTTAATAGGTGAATTCAGGCCATTCACATTTATTGATATCAAAGATTGAAGATATTTTAACGCCATTCATAGAGTTTTAGAGTGTTTTGATATATGTTCTATTTGTGGTGGTCTGGTTGTTTATAGGAAACCTTTCAGAACTTCTTTCAAGGCAGGCTTGGTGATGGTTGCTTCCTTCAACTGTTGCTTGTCTGAGAAGGTTTTGATGCTTCCATCTAGTCTGAATGACAATCTAGCAGGATATAGTATTCTTGGCTGAAAGCCTTTCTCATTGAGCACTCGATAGATATCTTGCTATTCTCTTCTGGCCTGTAGTGTTTGTATGGAGAAGTCTGCTGCTAATCTTATGGGTTTTCCTTTGTAGGTGACTCTTTGTTTTTCTCTTGCAGCCTTGAGGATCCTTTCTTTATCCTTATTCCTTTCCAATCTAAGTATGACATGTCTTGGTGTCTTTGGGTCTGGGTTAATTCTGTTTGGGACCCTCTGGGCTTCTTGAATCTTTATGTCTTTGGTGTTGTCTAGACTAGAGAAATTTTCCGCTATTATGGCCTGGAGAACGCTTTCTTCCTCCCCTTCTCTTTCTTCCTCTGGTAAGCCAATAATGCGTATATTGTTTCTTTTGAAGTCATCCCATAGGACTCTGTTGTTGTTTTCAGCATCTCTTAATCTCTTTTTGAGATCTCTTACTTCTTTTTTAGTAGTCTCTAATTCATCCTCAATCTTGCTAATTCTGTCTTCAGCCTCATTGATTCTATTCTCTCTGCCCTCTACTGCTTTCTGGAGTTCATCTATTTTGTTGCCCTGCTCTGATACTGTTTTAGCTTGTTCAGCTAGTTGCCTTCTTAGCTCAGCAATTTCAGCTTTCAGCTCTCTAATAACCATGAGATTATTAGAATTTTCTTCCATATTCTCATTTGTTGTTCCTGCAGTTCTGATTACAATTTTTTCAAATTCTTTACTCACTCCTGTTATTATTTCCTTAGCTAATGTTTGGATGTTGAACTCGTTGTTTTGTGCTTCGCCCTCTGGAGGACTTTTAGGTGGACTCTTGTCCTGGTTCGAGTCTCCATTATTTTTTCTTGTTGTTTTAACCATTTTATATAAGTTAACAGTTTTTTCAATCCCTGAGTTGGAGTTCAGTGGTGTAAAAGCCTTTTTTTTTTTTTTTCCCTTGTAGGCTATGGTAGCCTGAGGGCTTTTAAACTATCAATAGGCTTCTTGGCTTAATCAATGACTCCTGACCAAGAGATAAAGCAGGGTGTGGCAGAGATAATCCAGTGGTTATGCAAAGAGACTTTCACAGCCCCTCAGCTATGCCACCGAGGTATAGGTCTTCTCCTGAGTTTCCCGGTTAGATCTCTGTGCCCTGGTGTCCCTCCCTCTTGCTGCTCCAGATTCTGAGGGTAGTAGCAATGGAGACTCAGAGTTGTACTTGGTGAGTCTCTGGGGAGTCCTTTCCTCCCTTCAGCTGTCCCCTTGTTGGTGGAGCAGACTGGAGGTGGTGTCTCCACTGACAAATTGTCGAACTGTTAGCAGTCACTTAATCTCTCCTTAGGCCCCTCTCTCCTCTCTGTCACCAGCCACGCGTGTTTGTACTCACGGGTGATTTACTGGGTTTCTGTGGTCATTCTAGTCCTGTCTTGTTTCGGTCCGGGTGGTCTCCTTTGGTATTCCTATTTGATCCGGGAGAGGAGAGGAGAGGAGAGAAAGCGATCTGCTGCTCGTAGCTCCGCCTCCGGAAGTCGAATCACCACCATTTTTTTTTATAGCTGAGTAGTATTCCATTTGTAGATATACCACAACTTGCTCAGCCACTCATCTGTTGTTGAACATCTGGGTTGCCTCCAGGTTTTGGCTATTAAAAATTGTGCTGCTAAGAACATGTGTGTACACAGATCTTTTTGGATGGGTGTGTTGGGTTCCTTAGGCTATATCCCCAGGAGAGGAATTGTAGGATCATAGGGTAGGTCCATTTCTAGCCTTCTGAGAGTTCTCCAGACTGTTCTCCACAGGGGTTGGACCAATTTACATTTTCACCAGAAGTGTAGAAGGGTACCTTTGACCCCACACCCTCTCCAGCATTTGCTGCTGTTACCTTTTCTGATGTATGACATTGTCACAGGTCCACTCCATATTTTTTACTCACTTTACTTAAATTTTTTTTTCTTTTAGAGTCATCATTAAAGTATGCCAGTCTCTTGCACTTAACCAAATGTATTCCTTACTTTATCTGACTCAGTTGGACTTAGAGTGATTGAGGGAAGTGAAATAGGAAGTAGGTGTTGAAGCTATCTAGGTCTAAGTAGAAACTATTTGATTAAGTACTTTATGGTGTCTTTTTTTAGGTCTTTCTACTTGCTTGCTGCATTTACTAACTCACTGCAAACTATTGTGCACTTTTACTTTAAAGTATATATTTCCCCCCTAACTTATGGGTACATGTGTACATATGGCCTATGTCATGGGCCCTGCATGGTCTATATCTAGGTTTTGAAGCTTTGTTAGAAAGTTCATCACCTGAAATGGAATCAAAGAGTTCTATGAGCTAGGAAAAGTCTCACAAGAGTGATGAAGCTGGAGGGTCCACGCCTGATGTCTCTGGACACAGTCCTAAGTGAAACATCCTGAGGTGGTATTGGTTACATTGATTAGGTTGGGATCAGCAGATGCAGTATGAATTGGTGTGACTTGAGAGAAGCATGCAGGAAAGTGAGTGCCACCCCAGAAGTTCCAGGACTGGGAGAAATAGGGGTGTTGTAGAGAGTGGGGGAAGGTTCCTGCTATCTTAGGATTTAAAAAGGCAGTAGATAGTTATTGCTATAACCAAATTATTTGGCAATTGAGTTAACTTTGAAAAATCCCATTTTTAGGATTTGCTGTGTCATACAAGATCTCACCATAATTTATGTTCTTTAATGATGTTTACATATAGCTATATCTTATAAAGTGACACCACCAGTTGCTTCTGTTCTCCCTGGTCTAGGCTTATAGGTGATTTAATATTTCAAAGAAGAAGTCATTGTTAGAGATGTATTAACAGTTTGAGTCCACCATCAAAATTCAATCTGATTACCAATTTGAATTCTTAAGTGCTTAGACTGAAGAAATATATACTCAGAGCTGTGGTCTATGCATCAAAAAGTTTGAGACATTCAATCCATTTTCCCCCTCTCATATTTAAAAAAAATTTTTTTTAATATTTATTTTATTTATTTATTCCCTTTTGTTGCCCTTGTTGTTTTATTGTTGTAGTTATTATTGTTGTTGTTGTTGTTGGATAGGACAGAGAGAAATGGAGAGAGGAGGGGAAGACAGAGAGGAGGAGAGAAAGATAGACACCTGCAGACCTGCTTCACCGCCTGTGAAGCGACTCCCCTGCAGGTGGGGAGCCGGGGTTCGAACCGGGATCCTTATGCCGGTCCTTGTGCTTTGCGCCACCTGCGCTTAACCTGCTGCACTACAGCCAGACTCCCTCCCCCTCTCATATTAATTAAACAGTGATTTGTGAGACTGTAAGTTAATAGGAGTGTATATTAACACCATTTCCACCACCAAAGGTCAGTGTGCCCCCCCAACATACACAGTGAAGCTGAACATCTACCCTCACCCCTCCAACCCCAGATATTTTTTACCTTGATGCCACACTCCAAACTCAGTCAGATTCTGCTGTGAGTTTCCCTTTCTGTTCTTCTTTCTCAACTTCTGTTTATGAGTGGGATCATCCCATGAACTCATCTTTGTTTTTCTGACTTATCTCACTTAATATAATTCCTTCTACCTCCATCCAAGATGGGTCAGAGAAGGTGGGGTTATTATTTTTAATAGCTGCATAGTATTCCACTGGGTCACTATACCACAGCTATCCCAGCCATTCATCTGTTGTTGGGCATCTGGTTTCCTTCCAGGTTTTATCTATTACAAATTGTGCTGCTATGAACATGGGTGTACACATATCTTTTTGGTTGGGTGTTATGGAGTCCTTAGGATATATCCCTAGGAGAGAAATGACTGGGTCATATGGAAGATCTATTTCTAGCCTTCTGAGGGTTCTCCAGACTGCTCTCCACAGAGGTTGGATCAATTTACATTCCCACCAGCAGCAGTGCAGGAGAGTTCATTTTTCTTCTTTCACCTCATATTCCACTCCATATTCATTACTCAAAATTTTTGTTTTTGTTTGTCTCATCTCCTAGATTTACAAAGATCCAATTAGGTTTGTGGTAAAGCAAAAAAAATTAATCAAAACACAGGTTGGTTATTTTTTTCTTTTCCTGCATGCCAGCTTTGAAAAACTCATTGCTAAAGGTCAGAATAAATGCTAATGATTCCAGAAAGAGAAGAAATAGTTGACAAATTTATTAAGTTGTATTTGTAGCTCCAGCATGAAAAATGCTTGTTGACTTGATTGAGATCCTTTCCTTGTCATGCTTTTTTTTTCTCTCAAAATGCAATTATCTTTTTTTTTTTTTGGCTTCTTTTTATTTTTAAAAATATTTATTTATTTATTCCCTTTTGTTGCCCTTGTTTTATTGTTGTAGTTATTATTGTTGTCATTGTTGTTAGAAAGAACAGAGAGAAATGGAGAGAGGAGGGGAAGACAGAGAGGGGGAGAGAAAGAGAGACACCTGCAGACCTGCTTCACTGCTTGTAAAGCGACTCCCCTGCAGGTGGAGAGTGGAGGGGCTCGAACTGGGATCTTTGTGCTGCATGCGCTTAGTCCGCTGCACTGCCACCGACTCCCTTTTTGCGTATTTTTAAAAAAGTGATATGCTGCTCTAGTTCTCAGACTTCATGAGCTTCAGAATCACCTTGACAAATAATATACCTGCAGGTTATCATTCCCACTTTCTGATTCAGAAAGTCTGGGATGAGATCTAAGGTTTGAATTCCCAGTGACACAAAATGATTCATCGTTAAGTGATAAAGACGTACATAAAAGAGAAGATTATGGATTGCTTGGAATGCCATTCCTAGAAAACCCCTTTTAATTGGTGTACATACGTTTAGTCTTTGGAATATTCATGGTACAGATACTTCAAGATATCAGATCTATGCCTTTGATTGTATTTAGTGTAGGAACAAGGTCAAGTAAGAAACAGGCTCCTTTGGCAGCTAGCACTAGTCATGTGACACAATTGACCAACGATGTGTAGCAGAAGTGTTTCTGCGAGGGACCTTTTGGAAATACTACCATCTTCCAGGGTAGGGGAAAAAATACTTCAGTAGTGCTTTTGGAGTTTGTCCTTCCTCTTTGTCCTGTCTGGAGCTTAGATATTAATCTGGAGGAGTAGTTGTCATTTTGTTGTCAAAGATGGAGGGCAATGTTCCAGGGAGACAGAAAGAAGGGGGCTATTATTTTAGCAACTGCACTAGCTTTAAACCATTTTAAGCCCCAACAGGAACCCAAATAAATGTATAGATAGTTGTTCTTTTTGCACTATGTCCTCTTTTCATGTGAAAAATATACCTTCCTATCAAGGGAAGGGGAACTAGAATATTATCTACATTTTTTTTTTCTTTCCTCCAGGGTTATTGCTGGGCTCAGTGCCTGCACCATGAATCCACCGTTCCTGGAGGTCATTTTTTTCCCCTTTTGTTGCCCTTGTTGTTGTAGCCTCGCTGTGGCTATCATTATTGCCATTGTTGATGTCGTTTGTTGTTGGATAGGACAGAGAGAAATGGAGAGAGGAGGGGAAGACAGAGACCGGGAGAGAAAGATAGACACCTGCAGACCTGCTTCACCGCCTGTGAAGTGACCCCCCTGCAGGTGGGGACCCGGGGGCTCGAACTGGGATCCTTACGCCGGTCCCTGCGCTTTGCACCACATGCGCTTAATCCACTGCGCCACCGCCCGACCCCCTACATTTTTCTTAATGTCTATATACTGTATCAATCTTTAGATACACCATAACTAATTTTTTGAAAATCAGTCCTTCATTGATAGACATTCCAGTTTCCTTCCTCTCTTCCTTCCTTCCTTCTTTCCTTCCTACTTTCTTTTTTTTATAATTTTTAAAAAAATATTTATTTTATTTATTTATTCCCTTTTGTTGCCCTTGTTGTTTTATTGTTGTAGGCATTATTGATGTTGTTGTTGTTGGATAGGACAGAGAGAAATGGAGAGAGGAGGGGAAGACAGAGAGGAGGAGAGAAAGATAGACACCTGCAGACCTGCTTCACCGCCTGTGAAGCGACTCCCCTGCAGGTGGGGAGCCGTGGCTCGAACCGGGATCATTATACTGGTCCTTGTGCTTTGCGCCACCTGCGCTTAACCCTCCGTGCTACAGCCTGACTCCCCTCCTTCCTACTTTCTTTCCTTCTTTCTTTCCCTTCCTTCCTTCCTTTCTTCCCTCTCCCCCCTTTTACTAGAGCACTCCTCAACTCTGGCATAATGATGGTTCAGGGGATTAAACCTGGGACTTTGGAACCTTAGGCCGGAGACTCTCTTTGTATAACTATTATGCTGTATCCCCACTCTCTAATTTTTCTTTATGCATGCAAACAAACACATGATTTCTGCATTTTGTTCTGGGAAAGAAAATATTTAGTCATGCTTTATACTTTTGGTTCACAAAGACTGTGTGGTGAGGTCTGCTCCCTTCTTGTCCCAGTATGGTAACAGTGAGGAGTCTGCATCTGTTGTCTATGGCCTGTTTTTTTTTTTTTTCTTGAATGAAGAGATGCGAATAGTTGGTTATATAGTTCTCCAAATCTGGGTCATTTTAAGAAACACTGTGTGAATGGGCCTCATAGTTCAGTGCAGATGCATTTTTAGTTCCTCATAATCTTGACAGACTACCTGACAAAGCCAAGTCTCTTTATTTCCAAAAGCAAACATTTGTACAAAGACGAAAACAAACAAGCAAACAAAAGCAAAAAGAAAAACTACACATCTACCCCTGAGCAATGATTTCCTATTAATTCATACAGAAAGAAATGAAAGTTAAAAAAAAAAAAACTCCTGAAGAATATGCTAACATTCAAAATTAAATCAGTAATCTGTCTCCCATAAAAAACATACCGCTTAACCTAACTGTACCCAAAACCAATGGCAACCCCACAGGATGCTATAAGATAATAGGCTGAGGGGCAGTCAGGTGGTAGTGCAGCGGATTAAGCGCAGGTGGCACAAAGCACAAGGACCTGCGTAAGGATTCCAGTTTGAGCCCCCAGCTCCCCACCTTCAGGGGAATCACTTTACAAGTGGTGAAGCAGATCTGGAGGTGTCTATCTTTCTCTCCCCCTCTCTGTCTTCCCCTCCCCTCTCCATTTCTGTCTTACCCAACAATGATGACATCAACTACAATAATAAATACAACAATAAAACAAGGGCAACAAAAGGGAATAAATAAATAAATAAATATTTAAAAAAAGATAATAGGCTGAGGTTGCTTTACACTTATATAAATAATCTATCCTCAAACAAAGAAGGATGATTGCACAGACAAACTGATCTCTTTTGGTCTTTAGAGGAAAAAAGAATTGCAAGACATTTTAAATGAAAAGAAACTTCTTCAGCTTTAAACCATTTTCAGTCCCACTGGGAACCGGAATAAATATGTAATCAGTTTCCTTTTTACTGTGACTTCCAGAAACTCAAACCAAATTTGCCTTCCAGAAGACATCGAGTAAATAGAAGATTTTTTTCCTTTACTGGAGGCTAATAGATTACAGGATATTTGTTGACCTGTGGGTCTAGTTTCTCGCCTCCCTGTGACAGGTGCAAAGCACTCTCATCCTCAGTTTAGGTCTTCTCCCATCATCATGCACCAGGACTCCATGGAGAGATTGGAGTCATGCTGCCGAAAGTCTAAGTGTTACTTTGTTCTAGTGGTCTTAGGAAATAAAATATAAACACTCAGTTTTTTTTAATTCTCCTTATTTACTATTGGATAAAGAGGCCCAAAACTGAGAGGGGAGGGGAAGATAGAGAAGGAGGTGACACCTGCAGCCTTGCTTCACCACTTGTGAAGCTTTCCCCTTGCAGGTGGGAACCAGGGGTTTGAACCTGGATCCTTGTGTATTGTAATGTGTGTGCTTAGCCAGGTGTGCCACCATGTGGTCCCTAATAATCACTTTTTTTTTAGATAGGACAGAGAGAAATGGAGAGAGGAGGGGAAGGAAGAGAGGGGGAGAAAAAGACACCTGCAGACTTCCCTGTAGGTGGGGGGCCGGGGGCTGGAACAGGTGGGGAGCCGGGGGCTGGAACCAGGATCCTTATGCCAGACCTTGTGCTTTGTACCACGTGCGCTTAACCCACTGCACTACCGCCCAATTCCCAATAATCACTTTTTAAGATTTTGAAAGTTTTATTAATAAATTTTACAATAAGATTAAAGTCATATTTCGATGTTCACATCCTTATAAGTCACCTCAAAGTTTTTATGTGAGAAGGTAAGAGTAAGTGAATAAAACTAAAATTGAGGGCCAGGGGGTAGCTCATGCGGTAGAGTACAGTCCTTGCTGGGTATGAGGTCCTAGGTTGGAGACCCATCCCAGATGGGAGCACCATGGATAGCAGCAGGGAAGCTCCATAGATGGTAGAGTGGTACTGTGCTATCTGTCTTCTCTGTCTTCCCTCTTTGCTCTGTCTTTAAAAAAATTTTTTCAAAGAATGAAAAAGCTGAGGCAGGGAGAGCATTTAGTGGTGTTGCACATGGCTTGGATTCATTCTCCAGTGCCACACAGAAATAAAGAAAGAGGGTTTGGGTGGGGCCTGGCACACCTGTTTATGTGCATGTGTTACCATGTGCAAGGACCTGGCTTTGAACCTCTGGCCCTTACCTACAGGGGGAAGGCTTTATGAGCAGTACTGCAGATGTGTTTCTCTCTCTCTCTCTCCCTCTCTATCCCCTTCACTCTTTCACTCTCAATTTCTCTCTATCCTATCAAATAAAACCAATAAATAAAATAAAAAAGAAATATAGACAGAAAAATGACTAAGGCTTTGGTTATACCTGGTAGTCATATCTGAAATGTTGGCTATGAATTGCTGAAGAGTGTTCAGGGTGTGTTGACTATTTTGTAGAAGGCAAAAGACCTATATAGTCTGAGGGGAAAAAACAAAGCACTTGTCTGTTTTATAACGTAACAAATGCAAACAGTGAATCTTAGTTTGCATTCACCACATTTTATCTGTTATTATTGTATTGTTTTTATACCTAAATGTGCCGAGTATTTAAAATTTTCTTCATTTTCCTTCTTCTCCTTCATCACCAGAGAGCACTGCTCAGCTCTTGGTCTTTCTAGTGTGGGATATTGAACCTGGGACTTTGTAGCTTCAAGCATTAGAGTCTCTTTGCAAAACCAAATGCTATCTATCCCTGCCCTGTAGTTTCTTTCAATATTTAATTTAGAGCCTGGGGATTTAGAGACTGGGGAGACAGCTCAGTATTAGAAAATTTGTCCCTAGCTTGATCCCCCAATACTATGTATACCAGAGCTAAGTAATGCTCTGGCCTCTCTCTTTCAAGTACGTCATTTCATTCTGGGATCATTGTGATCACTTCTCTGGTGAGAATATGTCATGCAACAAATATGTGCATCTGTATTCATCAGACATTGGCATAGATTCTTGTCTATGAGGAAGAGAACTTAAAAGGAAAAGCAAAGTTTCGGGTAGGGTGTTTAGGGTATATATTTTTTTCTTGTCAAAATGATAATGCCAGCACTGTGCTCTCATTGGTTTTCTTCAGGCCTGCACCCTCATCCTGAGCCTGGTGAGAGGTTTAAAGGAGGCAATGCCAATCAGGAAATCATACTGCTCTGCTGTTTTATCTGGTAAATCACACCTCTGAAGGAAATGGATGGCTACACTTAGTGATGGTAAGTCACCCTTCCCCTGACACTCTGTTACTCTTAACACTTCTTGCATTAAAGATGCCAGATGCTGCTGAACAGCTTCACATAGTGCTCATTCCTGATGCCTTCTTGAAACCAACCCAGTGGCGGGGGCCCTTTCACAAATGTGAAATACTCCTTGGGAACAGCCTTATAAAGTCTTATAGCAAGGAGTGAACCTTCTCCCCCTCTGGGTGGCAGCCCCATTCCTCCTACCTGGGGGAGAACAGGGTAGATTCTGGAGGCTGGACCGTGTTCTGTGTTGTGTGCACACTCCAGTCCTTTGCTGTGCAGCTGTGGTCATTTGCATAGGCCTGTGCTATTTATGACTCTGGATATTTGCTAAAAAAGAACCATCTCATTTTCTGACTGCAGCTGCCCACACTGGTCTGGCTGCCACTGGGGTTTCCCGGCAGGCCACGATACTGTCACATCATTTCAGATCATCTTGTTTGTGTTTAACACGGTTCTATGTCTCTTCCTGCTTACATGGCTTCACCATAGCTATTCATTCACTTAATTATTCAACAAGCACCTATTATGTGTCAGACACTGTGTGTGGCCTTGGAAATACCAAGACAAATGAGGTGCAGATTCTTCCATGAGAAGTTTTCTGGCTTCAGGGGGAAAACTAACAAAGTATTCAGTGTGTGGGTTTCTGTCTGCCTTTCTTCTCCTTTTATCCCTCACTCTGTTCCTGTCTGTCTTTCTTTTGCTTTGTTTCTGAGGTATAGAAAATAAGAGAGAGAAAGAGAACCAGAGCATCACTCTGGCATATGCAAGATCAGGAGTTGAACTCGGGGCCTTGTGCATGTAAGATTGCTACTCTACCCACTGTGACATATCCCAAACTGCTGACCTCTTTTTTGAAACCACATCCTTTGCCCACACATGCCACCCTGAAAAGCATATTTTTGTCTTTCTATTCACTTTCAACCTTTTTGATCTCATTGCATCTAGTCATTAACTATCCTGTAGTGTGGCTTCTAGCTCAGACTAGGGCCTTCTATGCTAAGTTCCTGGGTCACTCATTTGTGCCTGTCCCCAGCCAAAGACTCCAGTAACTATTATCAAGTTTAATTTATCTTTGGATGGAGCATTTGACCCAATAAAAAACAGATGGTACCTTTCCTGCCCAGGAGCCTTGATTTCATTCTTATCTTTTGGAAATAGAGCCCAGTAAGCACCAAGCTATCATAATCTCTCTTCTCAAGACCATTCTTTTAGCAGGTACCATGGTTCATCCCCTGGCATCTTTCATACTGTTTTCTGGTAGTATAATTGTTCTTGTATCATAATTTAACCTGTCAGGTAGATTGTGCATGATCCTTGTTTTCGAAACTAATAAACAAGCCCTCTCTCCTTGTTGAATCACTTGAAGATTCGGGAGTAGGTTTGTTGTTTTTTCCCTCTTCCTTTTAGTCAGCTAGCTAGTGATCCTGAGCTGACCTGTGAGCCTGTAGATCCATTCCCTGCCCATCTCTCTTGGGCTCTGTAGGAGCCTGATGACTTTAGGCTAGGTTTGATCAATGGAAGGTAGCAATAGGAACTAGATGGATGGTGGGAACAGGGAAAAGCAAGGCAATTTCACATGGTCTTCCCTGACTCTATAGATGTCTTCCCTTAAGGGCCTCTATGACAGTTCCTCCATGGCTCCAGATCCCACTGAACAGGCCCACTGGGGTTCCAGCTGATCTGACCTCTGGATTCTAATACCACAACCTGTAGCAGGTGTAATAACTTCTTGTTACACTAATCTCTGAGTTTGCCTCGCTACCTCCTAGACAAATGATTTAGAGGGCTTCTGGCTTTTTTTGTTTGTTTTGTTTTTACATGCTCCATACTCTTCTTTCCCTCTCACTCTCCCCTCTCCTACCCTTCCTGGGAAGTGGTAGAAATCATAAAGAGGTTGTTGTTGGATCTTATGCCATTGAATATCTTCTCAAGACAGAGAACTATTCTTTGAGTCCTGCTTCCTTCTTTGTCTCACCGAACGCCACCAGCAAAATACAAATGAAATTGTTGTCTATTGATTCATCTGGCGAGCCAACTTTTTTATATCTATACTCCAAATAATTCTGGTGAAAATTGGGAACACAATTTGTTTGTAAATGGCCACCTTGTGAGAATAGCAACACCCATGAGTCTTGGTTTTGGAGAACACTATTAAAATCAGAGAAGTTGTTAGGCAATTCCTACTGGTATCATATTACCTAGGACTTGTTGGGAAATTGTGAGGATGTGGTTGAGCTTGGCAGGGCTTGAACCTGAGGGGTGCGTCTATCCTGTTAGTCTTTCTCTCTACCGAGAGGTTGACCAAGGAGGGACAGTAGTAACCCCAAAGGTGTGCCTCATCCTATCAGATTCCCTGCCTCACAAAGCACTCTGTATTCCTGAGAGTATGGCCTTTAGATAAAAAGAAAGGGGGAGATGGCACTAAGCCAGCTCCCCCTGCTCTACCCTGCATTGCTGATACTATGGCCTATTTACATAATCACTGTTTTGCCTGTAAGATCCCCACCCATTCCATTCCTTTGATCTATCTTCTTTGAGACCCACCCTGCCAGCAGGATAACATTGATCCCACCAGTTAAAACCATCACAACAGTTGCTAAGGAAGTTTATACCTTCCCAGCCCACTTTTGCCTTTCTCCACCCCCTTTCCTAGCCATTTCCATTTCCAACTTGCCACTTCTGGTTCTATCCTATAAAAGTGTTGTGTCTCTGATCAATAAAGGCTGCATTACCTAGCACCACGTGTTTGGTTCCTGAGTCATCTATCTCCTGTGTCGCTGAGTGAGTAGCAGCCCAGGCTGGCTCCGGTTGAGTTCTCTCCAACCCAGAGAGTACGCGCCTGGGAAGAAGCACCTCCACGCTAGCCTGGCAAGGACTGATATCTAGGGAAATAATTGTTTACAGTATGGATACAGGTTCTTCACTGTACCTATCTGTTAGAGATGAACTGGAGCATGAAAGTCAAAGAAAAAAGCAATATTACTTCTTCAAATGTACCTGTACTTTTTGGAAATGGTACTCACTTTTTTAAAAAATTATTTTCCCTTTTGTTGCCCTTGTTGTTTTATTGTTGTAGTTATTATTGTTGTTGTCGTTGTTGGATAGGACAGAGAGAAATGGAGAGAGGAGGGGAAGACAGAGAGGGGGAGAGAAAGATAGACACCTGCAGACCTGCTTCACCGCCTGTGAAGCGACTCCCCTGCAGGTGGAGAGCCAGAGGCTTGAACCGGGATCCTTATGCTGATCCTTGCACGGTACTCACTTTTCTTTCCTTTGTGTAAACTTTTTCTTTTTAATTTAATTCTTTGTTTATAAAAAGGAAACATGGGACAGACATTGCAGTACATTGAGCTCCATAGAGACAGCGCCAGGGCAAGTGTGAGCCGGACGGGCACTGGGCGACTCTGTGCCTCGCGGAGGAAAAGCGATCAAACATGGGCAAAGGAGATCCTAAGAAGCCAAGAGGCAAAATGTCATCATATGCATTCTTTGTGCAAACTTGCCGCGAGGAGCACAAGAAGAAGCACCCGGATGCTTCGGTCAACTTTTCAGAATTTTCCAAGAAGTGCTCAGAGAGGTGGAAGACCATGTCTGCTAAAGAGAAAGAAAAATTTGAAGACATGGCAAAGGCTGACAAAGCCCGTTATGAAAGAGAAATGAAAACTTATATCCCCCCTAAAGGGAAAACAAAAAAGAAATTCAAGGACCCCAATGCACCTAAGAGGCCTCCGTTGGCCTTTTTCTTGTTTTGTTCTGAGTATCGCCCCAAAATCAAAGGAGAACATCCTGGCCTATCCATTGGTGATGTTGCAAAGGAACTGGGAGAGATGTGGAATAACACTGCTGCAGATGACAAGCAGCCTTATGAAAAGAAGGCTGCTAAGCTGAAGGAAAAATACGAAAAGGATATTGCTGCCTACCGAGCTAAAGGCAAGCCTAATGCAGCCAAAAAGGGAGTTGTCAAAGCCGAAAAAAAGCAAGAAAAAGAAGGAAGAAGAGGAAGATGAAGAAGAGGATGAGAATGAGGAAGAAGAGGAAGATGAAGAAGATGAAGACGAAGAGGAAGATGATGATGATGAATAAGTTGGTTCTAGCGCAGTTTTTTTTCTTGTCTATAAAGCATTTAACCCCCCTGTACACAACTCACTCCTTTTAAAGAAAAAAATTGAAATGTAAGGCTGTGTAAGATTTGTTTTTAAACTGTACAGTGTCTTTTTTTGTATAGTTAACACACTACCGAATGTGTCTTTAGATAGCCCTGTCCTGGTGGTATTTTCAATAACCTTGCCTGGTACAGTAAGGGGGTTGTAAATTGGCATGGAAATTTAAAGCAGGTTCTTGTTGGTGCACAGCACAAATTAGTTATATATGGGGATGGTAGTTATTTTTTATTATTTTGTTTCATCTTCAGTTGTCTATGATGCAGCTTATATGAAATAATTGTTGTTCTGTTAAACTGAAATACTACTCTGTAATTGCAAAAAAAGAAAGTTGCAGCTGTTTTGTTGACATTCTGAATGCTTCTAAGTAAATACAATTTTTTTATTAAAAAAAAAAGGAAACATTGACTAAACAATAGGATAAGAGGGGTACAACTCCACACAATTCCCACCACCAGAACTCTGTATCCCATCCCCTCCCTTGATAGCTTTCCTATTCTTTATCCCTCTGGGAGTATGGACCCAAAGTTATTGTGGGGTGCAGAAGGTGGAAGGTCTGGTTTCTATAATTGCTTCCCCACTGAACATGGGCATTGGCAGGTCGATCCATATTCCCAGCCTGTCTCTCTCTTTCCATAGTGAGGCAGGGTTCTGGGGAATCGGAGCTCCAGAACACAATGGTGGGGTTGTCTGTCCAGGGAAGTCTGGTTGGCATCATGCTAGCATCTGGAACCTGGTGGCTGAAAAGAGAGTTAACATATAAAGCCAAACAAGTTGTTGACTAATCATGAACCTAAAGGCTGGTGTAGTGCAGATGAAGAGTTGGGGGGGGGGGGGGTCTCCATTCTGTAGATAGCTGGTAGGCCTATTTTAGTTATATTCCAAAGGGCCTATGGCTATACTAGTTTTTTGTTTGTTTGTTTGGTTGATTGGTTTTTCTTTTGTTTTTTCCCTGAGCCTGAAATCTGATGTGCAGGTGGATCCTAGTTATTGTCTGGGGAAATGATGTCATGGCTAGAAAAAGGACCAGAAAGCTGGATCAGGGAAGACAGTAGCTCACAAATATGGGAAAGGTGTATAAATATTGTTGACTGTAAACCCCCATAGAGTTGATGTGATCTGGGGCCCATATTCAGTTTAAGAGCATATGTTTTTATGTCACTGAATTGCTAGTGTCATCAGTAGCAAATCCAGTTTATGGGGTTCCCCTTTCAAAATATTAGTGATCAGGCCTGTGGAATGACATATCTTTGATAACATTGGGTCTTAGGATGTTACACTGCATCACTCAAAGAAGGAATGGGATAAGAAGTAAAAATAAAAGATTATGTGTATCATCATTCTGCCTTGCTGGCATAGGGATCTCAGTTCTGACCCCCGGCTCCCCACCTGCAGGGGGGTCACTTCACAAGCAGTGAAGCAGGTCTGCAGGTGTCTGTCTTTCTCTCCCCCTCTCTGTTTTCCCCTCCTCTCTCCATTTCTCTCTGTCTTATCCAACAACAACAACATCAATAACAACAATGATAACTACAACAATAAAGCAACAAGGGCAACAAAAGGGAGTAAATAAATATTTTTAAAAATCTTTAAAAAAAAGAATTTGTGCTTAAATTTCTTCTGAGGATTAACTAATCTCCACCTCATGAAAATTTCTATGTCTGACTTCAAAGAGAAGAAAAACAGTATAACAATAGAGAAATGATGACTTGTACCCACCTATTCTTTCATAGATACAGGGATAGATTACATTCTCACATATTTGCCATAAATACGGATATGGATACCTGCCCATTGCAAGAATCACCCTCATATCCGCCAAAATAAACCTTGGAGTCAGGCACTATTTAAGATGTCTGTCTTTAGGTGGTATATAAAATTCAGTATTTCAAGACTGAATTTTAAAGGTTATAATCAATCCCTTGGATTTATTTTTCCCAGCCCTTGAAAAAGGAATCACCTCTTACACAGCTGTCCTAGCCACTGGGATTTGGAACAGACATGACATTAATTGTACTATGCTGAAGTGAAGTAGACCAAGGGGGTATAAGGAAAATGCTACTTAGGGGGTTATGAAAAGAATTGCAGTTTGGAAAGTGAGCCAGAAACCCACACCCCAAGGCAATTTCATAATGATCACAGCAGGAATTTTTGTGGTGATTTTGCATATACAGCCTTCATACCTAATTTTCAGTGCTTCTGCACATGTGGCCCATATGTTTACTGCCCCAGCATTTTTTGCCTCTATCTGGGACATGCTCAGAAATAACCTGCGGCATTTTCACATTTGCAAAGCACCTACATCTATCCCCCAGTGTACCTACAAATGTCTATTCACTTCTGTGTCATTTTCTGTTCTAATGCCATTTCACAGGAGTAGGTTGAAAGGTGCCCTTAAGGTGATCTTTATGGGTCCCCGTCAAGTGAAGAAAGCCAATATAAAGACAGAGGCCAATTGTTGGAAAAGGTCAGAGCTGCTTTCATCAGCTGATGCATGAACTGATGAACAGGCACCATATCAATGAAATAAAGAAGCCCATAGGCCAAGTCAGGCCTGCCGCATCTTCAGTTCCATATTGTGGGCAGGTTGATGGCAAGTGTTTCTAAGGAAAGAGGAAGAGAGTATTTGCTTTAGCTGGAGCAGGCTTTTTTGAACAGCATAAGAAATGGAGGGGCTGGGCGGTGGCGCACCTGGTTGAGCACACATGTTACAATGTGCAGGGCCCAGGTTCAAGCCCCTGTCCCCACCTGCAGGGGGAAAGCTTTGCGAATGGTGAGGCAGGGTTGCAGGTGTCTCTATCACCCCCTTCCCTCTTGATTTCTGGTTATCTCTATCCAATAAATAAATAAAGATAATTTAATAAAGACAATAAAAAATTTAAATAATTTGAAGTGAGTGGGAGTAGGAGGCACTCATGCCTTTATTGAAGGGATATGTGTTGGTTGCTGAAATTGAGGATTCCATTTAATTACTCATTTATCTTAATGGAAATATACTTAGAGTGATTAATGAAGTTAAAGTCAACTGCTGTTTCTATGTCTGCAGCTCTTAAGGGAGAAGTAAAAGGAGAACTGAGCTTTACAAAGGATCTTCTAGACTCTCACTATTGCTGGGTGATTCTTTGTCTTAAATGTAGCCCACCCTTTAATTTGGACCTCAGGAGAGCCCCCTGGGGTATAACTGAATCACCTTCTTTCTTTGACCAGGTAGGCTTAACTTAAGGACTGGTTGGTCAGGTTTTTTCTATTGCATTATAGATGTTATTGGATGAAAGTTTATATGAGCCAGCAAATTGGAACCAAGTTGCAGACATAATTCAAAACTTTCTTGAAATAAGCATACACTCTGCGTGTGTGTGTGTGTGTGTGTGTGTGTGTGTGTGTGTGTGTGTGTGTGTGTTTTACATACACAGAGAGAAAGACAGTTTTGTGGGTTTTTAAAAATATATTTCATTTATTCTACTTTAATGAGAGAGAGATGCAGAGAGAAAGATCAGAGCACTGCTCAGCTTTGGCTTGTGATGGTGCTAAGGATTGAACCTGGGACTTCGGAGCTTCAGGCACTGAAGTTATTTGTATAACCATTATGCTTTCCCAGCTCCCAGAAAGAAAGCTTTTCAGACATCAGACTTTGCAACTGAAAATGATATACGTGTGTGATGACTTGGAGGATAACGCCTTATTTATTTATTTTGCCTCCAGGGTCATCGCTGGGGCTCGGTGCCTGCGCCACAAATCCACTGCTCCTGGAGGCCATTTTTCCCATTTTGTTGCCCTTGTTATTGTTGCCACTGCTGTTGTTGTTGTTGGCTAGGACAGAGAGAAGTCAATAGAGGAGGGGAAGACAGAGAGAGGGAGAGAAAGATAGACACCTACAAATCTGCTTCACTATCCGTGAAGCGACCCCCCCCCCCCCCCGCCTTGCAGGTGGGGAGCCCGGGGCTCCAACCTGGATCTTTACACCGGTCCTTGTGCTATTTGCCATGTGCACTTAACCTGCTGCACTACCGCCGGGCCCCCCATTTAATATTTTGAGTGATTTAAATCTTCCATCATTAGAAGAGAAACCCATGGGTAGTGTTGTTTGTTTTGTTTTTGAAATCCATGTTTTTGTACTATCATGCTAGCATAGAACTAGCATACTCTTGGGACCCTCGGAGCAGCTGCTACTCACACTTCCATCCCTCAACCCCGATCCACACACCTCAGTGCCTCCTCTCTCCCTCTCACTGTTCTTTCCACTCCTCTAAACAAGTATCTAGGACAGAGAAATGATTATTTTTAGAGTGGTCTCAGACAGAAGAAGAAAGCACCAATGCCTTTTCCTCTTGTTCTCATTGAAAGCCATGAATATAAGACCATCTCCAAAAAAGTAAAAGTTCACTGAGTGGCTGACAGTCTGCAAAGTATACACTTGAAAATCAAGTACTCTGTCTTTGAAAAATCTTCCCACAAAAATTTCCCCTGGTCCCATTTATTCTGGAAGAGCTTTGGTCTTTACAGGAAAACTCTCACTGTTGTCAACAAGTTATATCTTGCAACTAAACTAAATAGCAATAAATAAAGAAATAAATACAAATAAAAATTGATGGAGAGCCTTGGTGGTACCGGCACACAAGTAGAGCACTAGTGAGGATCCAGATCAAGCCCCTAGTCTCCACTTGAAGAGGGGAAATTTATGAGCACAGAGCAGTGCTGTAGGTGCTTCTCCTTCTCTTTGTCACTCTCTCTCTCTCTTTTGTTTGCCTCCAGGTTTATTTCTGGGGCTCAGTGCCAGCACTATGAATCCACTGTTCCTAGAGGCCATTTTTTCCCCCATTTTTTTTTATTGGGTAGGACAAAGAAATTGATAGGGGAGGCGGAGAGAGGCACACCTGCAGATCTGCTTCACAGCAAGTGAGGTGACACCCCTGCAGGTGTGGAGGGGGGTATCAAACCCAGATCCTTACGCGGATCCTTGTGTGGTACCTATGTGCGCTTAACCCTGTACCCGATGCACCACCGGCCAGCCCTGTGTCACTCTTTCCACCTTTCTCTTTCCACCTTTCTCTTTCTGTCTCTCACTCTCTATTAACACTGATGGGGAAAAAAAATGGTCACAATGAATGGTAGCACTGTGTAGGTATTGAAACCCAACAAAAAGAGAAAAAATCTGATGTTGAAAAAAAAAATCCTGTTTCACCCATAACCTAGATATACACCAGTTTCTGTGAGAGAGAGCTTATGTGCACACGTATCCATAAACTACTGCAAAATATATACCTGAAAGCAGAAGTACACTAGAGTTTGCAGTGAGTACCTCCCTAACACTTCCTCTCCACTATTCCAAGCTTGGGATCCATGATTGCTCAACAAATTGTTTGGCTTCATATGTTAACTCTTTTTTCAATCACCAGGTTCCAGATGCCACCAGGATGCTGGCTAGGCTTCCCTGGATTGAAGACCCCACCAATGTGTCCTGGAGCTCAGCTTCCCCAGAGACACACCTTACTAGGGAAAGAGAGAGGCAGACTGGGAGTATGGACCGACCAGTCAACGCCCATGTTCAGCGGGGAAGCAATTACAGAAGCCAGACCTTCTACCTTCTGCAACCCTCAACGACCCTGGGTCCATGCTCCCAGAGGGCTAGAGAATGGGAAAGCTACCATGGGAGGGGGTGGGTTATGGGGATTGGGTGGTGGGAATTGTGTGGAGTTGTACCCCTCCTACCTTATGTTTTTGTTCACTAATCCTTTCTTAAATAAAAAATTTTTTTAAAAAATCCTGTTTCAGTGGCAGTAGAGGCTGAAGAAGAGGCAAGAAGCGTAGTCCTTGTTCTAATATTCCCCCCTAAGGATGAGAAAGATACACTGTTTGTATTAGTCTATATTCTCTAGTGCTCACAGATAAAGAATTTGTGTAATTTTTTCTAATTTACTCAAAAGTGCCATATGGACTAGCAACAGTATGTATATAAATTATTGATTATAAAAATTCTGTGATAGGTGTTTAGGGAGAGTCGTTAAAGGTTACTGAAGCATAAAGGAGAAAGCATCTGATTGGTGCCTGGGAAGCCAACAGAAAATGGGAATTCCTGGTGGAAGGAGCAGAATGTTGGAACATCTGGTGTTCTGCATTAGGCAAAAGACTTTCTACCACTGCGGGAGTTTTAGTGCCATTGCAACACAATCAGAAGCCCATCACCAAGTAGAGACTAACCCGAGGGCCATTACCAACTCCAATAGTGCAACTTGTATTTATTAAGGACAATTGGATCCAGAGCAGAATCATTACTCCGTTCAGATTTGCCAATGGAAATTTACCTTTTACCATGCACTCCTTCCTTAGCTCTTCTTCTTTTAAAAAAGTATTTATATTATTTATTTCCTTATTGTTGCCCTTGTTGTTTTATTGTTATAGTTATTATTGTTATTGATGTCATCATTGTTGGATAGGGCAGAGAGAAATGGAGAGAGGAGGGAAAGACAGAGAGGGGGAGAGAAAGACAGACACCTGCAGACCTGCTTCACTGCTTGTGAAGTGACTCCCCTGCAGGTGGGGAGCCGGGAGCTGGAACTGGGATCCTCACGCTGGTCCTCACGCTTTGTGCCATGTACGTTTAACCCTATGCTACTGTCTGACTCCCCCTCCTTAGCTCTTCAATCCTAAGTGAATCTAATGCTTTGCTGTGACATTGACAACACATGGCAAAAGGAAATGATAGAAAGCAAATCACTCTGGAATATTAATAGAGGCTTTAACTCTTTCCCTCCTGACTATTTAGAGAAACAAACTTTCTGGTTAACTGGGAACCTTATTATATTGTATTATTACATTCTATAATCAATATTTTAAATACATTACAAGTCAGGTATACTCTTTATATGATCTTTGATGAAGATGACTTTTCTCCAAAAATACAAATTACTTTAAAAGCTATGTTAGACTGAAGCATAGAGAGAAAAAAACCTTTTGAGTATGATGATATATCCATACTTCATATACATTTAATATAAATGTTTCACATACTTCTCTAACAGTTTCTTTAAAAAAAGCCATGAAGAATGTTAGATTATAGTATACATTTCAAATCCAGAGTTGGTATTTTCTTTTACTGTATTAAAGGGTGGGTTCAGAATGTCCTAGGCAGTTTCAACGTTATTTGGATTAACCCTTTACCAACTTTTCTTCATATTACTACAATAAAAAGTAATATGAAAGTTATTTCTTGCAAGTCTGTTCTTCACTCTCTTTGTTTATATCCTCCAAATCTAGGTATATTAATTCATTTACATGTTCTGTGATATGAGGGCACAGCAGTGAAAGACAAAATTCTCTGCCCTCAGGGAGTTAACAGTTTTGGGGAAAGAGGTGTAGAAAAAACAAACAAACAAACCAGTATGTTAGATGGTCAAAAGGAAATAAGCAGTTAGTAGCTAACAGTGCCCTGAGTACTAGAGTGGGTGTGTTATTTCATGTGGTTATAGGGCATAGTTCCAGAAGGATGGCTATATAACTTCTTTGTCACTAAAACAGAAGAAAATGCTCATTGGAACAGAGAAACAAATGGAGGAAAAACTATGAAGCTCAAGAAAATAGGAACTTGTCCCACTTAACCCCAGTGGAAGTTTTTACAGGAATGAGTACCAGGTAGATGAAAAATCAGGGGAAAGAGTCTAAGAGCTTAGTATTGACCTCTGCTATAGAAGTCAATGGTATCTGCCTCCCCTGAGTTCCCAGGGTTTCTGGAGTCTCCAAATAAAAGACTTCAGAAGATTTTTTTTCCAGAGCCCCTCATGTTAGATTAAGTGGAACAGAAGCAAGAGAGGGAGCAAAACAACAGTGAACAACTGGAATGCTGGGCAGAGATCACCGTGTTTTGTGGGCTCACATACAACTGGAGAGAAAACACCAAACCCAGAGAACTGATCTCTCACATCTGTCTTTCCTTGTAAAGAGAACTTCTGAGAACCTGGGATACTGTTATATGCACTGGACACAAGACTGAGAGATTTGAAGTTCTTTGGACCTGGCAGTGGGGAGAGACTGGTCTTCAGAAGGTGGTATCCGTGGGGCTTGGGTTATCTTAGTAGAGTGTATAGATAAAATCTAAACTACAGGGGGCCGGATGGTAGCGCAGTGGGTTAAGCGCACATGTTGCAAAGTGCAAGGACTGGTGTAAGGATCCCAGTTCGAGCCCTGACTCCCCACCTGCCGGAGGGTCACTTCACAAGTGGTGAAGCAGGTCTGCAGGTGTCTATCTTTCTCTCCCTCTCTCTGTTTTCTCTTCCTCTCTCCATTTCTCTCTGTCCTATCCAACAACAACAACAATAATAATAACAACAACGATAAACACTAAGGGCAACAAAAGGTGTGGGGGAAGCCTCCAGGAGCAGTGGATTTGTGGTGCAGGCACCGATAAACCTGGAGGCAAAAAAAAACACCTAAACTGTAGATTTTACTTTTTATAATGTATCTGAGGTATAAATTAAAAATTTAAGAAACCAAGATTTTCTTGATGATGGTGTTAAAAATAAATAGGTAGTACAAGATTTATAACAGTTTCCCAGCGACTTTTAAATGTGAAACACACCTGAAGCTACTTGATCAATATTTGTTTAATTTAGGGGGAACATGCTGCACTTCAATTTGGCCTTCCATTCAGACCTCATAAGCTCTTTGTGTGTAAACTGAAAGTCATATGATTCACATATCCAACCCAGCTTCTCTACTTTCTCTAGAAGGGAGAGAGGGAGGAAAAAAAAATCTCTAGTAAATATTCTGCGTAAAGCACTTTATTTTGCAAAGAGGGTTTTTTTGTTTTTTTAAGGAAAAAGCTTTTCCCAGGTAGGTTCCTTTCAGGAGAGGTAGCAAGCAAAAACAGCAGGTCTGAACTGCTTACAAGAGTAAGCTATCTTTTACAGTCTCCTGTTCAATTAAACTAAACAAACACACTAAATAAATGCAGACTTGTTGGGCAGGATTTTGAGTTGGGTTTTAATATACTTGAAACTCCCAGTCTCCTCGAACTGTGATTCTTGTATATGTGGAAACTCCTTGCTGGCAGCTGCAAAGTCTGATGGCTCTGTCACTGGTTCCCTTGAGTAAGCTGCACAGATTATGGCCACCTTTTGGGGTTCAGCTTTGACACAAGGCTCTAGTGGAACCAGGCATGGATTGAGCAAGAGGGTTCATGGATGGATCTCCCTCTTCCCCTCTCTCTTTCTCAATGCTTAGAGTAGCTTTATTCATAATAACCCAAACTGGAAATGACCCAATTATAAATCAACAGGCAAATGGCAAAAGTTCATATATAGAGCCTATAGATATATGATATTATAACATTATATATGTATATAATAGAAAATTATACTATTATATCATATGTTAACAATGCTTTTTGTGACCAACCCCCACCACACACACACACACACACTTTATTTGGGGATTAAAGTATTACAGGATGGTTGTTGACACATAGGTACAACCTCTCATCTCCGCATGATAGATGTCTATAAGACACTTTATCCTACAACTTAGGTTCTCTCCCATCATCATACACCAGGATCCCAGAGTCCTTTGCCTTGGTGCAACACACCACACTCCATCTAAGTTTTACCTTATATTTTCCCTTACTATTCCCTACTATGCTTCGTAGGTTCCATTTATGAATGAGATCACTCTGTAGTCATCCTTCTATTTCTGGCTTATATTATTTAACATGATACCTTCAAGTTCTGTCTGAGGTATGGCAAAGGAGATGACTTCATCATTTTTAACAGCTGGGTAGTTTGTCACTGTGTAAATATGCCACAACTTTCTTAGTCATTCATCTGTTGTTGGGTGGAAGAACCTGCTGCTTCAAACGGGCCACCATATACTTATTTATTTATATGGAGTCAATGCTTTATGCATGTATGATCTCACCACTCCTGTGACACTTTTTCAGATAAAAAGGCAGAGGCAGAGGTATCACAGCACTGGAGAGTCTCCCGGGGCCATAGTACCTACCACATGGGGTCAGGGATCAAATGTGGGTTGCATGCATGTACATGGCAATGTGCATATCCTGTCGAATCATTCTGATCCCTCCATTTTTTTTGTTCGTTTGTCTGATGGCTCTTCCTAACTCTCTTATTTTTTGGCCCCAGGAGTTATCACTGAGACTTGTTGCCTGCACAAAAACTCCATTGCACCTTCTCCTCTCCTCTCCTCTCCTCTCCTCTCCTCTCCTCTCCTCTCCTCTCCTCTCCTCTCCTCTCCTCTCCTCTCCTCTCCTCTCCTCTCCTCTCCTCTCCTCTCCTTTCCCCTCCCCTCCCCTCCCCTCCCCTCCCCTCCCCTCCCCTCTCCTCTCCTTTCATCTGCTTTCCTTTCCCCTCTCCTCCTCTTCCTTCCCCTCCCTCCTCTTCTCTCTTCTCTTCTCTTCTCTTCTCTCTCCCCCCCATTTTAAAAATAGAGGCAGAAAGGAAAAAATATGGAGAGACAAAGAGAGGCACATGTAGCACTGCTCCACTATTAATGAAGGCCTCCCCACTCCTGACCCATAAGTGGGTATCAAGATTTTGAACTGAGGTCCTTGTGTATAGTAACATATATACACTATCCAGCTTGTCATGTGTTTGTTTTTTTTTTAATTGCCTACTAGAATCTCACACCTGTGCCATGATTTCATTGTTCCCACTGGATTTATTATTATTTTTTTGTCAGAGAAAGAGGGGGTAGATGGGTAGGGAGAGAGACAGAGGAAGAAAGACAACAAGCACTGTTCCACTGTTCAGGGAGCTTTCCTCTTGATGGGAATGGTGCACTCTTGTGGTGACAGAGGCCCAAACCTTGATGATTGCACTTGCTAAAGTCTACATTCTGTTCCATGTGCTATCATATGGTCTCCCCTGCCTTCATTTTTCACCTTTTGTCCCTCAAGTTTATAAACCTTATTTGAACTTGAACTTCTAAGATCAGCATGATTTGGCTTAACTGAACTTCTAATATGACATCAGGATAGACTGTCCTTGTAGGGAAGGGGGGGGGGGAGATTTTTATTTGTCCGTCTAGATCTGAACACAGACAAATATCCCCATCTACAAACATTCTACAACATATGCTACTATGTGTAATATATATATATATACAATATGGCATCACATTCTAATGTGTGTGTATATGGGTGTGTGTGTGCACACACACTCTGGTTCAAATTTTGTGCATTTGTTTTCTAACCATAATACCTACTTTAAAGCAGTGGTAATGTACTTGAATTTAACATTAGTCTCTCTCTTTCTCTGAGTATAAGTGTAATACAATGTCTTAAAATAGGTTGGAACCATAATAAATTGCTGTTTTTGAAAGTCCCTAAAGAGTCAGCATCTGGTAATTTGATAAGCTACAAGTACATACAAGATCTAGTCATTCTACAAACCCTCAAGTGCTCATAGTGCCCAACTGCTCCAGAAATGAGAATGAGAGATTCCTCCTTGAAGCCTTTAACCTAGGAGCCGTAATTTGAGTGCCATGGAGAAAGCAATCCATCTTTTAGAAAGGAAAGAGCAGTATTCTGGTGTGGAGCACACCATGCCTTCAATGGTAATTCCACATATCTTTGTAGCATCTGAAAGTCAACAGAACCCCATAAGAAAGCCCATCTTCAAGAATGTTAATTTCCTCAGTGCCTTTTGAATAAAGGTCAACCAAGCTTATCCTTGAGTCTGACATCCTGTAGTACCATTCTGACATTATTTCTTTCCTTTTGTGAATGTATATACCCCAGACTTTCCATGTATTTCTTCCATTTCTTCCTTCAGAATTTATTTTCCTCACACTTAGAAGACAATCAAATGTAGCAGTTAAAGATGAGGGCTCTAGAGTCATATTGTCAGGGGAAAAATCCCAGCTCTCCACTCAGTAGCTATGTGGCTTTGATCTCTGGATGCCTCAATACTCTTTCTTATAAAGGAGGAATAAAATTAATGTACTCTCATAGGACCGTGTATATTAAAAATCTACTATATGTCAAGCATTAAAATGGAGCCTGATGAAGAATCAGTCCTCAATGAATGGATAGGAGTTGACTATTATCTCTACATTGATGGATATGTGGACAGTTTTCAGTGTTTCAATTCTATGAGCAGTGCTTCTATGACTATTCTGATATCTGTCTCTTGGTGTACATGTACAAGTTTTTCTGGGTGGAAACACCTGACACAGGGTTTATGACTATTCAGCATTACTTGATAAAAATACAAGGTCACGGGAGTCAGGCGGTAGTGCAGTGGGTTAAGTGCAGGTGGCGGCGTAAGGATACCAGTTTGAGCCCCTGGCTCCCTACCTGCAGGGGAGTCGCTTCAAAAGCAGTGAAGCAGGTCTGCAGGTGTCTTTCTCTCCCCCTCTCTGTCTTCCCTTCCTTTCTCCATTTCTCTCTGTCCTATCCAACAATGACATCAACGACAACAACAATAATAAAATAAAAAAATACAAGGTCGATATCAAATTATCTCCCAAAGTAGTTGTAAAAATTTATACTCCTAGGACCCAGGTAAAGTTCCCAGTCTCCACCTGTTCGGGGGAAACTTCACAAGTGGCAAAGCAGTACTGAAAGTGTCTCTCTCCTTGTCTCCCCTTTCCCTCTTGAGTTCTCCTGTCTCTATCCAATAAATAAATGAATAAATAAAATTTGAAGGCTTATACTCCCAGCATCACTGTGTATGCACTTTCATTCATTCACAGCACCTTCAGTAGTTTCTTTTATCAAACTTCTAAGTTTTTTCCAACTTAGTTAGCATAAAATTATATCTCACTGAAGTCTTAAATTATATTTCCTAATGAAGCATTGTATCTATAGCTATGTTTATTTTTCTTCTCTTTTGAAACACCTACTTACCTGTCCCCTTCTTTTTTCCCCTATAGTTATTTTTTTCTTTTCTTTTTTATTATTTTATTTATTGTTTATATATTTTCTCTTTTGTTGTCCTCACCGTTTATCATTGTTGCTGTTATTATTGTTGTTGTTATTGCTGTCATTGTTGTTGGATAGGACAGAGAGAAGTTGAGAGAGGAGGGGAAGACAGAGAGGGAGAGAAAGCTAGACACCTGCAGACATGCTTCACCACCTGTGAAGCGTTTGTTTTCTTTCCTAACTAATTTTTGTAAGTGTTCTTTATACCAAAGTAGTGCTCTTTACCATCTATTAATTTGTGGATATTTACAATTGTTTATGAATGACATTGCAAAGTATGTAACTCATCTGTCTCGTATCATTGGTGAAAAAAGCTGAAATGTAGACAGGTAAACTATTTGCCCAGCATCCCAACTGGTTCTAACAGCAGTGCCGAAGTGAACACATGAAATTAACCCTCAGTTATTTTCCTATTGTTCTATGGTAATATTTTCTATTGGTTTGTGTAGTTTTATTTCAATTTTTGAAAAGTGCCTAAGTAACACAGCTTCATGGTAGGGAAATGAAAAATATACAGCAAACCCAAGAGAGAAAAAATCAGCTGTGATCCCACCTTTCAGATGCAACTATAATTTTCATTCTACATTTCCTCTCCAGAGAACAACTATTGTGACTAATATGAAGTGTTTACTATGTGCCAGGCACCTTTCTAAACACTTTATGCTTACTGAATCTTTTGATTTTTCTGTACAACCTTATAATGTAAATTATTATCATTATCCAGTGTGCGGTAATCAGTAATAATAGGCCTCCAAAGATATTCATGTCCTAATCCCAGGAACCTGGGGCTATGTTATATAGTATAGCGGCAAGGAAAATTATTGTAGCAGACGGAATAGGTTTGCTAATGAGCTGACCTTAATATAGTTAAATTATTCTGAATTATCCAGGTGGACTCAATGTAATCACAAGCCTTCTTAAATCTCTGAATCTGAATCTCTCTCTCTCTCTCTCTCTCTCTCTCTCTCTCTGAATCAATTTGGGAGTGAGTGAGAGTGTTAGAGAAAGATTCAACCTGTCGTCCGGGAGGTGGCGCGGTGGCAAAGCTTTGGACTCTCAAGCATGAGGTCCCAAGTTTGATCCCCAGCAGCACATGTGCCAGAGTGATATCTAGTTCTTTCTCTCTCCTCCTATCTTTCTCATAAATAAATAAATCTTTAAAAAAAAAAGAAAGATTCAACCAAAACATTGCTTGCTTTGAAATAAATAAGACAACCAAAGACAAATGAATGCAAGCAGCCTCTAGAAGTTGGAAATGGCAAGAATATGAATTCCCCACCACGCCAGAGTCTCCTGTAAAGAATGCAACTTTGCTAACTTCTCTATTTCACCTGAATATGAAACAATGACCACAAAGATGTCCAGATCCTAATCTTTGTAATCTATGAGTTTTTTGTTTGCCTTACATGCTTAATTTATGATTTAAAAAAAAATTTACTTATTCTCTTTTGTTGCCCTTGTTGTTGTAATTATTATTATTGCCATCGTTGTTGGATAGGACAGAGAGAAATGGAGAGAGGAGGGGAAGACAGAGAGGAGAGAAAGATAGACATCTGTAGACCTGCTTCACCTCTTGTGAAGCAACTCCCCTGCAGGTGGGGAGCTGGGGGCTCGAACTGAGGTCCTTGCACTTTGCACCACCGGCACTTAACCCACTGTGCTTATGCCCAAATCACTAATTTATGAATTTTAAGATAAGATTATGATCCTGGATTACCTAGGTTGGTCTAATGTCATAATGAGGGTCCTTTTAAAAAGGAGGCATGCATGTAGACCTATGTTCACAACTATTTGTACAGTCCAAATCTGGAAACAACTCAAATGTCCAACAACAGATGAGTGATTATATATGTGATATATATACACAGTAGAAAACTACTCAGCTGTAAGAAATGATGAAAATGTCTCTTTTGCTGACTCCTGGATGGAACTTGAAGTAATCATGTCAAGTGAGATAAGTCAGAAGGAGAAGGACAACACTGGGTAACATCATTCATGGGTGAAATTTTAGAAACAAAGAAATGGAAACTACAGGGTGAAACTTAAACTAGCTATTCTATTGCAGTAGCTCCAAGGACTCTAAAAGGGGGATACAGGGGATATTGAGAGGGTATATGGTATCTAGTGCATGGTGGTGGAGAAAGATTTCAGTTGGTGGTAGGTGTGTCACAGAGACATCTATCGTGAGAAGATGAGGAAATGTACTCATGTGACAATTGTCTTGTCATTCATTATTTCCCTCCAGTAAAGTGATGGGGAAAAAAAATCTTGCCAAGGTAGTGAATGAATAAACAAACAAATTAACAAATGGAAGAAGGGGGTAAGAATAGATGAGAGCAGGTAGGTGAACAAAAAGCAGAAGTTGGAGTGCTGTGATTATTTATGTTTGTCTGTTTATTGTTACCAGGGCTTTGCTGGACTTCATGCTTGCATATTTTTACTGCTCCCAGTGGGCTTTGTTTTTTCCCAGATAGGGGGTGAAAGACAAAGAATAGAAGAAACAGAGAAGAGTGATGCCACAGCACTACCCCACCACTTGTGAAGCTTCCCCTTTGCATGGTGCCTCCAGGTGGTGCTGAGTCCTTGACCCTGAGTCCTTATACATAGTAAAGTGTGCATTCAATCAGGAAAGCTATCTCCCAACCCCAAGGAGTGCTGTGCTTTGAAGATGGATGGGGCCCCAAGCCAAGGAATATAGCTAACTTTTAGAAAAGTAAATAAACTGTTCTCTTGAGCATCCATAGAGAGTATGTCCTTATGAACACCTTGACTTAGGATCCAATAAAACTCTGGATTTTGACCTTCAGAATTTTAAGATACTAAATTTTTTTGTTTGTTTGTTTCAAGCCACTAAATTTGTGATAATTTTCTATAGCAGCAGTAGGAAACAAGTACGAATTGCTCACAACTGACCAAAATCATACAGCTATTTCATGATGGACAGGGATTTGAATTCAAGCCAGTTGACTCCACAGTCCATAACTTTTATCATTGTGAGATATACATATATGTAAGCTTAGTTAATATATGCATTTCAATAAATATCAATCTTTCACGCTATATTATTTTCAGAGCTGGGAACTCAAGCATATGCAATTTCATTGCCTCTGGCTGCTGCTGCTCTTCTTCTTTTCTCCTTCTTCTTCTCCTTCTCCTTCTCCTTCTTCTTCTTCTTCTTTTTCTTCTTCTTCTTCTCCTTCCTCCTCCTCCTCTTTTTCTCTTTTTCTTTTTTCTTCTTCTTCTTTTCCTCCTTCTCCTCCTCCTCCTCCTTCTTCTTCTCCTCCTTCTCCTTCAAGGTTATCACTGGTGCACTCAGTGCCTGCACTACAAATCTACTGCTTCTGGCAGCCATCTTTTTTCCATTGGATAGGACAGGAAGAAATTGAGAGACTATGTTTTTGTTCATTAATCCTTTCTTAAATAAAAAATTTAAAAAAAAAGAAATTGAGAGACTAGGAGAAGATAGAGTGGGGGAGGAAAAAAACACACCTGCTTCACTGCTCGCGAAGCGCCCCCCACCCCCCGCAGATGGGGAGCTGAGAGTTGGAACCGTGGTCCTTACACAGGTTCTTGTGCTTTCTATGTGTACCTAACCAGGTATTCCACCGCCCAGCCCCCATCCCTTATCCCTCTCTCTTAGGTGTGGGGAGAGCAACACAACAGCAGTTTCCTCTACTGCCATAACATTACCCATGTGGTGGTGACGTTTAAACCTGATCCTTGAACATGGTAAGGCATGTGAACTATCTCTATGGCCTATCAAGGTGAACTATCTCTATGGCCTTTCCATGTTATCTGAATGGCAATTTAGCATTACCAGGTATAATAGCTGGACTACATTAAATAAAGAAACTACCATTGTCTTTTACCTAATTAATTCTAATATTATTGGATTCTAAGGCTGTTCCCAGTGTTTCAATATTCAGAAACTGGCAGGGATACATATCTTTCTATTGAGGTGAATAATTTTTTTAGGAAAAACTCAAGAACTTCAAGCTTAAAAGAAGCACACATGGGGGGGGGTGAGATTAAACTGCCATCCATAAGATTGTGCTGGGGTATGATTTAAAAGAAAATAAAACAGACAACTGTGAGCAGCAATATACAACTAGCACAGTAGCAGATCTACCTGTCTCTGAAATACTATTGCTGGTTACTTTTCCTGTGTGTGGTATACATTCAACTTACTTGTAATTTTGTTTTTGAAGGTTGTGACTATAATTTTTCTCTTGTGGAGGCACATATGTTAAACTAGAGAGTATTAAGACATCATTTAACCTAACACTGTAATTTGTAAGTAAAGCACCCAGCTTCAGAGGGGTGAACACACTAGGAAAGGCTGGCCTGGCTGGGCAAAGCTGATCAGAATACACCCGCCTGGAACCTGGGTCCAGCATCCTCTTACATCTGCTGCAGACATCATGAGGATAGCCCCCAGGACGCTACCATTATTATTCCTGCAAATCATGCGAGAAGACTCTTGTCCTCAGTAATTGGAAGCATATTTTAGTGGGTGTAGATTAATAAGCACCCACAAAACCAAAATTAAAAGATAAACCGTAGCTTTTTCCTGGATAGAGCCTATTTTCATTTTCTCATTCTGAAATCTGGTAGGATTTACGGCAGACAATAACACATCCAGGCACTCCAGTGTTTTATGTAAGTGTTCTTAGAACAGATAATCAGAGGTTGCCCATCAATAGCTTTTTCTTTTTTGCCTAAGAATTTATCATTGTCTGTCAGTGCAAGAGTTACCCAACAGCATTAAGGTCACTATACCCTTGAATTTGAGGCGCACACACCAAGGTATGTGTATACTCTTTTTGCCTCTCTGAAGCAAACAAAGAAATAGGAAAGCACTCTGCCATTTCCACTGACCTCAATCGCTGAGGGTGGACCCTGCCGTACATCAGCAGACTGGCTCCATTACACTGTCCTGTGCTGTGCTCGAGCTACTGAAATATTGATTTTTTAACAGAGCTAGCGCACACACACTGAAAAAAAAAAATCAATATTCCAGTGCACACAGCAGTACATGCGGCAGAGGCAGGACCCACTTGGAGGCCCAACAAGCTGTGCAGACAGGCCTTAGCTTGGGAGGGGGTGGAGGCTTCAGGAAACAATGCAGGAGAGGCTCCTGCAAATCCAGAGGATGGTCAGGTAAACAACCATGTGTAGGAAGGAAAGAGAAGGGATTGGAGAGAAAGATTCTTGAGGAACGAACAGTTGGAAGGAGCAATGATTTTTCTTCCCATAGGGAGGGGAGTGGGGAGAAAGTAAATTAAGAAGAGAGGATGGGAAGAATTTTGCAGGTAAGAGTCTGCCCATGAAATTTTATCTTTTGCTTTTCTGTATCATTTGGTCATACTTATGATGGAAACATTAAAAAGATGATACAGATGTCTTATTACATGGAGGGGAAAATGCTAATTGAGAAATATTTATATGTTTTTAAATGTAATCCTTTCCTTTTCTTGGTGCTTAGTAGCTGGCATAGCTTACTCTAACCATCAGAATCAGCATTTTTAATACGACTCTACCTTTGCCATGCTGTGACTTTCTTTTCCTTGGGAAAAGGGGCAGGGAAGAAAGTTAGGATGGAAGACATCCTGGTCATGTGATCATTCATACACTGACTCCCTTTCTTTCTAGAAAAGCACCATCATGGTGTGTTCGGGGAACCTCCTTAAGAACTGATTCCTTTTACATGTCTCAGACAATTCTGAGTCACACCTCCACCCAGATGTAGAGAACTGTGCTAAGTCCTGAGTTCTACTGTCTGGGGAGTGCAAACACACTCTGTATGTGGGGTGTGTGTGTGTGTGTTTAATTAGAACTGGTACTTTTACTTTTGGCTAACATTTTGGTCTTTTAGTTGGAGGAAGGAGAGGAGTATGCAATTAATTACAAGGGAACCCTTTGAACAATAAATTCTTGATTTTGCTGTCCTGGAATTCTTAATTCTTTTACTTCCCTGCCAGAGGAGGAACGTGTCCTCCCCAAGGTTTCCTTTTCGTTCTCTACCCTGCAGGCTACATCGCCAGCCTTCCCTTCTCCAGCGCTGGGGTGACCCACCTGGACCGGGGTCCGTTCGGGTCTGGCGAATGAGACTTCGGAGGAAGTGGGCGTTCAGGGATACCTAGCAGAACGCGAGTTCATAGGGACAAGGTTCCGCGGACTGTCACTACAGGCAGGGGACTGGGCGGCACAAGGGATGGGCAGGGACCGGGTAGGACGCCCAGCCAGGTGGCCACCTGGAGCACCCCGCCCCTCGGGCCCCTCCCTCGCCTGGCTGGCGAGCCGCGCCTCCGCTCCGTGCGCCCCCGCCCACTCGCACCCCCGCCCGCACGGCCGGCCTATTTGCATAAGGAGGCGGCTCCCGGGTCCGCCCGGGGCGCACGTGACCCCGGGGAGGCGGGGGGAACCTGCTGACTTGACACGAGCCGCTGTGCAGCTCCCCTTGGCGCGGAATAGAGCGAGCAGCCGTGACCTTCGACCCCGCCCGCCAGCAGCCAATAAGAGCGCAGGTCGTCTCCAAACCCAAAATTTCCACGTCGGCAAAAGTCAAGATGGAAGAGAGCGGAGCGCAGCGGAGCTCAAGGGGGGAGCCCGCCCGCCCGGGAACGCCTGGCCGCCTGGCCGCCGGAGGGGAAGCGGGGGAGCGCAGAAGGACCCACACAGAAGGGAGCCCCCCGGCTGGAGACCGCTGGCGCGCGCCCACCCACCCCCACCCTTGGGCGCCTTTGGGTGCCTCGCACTTCGCTGGCCGCCTGGGTACCCCCCCACCCTGGGGCGGAGGACTCAGCCCACCAACTCTGGCTTTGGGGAGGGGGGGAGACGGTGGCGGGATGTTGGGGGGGCCAGTGTGAGAGGGGAGGAGATGAGGAAACACTTTCCAGACCTGTTGCATGGGTGCAACAGCTGTTCAGGTGAGGAATGTAGGAACAGGGGGCTGTCGGAGTTGGGCGGGGTGGGATGGCGTTTTACACTGCAGGGGCAGGGGGTGCAGGCTGGGGGCTGAGAGCAGAGGTTGGTGTTGTAGGGTGTGTGCACACGGGGCCACAGGAAGCTCTCTGCCCAGTGGGGCAGGGAGGATCCCAGTGAGCCGGAGAGGACAGGACCGCGTAGACTCGAGTTCTGGGGGGTGGGCACGGGCTGCTGCTAGACCGGGAATGGAGCAGTGGAAATGATTGGGGGGAAGGGGTCGCTGTGGAGGCCTGGTGAAGCCTCGCTTTCCTAGGCCGTCCCATCTGCTGGGCCTGCATGGGGGGGGGCAACCCCCACCCTCGCCCCTTCTAACTCCAAGAATTCGTCCTCCTGCAGCCACCACCCCCCCCAACTCTTTCAGATAGGAAGGTTAAAAAAAAAAAAACTTGCAGCAAGTTAGTCAGAGTGAGTTAAGTGCTTTAAAAAAGTTTGAATAAGACGGAGGAGGTGGTGGAGTCGACCGGGAGTGGGTTCTAATCCGGGATGGATAGGAGAGAAGGAGGGTGGGCGTGTGTGATTGCTGCAGTCTCTTTGCTGTGACTTTGCCACCGGAGTTTTGTGGAGCCTGGCTGTTGGAATACCGTTTCTGTGGAGCATTTGCTGCTGCTGACTGCGGCATTAACTTTCCATAATTAATGACCCTTTCCATTATCGGTCGCATCCTGAGCTAAATTGCTGAGTTATTCTTTGTCTTAGCTGGGGGTATGCGGAAAGCACACCTGCAGGACGAAACTTCTGGAGAAAGACTGCCTGTTTGGTCTTTTGAGACAAAGTTCTGAGACACTCCGACTCTGAATATGATAGAAGTCAGTGCACTACAGAACTTTGTCTCTGGAGACTGTGGTCACCGCTGCCGCCACCATCCGCACCAGCATCCCCACCTCCAGCCGGGTGGCCCCAGCGGCCACGTAGCTGCTCCTTCCCCTGGGGGAGGGGCAACGCGGGAGGGGGTTCTAGTGCTGTTAGAGGAACTGGGCCAACTCCTTTGAAGCTGGCTCATGCAAATGAGAATAAAACTCCTACGAATCTTTCTTATTCTGATGAACTCTTGACTGCAGTTTGCTTCAAAAAGCAAAGCAAAACTATGGGCTTTTCACCGTCTTCCTTCCTTCCTTTCTTTCTTTCTCTTCCTTCCTTCCTTTCTTCCCCACCCCCTCTCTGCCTCTCTCTCTCTTTCTTCCTATAAAGGTACTCAAAAGACTGGCTTCACTCATTGAGAGAGCAGAGGAGAGCCGTAGGTTTATTAATGGGTGTGGCGCTCTGCAATGCCTTATAGGAATTTAAACTCTGCATTTGACAGAAATGTGTTCATATAAAAGCTAGGGATAATGGTCCTTTTGCTCCAGTGAGTTGTTAGATGAGATCCTGCACAATTAGTTTGGTTACCTGTATCAAACTCTTTCTGATCTAGGTTCAATTCATGTTTCTTTTTTAAGATAGGTTTTATTAATGGAAAGGAAGCATATTTCCAAAAGACAACATCTTGAGAGACACTTGGTATGCGGGTACGGGGATCTTGGGCTGTGAAGATATTTTACAAGAAGTACTACTGGCACGGGTCTCTAGTCCTTTTCAGCATAGCTGAATTTTGGTTTAATGAACTTTTGACTATAGAGCTGAATGGCCCAAGGCATTGTGGGAAATGTATTCACATAAGCATTAATCCAACAAATACGGATAGAGTGTGAAGCACAGGTTGTCGAGCTACGATGACAATGGTTACTGTGGCACAGCCAGATGAAAGAGGGGCTCATTTTGGGTATAATTTGTGGAGTGCTTCAGAAGAAGCCTGATTCGTGACTATTTGTGTCTCTGAGAAGTTTTTATTTTATTTTACTTTAAGCAAGTTAAATTGTCACCAGAGTTATCTCTGGGAGTCAGTGCCTACATGACAAATACACCATTTCCAGAGGCTTTCTTTTCCCCCCCTTCTTCTTTCATTTGATAGGACAGAGAGAAATTGAGAAGGAAGAGAGGAGAAAGACACCTGGAGCACTGCCACACTATCTGTGAAGTGCGCCCTCTTCAGGTGGAGATAGGGAACTTGAACCCAGGTCCTTGAGCACATGGTGCGTTGTACCAGGTGTGCCACCTCCTGGCCTCAGTTCCTTGATTTGAAAAAACCACTGTCATTTCACTTGGGTCTGTGTCAGCTGACTTACCACTGGGGAAAGTGTGATAATGGAGGGAGGGTCAACGGAGGTGGGGGTCGCAATTAACTTAATACTGAGTTTCCCAGAGGACTTAGTAGTTGCTTTTCACAGGAATAGTGTTTCCTAGTTTATCTTCTATGTAGCATTTCCATTCTCTTACCTTGCATCACTGTTGTGCTTCAATCCCCTAATCCTTTCTCCAAAAGGAAATTTTGAGGTAACTGATATGTGTAGAGAAATAAAGTGACTCAAAGTCAAGCACTTGTATTTGTGTGAGATGTCATTTATACTTGTAAAGGGGGTTATTTCCCCTAATTTTTGTCAAAATGTGTCACTGAGATACTCTGGACATACAGTGCTCCAATAAAATTTAAACCAACTTTGCAGAAATATCATGTGGTTCTCTTCAGGTGTGGGTTGGAGTTGTTAAGGAAGTGTTCTGGGGGAGGGGATGGGATACAGAGGTCTGGTGGTGGGAATTGTGCGAAGTTGTACCCCTCTTATCCTATGGTTTTTTCAATGTTTCCTTTTTACAAATAAAAAATAAAAAGTGGTCTGGAGAATGATCCTCCAAGAAGAGATGAGGGAAGGAAGGGTCCAACTGAAGGTTTAGAGACCTTGACATAATCATATCTGACATTTTGCTTCAATGATTTCCTAAGAATTATTTTGTTTTGTCTCCTGCCTCTGACCATTGGTGAGTTGAAATGCTAACCTGGGAATTAGGTATGGGGAGGAGTGTGGCTTATTTGTGGTGTAGAAGATGATGGGGTGGGAAGTAGGGAATTAATCAGTATGGGGCTGATACTATCCCATAGACTTTGGTCGTTGGTCAGCCTCTGCACATTTTCAGCTCTTGAGTATCAGGTGTTTTAGATGGCAGTGAATAAAAATAGAGAAAAATTCTGCTTCTCTTACTGTCTGCAAGAGACAACCACAATATAAAATAGGAAATGAACAGAATGGGGAAGGGGACAGGGTTCTATTAGATCCCAAGTCACTAACTCAGAGGACACTGAGCAGCAGCCTACTTGGCATAGCCTAGGCCCACTTGTTTTTATTTTCGTTATTTCAAGTGAGTAAACCAAACACTAGGTGCAGCAGAAACAGACTGAAAACATATGATCAAATATTGGCAGCTTTTCACTTCTTTAAATGACATCTTTATTTTCAAGAAAACAGATTAGCAATATGAGGGTGTTAGAGAATCTGCCATGAAGAGCTAAGGGATCATTGATTTCCTCACCTATATGTAATTTTAGAAATTTATTAGGGAGTCGGGCGGTAGCGCAGAGGGTTAAGCGCACGTGGTGCAAAGCGCAAGGACCGGGGAGTAAGGATCCCGGTTTGAGCCCCCTGCTCTCCACCTGCAAGGGAGTCGCTTCACAGGTGGTGAAGCAGGTCTGCAGGTGTCTGTCTTTCTCTCCCCCTCTCTGTCTTCCCCTCCTCTCTCCATTTCTCTGTCCTGTCCAACAACAACAATAAAAACCAACATGGGCAACAAAAAGGAAATAAATATTTTTTAAAAAATTATTTATTAGCTAGAGATAGAGAAATTGAGAAAAGAGGGAGGGAGACAGACCTACAGCCCTGCTTTACCACTCATGAAGCTTTCCCCTGCAGGTGAGGACCGGGGTCTTGAACCTGGGTCCTTGGGCATGGTAATATGTGCACTCAACCAGATGTGCCACCACCAGGCCCTGACCTACAGCAATTTTTAAATGATTGTTTGTTGAAGAAAGGGTGTGGGGGGGGGGCGTAGAGGGGGTAGAGGAAGAACCACAGCATCCATCTAATATTTGCAGTGTTGGAGACTGAACTCAACACTTCATGTCTGAGAGGCCAATGCCTTATCTACTGTGCCGCCTCCTGAGCTGCTACTATGTGTAATTATGCAATAATATCTTACTCTTCCTAGCAAGAAAATCTTAGGTAACCTCATATATCTAAAAGTGTCTATTCCAAAGTATTCCTGTATATTCTTACATAGTGGGGATAAGTGAGAGGAATTTCTTGGGATTCCATAGGAGTCCAAAAAGTGAAGCCATTTTGTCCACATGTGATTTCAGGAGCCATTACTTTGTTCTTCCTAAGCTTACCTTTTAGCTGACTTTTTTTTTTTTTCTTTCTTTGCCACCAGGGCTTCACCTGAGCTTTGTGTCTACATGATTCTACCACACCCAGAAGATTTTTTTTTTTCCACATAGAGAGTGAAAAGCAAAGAGGGAGAGAGACAAGGACAAAGAGCACGGTTGCACTACTCGTGAAGCTTCCCCTTTATGTGGTTCTCCTATGTGGGAGCCAAGGGTTGACCCCCCAGGTCCTTGCACATGATAACATGTACACTCTACTGGATGAGCCATCTCTTGGCCCCTTAATACATAAGTAGAATACAAAGAGCTTTCATGGGCTAAGCACTACAGATGCAGGAAATGTCACAAATAGAAAAGCTATAGGCAAGAAAAAAAAAAAAAGCAACATTCATTATTCACACTCCTGTGTATAATATGTAAGGAATACAGATGTGCTGCCATAGTAGCTTTGGGGGAATAAGAAGGAAAAAAGCTGTCTCTTTCACAGACCCCCAGCAATACTGAACACAAGTTTCACAATTCTGATCTGAGAATTCATTAAATGGAGACTAGCAGAGTTGGCTGGCCCCACAATAGCAATAATAATAATCATAAAATAAAATAATGCTTAAATAGATCTCTGCTCTGCAAATCTGTCCCTTTTTCTCATTATTTAATAAGAAAGAACTTAAAAAGGAGGGGAATTGCTTCACAATTGGTGAAGCAGGTCTGCAGGTGTCTATCTTTCTCTCCCCCTCTCTGTCTTCCCCATCTCTCTCCATCTCTCTCTGTCCTATCCAACAACAGTGACATCAATAATTACAACAATAAAAGACAATAAAGGTAACAAAAGGGAATAGATAAATATTTTTTTAAAAAAACTTAAAAAGGGGAAAGTGATTGTTAAACAATTTATGTCAGGGGCAGGGATAGATAGCATAATGATTATACAAAGAGACTCTCATGCCTGAGGCTCTGAAGTCCCAGGTTCAATCCCCTGCACCTATAAACCATAAACTATAAACCACAGCTGCTCAGAACTCTGGAAAACAACAATAAACAAACAAGACAAAAGAAAAAAAAAACAATTCATGTCAGATGCTGTTGTATTTTTTTATGTTAAATAATTCACTTGGGGGTCAGCACTGTTAACATCATCCCTATAGTACAGATGAGGACGTTGAGGTAGAAAGAGATTAAATGTACAGCTGCACTGGTGGCTCCGCAGTACCCAGTAGAACTTGCAGGGATGAATTCCCAAGTTCGATCCCTAACACCGTATGTGCTGGCATTGTTCTGAAGTTTCTCTCATAAAAATAAATCCTTTTAAAAGAGATTAAATGCTTGAGCCAAGGCACGCAGCTAATCAGTGGCCGTGTCTGGTACAGACCCAGACAGTCTAGCTCAGAGCCTGTGATCTAGGCAGCCACACTGTACTGGATAGCATGCACTTGCCTAATTGGTTACAGCACAGCACAGAGCCTGGGAATCTAGGTTCAAAGTTAAAAGCACTGAATGTAAGGAGGTCTCAACTCAGGACAGATCTTTAGTCTCTTTAGCCTGTGAAGTTGGTTTTCAGGACCCTGTGGTAGTTTTGCTTTGGGGATTATCTTACTATTTTAAGCCTACAGGTCATTTTTGCTCCTGGGTAGAATTGAATAGTGTGAAAAAGAATAGCAGTTTTTAAAATATATTTTTCCCCCAAAATAGGATCAGGTTGATACAGTAACAAGAAAAAGCAATAGAAGCAGAAAATGGTATGGCTGCACTTATTCAGCAACCTTTGGGTTCTACCATGTGCCAGCCCATGGATGCAGGAACTTACAGTGTTGTGTGAGATGCATAGGATACTGGAAACTACCACTAACCGACTCAACAGGAATATCCAAGAGGCTTCCTGGAGGTGCTGATCTTTGAACTGAAGGTAGGAGGAGGAAGTTGAATGAAGGGATGAAGGGTCATTATATTTCAAGGGTATAACAAGCACAGACTTAGAGAAATGTCTAACCTTGGGTTGTGTTTAGGATGAAACAAATCCTCTTGTGAAAGGAATAAATGTCACATGTATATGAGTGATAGGAAATGAGACTATGGACATTGTCAAGGGCACCCAGGAAGGGCTCTGTCCTGAAAACCACAGGAAGCAACTGAGGATCTTGGGTAGGGAAATGTCCTGATCTGCTATGCTGTGTTAGAAAATGTACTCTGAGGTGGGTCGGGCTGTAGCGCAGCGGGTTAAGCACACGTGGCGCAAAGCGCAAGGACCAGCGTAAGGATCCCGGTTTGAGCCCCCGGCTCCCCTCCTGCAGGGGAGTCGCTTCACAGGTGGTGAAGCAGGTCTGCAGGTGTCTTTCTCTCCCCCTCTCTGTCTTCCCCTCCTCTCTCCATTTCTCTCTGTCCTATCCAACAACGAACGACATCAACAGTAACAATAATAACCACAACAAGGGCAACAAAGGGGAGAAAATGGCTTCCAGGAGCAGTGGATTCATGGTGCAGGCACTGAGCCCCAGCGATAACCCTGGAGGGAAAAAAAAAAAAAAGAAGAAGAAGAAAGAAAAGAAAAGAAAATGTACTCTGGAAGCAAGGGGCCAGCTATTTTAAACTTTTTATGATTTTTATGTATTGCATAGAAACAGCCAGAAATCAAGAGGGAGAAGGGGTGACAGAGAGGGAGGGTGACAAAGACACCTGCAAAGCTGCTTTACCACTGGCAAAACCTCCCCCTGCAGGTGGGGTCTGGGGGCTCCAACCCAGTCCTTGCACATTGCAACATGTGCACTCAAGCAGGTGTGCCACCTCCTGGCCCCCGGGCCAGCTATTTACGAAGCTCTACAGGTTAATGTGGGGCAGACGTGACAAACCCCAGTGGGATGCATGGGCTGGCGTGGATGGGCTGAGAACTGAAGACCTGTAGATTTGGAGCAACGTGTGCAAACTTCCAAGGCAGCTTGCTCCCAAGGCCCTGACATACATCTGCAGGTGGTTTTCACCCAGGGAATAAAACCGGCACTAAACTGCCTTGTGTGAAGTTCAAAATATTAAACTTGCTTGCTATAATCCCCGGCTAATTCTTGAGGTGTAGTAGTGGAGGCATTTCTTTGATGGCTTACTGGAGATTTTACCCTAGCACATCAAATCAGAGAAGACAACAGTTGTCAACTACACTGTGATTTCTGTACCTCCGAGAAAGAAAATGTGTAGCCAGTTAGACTGTAAGCAGTGCTTATGCATTGTTAGGATGTTAAAAAAAAATCATAAGGTTACTTATAGATGTTTTAGGATATAGATTTTAAAATTTTCAGTCATGCCAGGTTCTCAACAAGAAATAAAGAGCATCTGCAATAGGTGGAAAGGCTAAAAAGAGGGTTTAATGAAAGTACAGATCTCTCTTCAGTTTTTTATTTTATTATCTTTATTGAATAGATACAGCCAGAAATTGAGAGGGTAGGAGGAGGTAGTGAGGAAGAGAGAAAAGAGAGACTCCTGCAGCCCTGCTTCACTACTCGCAAGGCTATCCCCCTGCAGGTAGGGACCGGGGGCTCAAATCCAGGTTCTTGTGCATTGTAACATGTGCGCTCAACCACACGCACCATCACCTGGCCCCTAACCCTCAGTTTACAATTCTGCCCTGGTGAACCTGTCCTATAAATTAAAAGCATGTTTGTCACAGGTTTTGCTAAATGAGTATTGCTTTCACACTGTTGAAAAGTCAGAAAATAATAAACTTGAACCACTGCAAGTCAAGAGCTACCTATGTTTATGAAAGGGGTGTCCAGGGTTGTGGGAAATGAACAAAGCGAGCCAAACACTGTGGGGCTGGCAGCAATGGAGAGGTAGTTTTCCTTCCATGTTACAAGGGGAATGAGGAGAAAGCAGATCTCAGAAGGAGCCAAAGTCATAGGAAAGGCCAGCTGGACAGGAGCTGTGGCCTTTGGCAAAGGATGCAGCCATTGCCAACCCACAGTCTGGCAGAGTGGGAGCCAGTGGAGTAAATGCCTTGATCCCTTTACCCTCTGGCTCTCCATGCTGCCATCATTGCTCCTCCCAGCTCCCACCTACCCAAATGAACAAGGGGTCTGGCCAATACAGTCTATCAAGGTTAGCCTCCCTGGGGGTTAGGACAGGGTAAAGAGGGCATCTGGAAAGTCAAGACAGGAAATTGCTCCAACAGAATTCTCTCATGTCATTGCTGTGCATGCACTACTAGGGAAACTCTCAGAGAAGTAAAGTGTTTAAAGGGTTCCCAGAACTTCAAATTCAGAGGCCTCAGTGTCTGAAGTTCTCCACATAGTTTTGGCCTCTGTGCCATCAAGAATACCAGTTAAGATACTTTTCAACCAACTATCCCATTTGTATTGGTGAGACCATCTTTGGCTCTGAGACAGACTATGACCCACATAGTCAACGACTGCCACCTCTCCAGATTCAAAGGAGGTCTCGAAACTTTACATCAGGCTCAACCTGATGCTGTTGACTGGCTACGGAAGAAGGGCAAATGCTAGAAGAAGAAGAAGAAGTAAAGAGAATGTTGTGGCATAAGTGGGGTTTGCTCTTATTCTCATATGTGTGCATATATACTTCAAGAGACTCAGAGTGTGTGTGTGCTCTGGCATGAAGGGTGTAAGGATGGAGAGAATGGTAGGGTAGTGAAGGGAGGAAATCTCAATTAGGTTATAGGTACACATTTTGATTGACTTTAAAAAAACAAAATAAAAAATAAGATTGCTGGCATATTCAGAAGGAGATAGAACTACAGATTAACTTTTAAGTTTTTATTGGTTGATTTTGCCGGAGGAGGGGTTAGAGAGAAGAGGGCAATGACATTTATTAGCAGCCAAGAACTCGTGTGTGTGTGTGTGTGTGTGTGTGTGTGTGTGTGTGTGTGAGAGAGAGAGAGAGAGAGAGGGGGGAGATGTGTGAATTTTCTTTAATTTTTCTGTGGGTTTTCCAAAAGTTGAAGAGCCCCTTTAAAGGGAAACCACTTTGTGACTAAATTAAAGAAGAGAATATCTTGCTAGAGGATGAAACAGGAAGAGATAATTATCTTTAAGAGCTCCTAATCAAAGCTAAAAATCATATGTCGCCTCTGAAAATTTCAGTTGCACAAACCCCATGTGTGAGGGGATGGGAGGTCTACAGGCAAAAGCAAGTGTGTAACTGCAGACATTTATTAAGAAAATTCATGAGAAGAGGTTGGAGGGGTGGTTTTCACACATGCGTTTAGTGGGGGGCTTGTGTGTGCCACAAACCTAGGCTCGTTTTCATTGGTGGAGATACACCCCAATTAGAGGCACTTTAGAATTGTTTTCCTTATCTTCCTACATGTGGGAAAAAAGACTGGTTCCAGCTTAATAATGAGGACAAACCTTTGCAGCAGCATAGAAAAAGAACTAGTCTCTGCAGATAAGGTCTTGCTTTGAATTTCATTTCTGACACTGTAATTCCAATTGCTACTATTTCCCTGTGAATCAACATTTATACTGAAGGTATTACTATGAACTGAAGTGATATGGAAAATACGCCTTCGGTTTTTTTTCTTTTTTTTCTTCCAGTTTTCCTAAGCTATAAGTGAATGTGTAGAGGCAAGGCACCAAATGCAACTTCTGAAAGGCCAATAAGAACTGGATTGTTAGGATGTCATGATAAGTGTGTTTGAGGATTAGAGAAAAGGAAGAGCATGGCTAAGCAAGACCAGTCTGGGCTGTTAAACCATCTGGTTTTGACAGTTGATCAGGATGTATCTGTACCTCATGAAAACTGAAAATTGAATTCAATTTGTCTTTCTAGCTTCCAAAATAATGAATTTGAAATCATTTGAGAGACTTCACAGTAAAACGAATTATGGATCAGTTACCTTGAAAAACTGAATTTGAATACAGGAACAAAGAAGAACAGGAAAAAGTAAAGCAATTTTACATTATTTCTTCCTCTCCACTGTCAAACATGAGGATTTTTTTTTTTTGCTTTTAAAATATAATTCATTAAAACCAAATCATAGCACATGCCTAGCATGTTCACTTCAGTTCTAAGATAGCCCACCAGCTAGCACTGCTCTTGGCACCTAGTAGCCATTCCATATACATGTGGTTTTGTTTGGATGGTTTCTTCTTCTTTTTTAATTTTTTTTGTTTATTAAATGGGAAATATTAACAAGACCATAGGATAAGAGGGGTACAATTCCACACAGTTCCCACCACCAGAACTCCCTATCCCATCCCCTCCCCTGATAGCTTTCCTATTCTTTATCCCTCTGAGAGTATAGACCCAGGGTCATTATGGGGTACAGAATGTGGAAGGTCTGGCTTCTGTAATTGCTTTCCCGCTGAACATGGGCATTGGCAGGTCGATCCATACCCCCCAGCCTGTCTCTCTTTTTCCCTAGTGGGGCAGAAGTCTGGGGAGTTGAGGCTCCAGGACACATTGGTGGGGTCGTCTACCCAGGGAAGTCAAGTTGGCATCATGATAGCATCTGGAACCTGGTGGCTGAAAAAGAGTTAAGATATAAATCAGAACAAATTGTTGACTAATCATGAACTTAAAGGCTGAAATATTGCAGATGAGGATTTGGGGTCACCATTTTGAAAAAAGATAGTAGGTTTATTTTATTCCAAGGGGCCCATGACTTTACTAGTTTTTGCCTGAACCTGACATGTATGCAGGTGGATGCAAGTTATTGTCTGGGGAGATGGTGTCATAGTTGTAAAAAGGACTAGAAACCTGAATCAGGGAAGAAAGTAGCTCCCAAATATGGGAAAAGTGTATAAATATTGTTAACTGTATATCCCATTGATTTGATCTGGGGCCCATATTTAGCACAAGAGCCTATGTAACCTCTGTATCCCTGTAGGTTTGAGCATTCTGTGGTAACAGCTAGGAACATTCCAGGCTGCACTAATTTCAGGATCCATCTTCCTCAGGTGATAGCTAGTGTATGTTATCCGGCCTCCCTTCAGAGAACGGAACATTCCCTACCACTGTTGATCCATATTGAGAGCAAAGTCCTATACGGGCCCACAAAGGAGTCCATTGTGTTGTTCCTGATGGAGATGACCAGTGATAGTGGAGAGAGGGATCTGTTAGAGGTCTAGGCCCATCATGTCTGTGTGGGAATCCCAGGACTCCCTGACTAGGGCCCCAGATGATGCGGTGGCCTGGTGGTGACTAAAGAGTCATCATTAAAGTATGCTGGTCTCTTGCCCTTATTCACCTTTTGTAGTCCTTACTTTGTCTGACAAGGTTAGCTTTGGAATGACTGAGGGATATGTAACCGGAGGCAGGTGAAGAGGGTATCAAGATGTAAGTAGAAACTATTTCATTAGGTGCTTTGTGGTGCCATTTTGCGTCTTTCTATTTGCTTGCTACATTTATTGATTCACTGCAAGTTATTGTTCACTTTTGCTCTAAGGTATATGATTTCCCTTAGCTTATGGATACATGTACATGTGCCCTATCTCATGGGCCTTAGTCTATATCTAGGTTTTGAGGTTTGTTAAGAGGTGTACCACTCGAACTGGGATTAAGGAGGCCTATGAGCTAGGAAAGGTCTCACCAGAGTAATGCAGCTGAAGAGCTGACATTCCATGCCTGACGTCTCTGGACACAGTCCGAAATGAAACATGTCGAGGTGGTACTGGTTGCATTGATTGAGTTGGGATCAGAAAATGCTGTAACAGTTGGTATGACTTGAGAGAAGCATGCAGGAAAGTGAACCCCACCTAGAGGTTCCAGGGCTGGGAGAAATATGGGCTTTATAGAGAAAGGGGAATGTTCCTCCTTTCCTAGGGTTTAAGAAGGCAATAGATAGTTATTGCTATAACCAAATTATTTGGCAATTGGGTTAACTTAGAAAACCCCACTGTTGGGATTTGCTGTATCATACAAGACCTCACTATAATTTATGATCTTTAATGCTATTTACATATAGCTGTATCCTGTAAAGTGACGCCACCAGTTGCTTCTGTTCTACCTAAAAAAGAAAAAAGAAAGAAAGAAAGAAAGAAAGAGAAAAAAGATAATATTGTGTCCTTTGGGACAAAATAAGTAAGCAAAGTAAGATGAAAGACAACTACCAGATGGATTTTGTATATGTGGAATATAGGGAATTTAAAGAAATGAACTTGTGAATTAAAAAAAAAAAGTGACTAAATTGTCACTAAGACTTTGTGAGAGTTATGGTGGTTATCATTGTAGGGAGGGAGGGCTGGGGTGTAGTGGGGTAAGGGGTTGACCAAATTTTGGTGGTGAGTGTGATGTGGAACTACATCACTGTAATCTTATAATCTTGTAAACCACTATGAAATAACTAATAAGAAATGGAAAAAAAAATAGGAACCAGGCAGTAGCACATCCAGTGGATGGCACATGTTACAATAAGCAAGGACCAAGATTCAAACCCTTTGGTCCCCACTTACCTGGGTAGAAGCTACACAAGTTGTGAAGCAGTGCTGCCGGTGTCTTTCTTTCTCTCTCCCCCTATAACCTCATTCCCCCTTCCCACTCAATTTCTCTCTGTCTCTATAAAAAATAAATAATAAATAACTTTACAAATAGGAGAAATAAATTAAATACCTTCAATAAATAAATGGTGTATGAAAGGCGTTCAGCACATAATTAAATTTATAGTAGAGCACAGATTTTTTTTTAAGTTCCTGAGGTGACAGGGTAGAAAAAATACGAAAATACATTTGTGAAAACCCAACTATATTATAGGTTATACATTTTGGAAAGGGATCTGGTAACTGGAGTGACAGAATAAACATGCTAACTTTGCCTGGTATTTGGCATGATCACACTAGAATTTTTCCTCAAATATGTAGGCCATTTATAAAATATTGACTTAGTAGTCACTGACTTTTGGGATTAGACAAGATAGCTCACCTGGATAGTGCACCTGCTTTTTATGCACATGATCCAGATTTGTGTCCCACCCCCTCCACTGCACCAGTATCTTATCCTACTTCCTCCTGTCTCCCTGTCTGTCTGTATCTGAATAAGTCAACCTACAATGGTGAAGCTTCAGTGAAAACAAAACTGAAATGCAATCACCATTATTATCACTATTGGTTATAAGTGATCAGATATAAATATAAATATATAAATAACTAAATATAAATATAAAAATATATATTTATAAAAATATAAATAACTAAACTTTGCAATTATTTTGGGCTGTCATTTCAAGAGGTCAGAAAGTTGTGATGATTTAATTAGGAAAACTTTTATTCAGAACTAATCTAATATACTAAGCGGTTATGCCTAAGATTACCTTTCATATTTCAAAGGAAAATCATCTTTTTGAATGCCACATGGAGAATGCTAAGGAGACATCCCCATATGTGGAACTGGGGACCAGAAACCAACCAACCAACCAACCAACCAACCACCCAATCAACCAACCTTCCTTCCCTTCCATTTCCTTTCTTCCTTCCTTCCTTCCTTCCTGCCTGCCTGCCTGCCTGCCTGCCTGCCTGCCTTCCTTCCTGCCTTCCTTCTTTTTGTTCCCAATTGGCCATTGCCATTGCTGAACCAATCTTGCATCAAGAACAGCATTTTGTTAGCTGAAGCTGAATGAATTGCTCCTGGGGCCCATTCAGTTCAAGTATATATATAGTTCAGGCAAACCTGGGATATAAAAATGTATATTTATACAACAGAGATTATGAGTAATAATTCATTTTCCAGAGGACTTATCACTATGCCCTTTTAAAAAGTCCTATGTATTTAAAATATGGTGTGTTTTTTAAAACACTCCTTCTATAGGCAATTTGTGGAGGAGAATCTATCATATAAATGAAAATAGGGAAGATAGGACTTACAGATGTGGAATACGGCTGCTGTTTTTTTAGTTTATTTGTGAGTTTATCTCCATGTTCTGTCAACCTCTCAGTTAAGGCATTCTTTAGAACTGTCAAGATGTAGATTGAAAACTAGTAAAAGATTAATTGGATGCAAAGTTCTGGCATTCCTTAATGGAATATAAATACTGACATCCTTTGCAAAGGACTAAATAACTCTATCTCCAATAAAACAGTTTATAACTTTCTGAATTTATTATATGCATTATCTCTTTGTTCTCCCTAACAATCCTATAGGAAGAGGCAAGGTGTTATTTTCACGTCTGAGTCACTGATCACAGAGTTACATGTATCATAGAGGTGGAGCTAGGTCTAAAACATAATCCTTCTTCACTTTGTGGCATGAGTCCTATTGCCCCACAAGTATCATTCCAGCTGTGGCTGGTTTTAGAGTCAGAGCTCTTCCCCCATACCTAGTTTATCAAGTTGAATCCCTATGTTTCATATAATTTCCATCTCCTCTGTGGGATAATCAGTCTTCCTTATTACTTCATTGGTGTGTTTCAGTCAGTTCTGAAATGGGGAGTTAGTGACTCATGCATTTCATTTCTGACTGTAGATACTGATAGTGGAAAATATTTATTGAAGCCCTAAGGAAAGGAATAGGAGTTGTGGCACTTTCCTTCCAAATATGCATTAACTTCATAATAAAGAGAAATGTTGAAGGATGTGTTTACTTATTTGTGATGACTAATGCTTATATAAAATGAGAATTTGAAAACTACTTGGGTAATAATACGAAACTTTAGAGAACTTACATCTGCTGTGTCCCCTTTTAAGTAATACATGAAAAATAGTGTCTCAGAGCACGAGGGAGACAGCATAATGGTTATGCAAACAGACTCTCATACCTGAGACTCCAAGGCTCTAGGTTCAATCCCTCAATCACCCTAAGCCAGAGGGGATCATAGTAAAAACAAACAAGCAAACACACATAAAGAAAAGAGAAAATATTGTTTAAGGAATTAAAAGTTTAATGAAGATATTACCAAATAATTTACTGTAATAAAAGTATCTTAGGGAGTCAACGGTAGTGCAGTGGGTTAAGTGCAGGTGGTGCAAAGCGCAAGGACTGGCATAAGGATCTTGGTTCAAGCCCCCGGCTCCCCACCTGCAGTGGAGTCGCTTCACAGGCGGTGAAGCAGGTCTGCAGGTGTCTATCTTTCTCTCCTCCTCTCTGTCTTCCTTTCCTCTCTCCGTTTCTCTCTGTCCTATTGATGACATCAATAACAACAACAACAACAATAATAAAGACAACAGTGATAAAACAAGGGCAACAAAAGGGAATAAATAAATAAATATTTTTAAAAGAATTCTTTAATGTAAAAAATAAAAAATAAAATTATATATTAAAAAGTATCTTAAAAAGAAAGACTTTGGCTTGGGGAACTAGCAAATTGGTTTACACAGCAGATTTCATGCCTGAAGTTTAGAGGCCCCAGGTTCAATCAAAGGAACCACCATACGTCAGAGCTGAGCAGAAGAAAGAAGAAAGACCTTTAAGTGGTCTGGAAATTGGCACAGTGGATAAAGCACTGGACTCTCAAGCAGGAGGTCACAAGTTCAATCTCCAGTAGCACATTTACCAAAGTGATGGCTGGTTCTTTCTCTCTCTCCTCCTATTTTTCTCATAAATAAATAATAATAATGAATCTTTAAAAATTAGATACAGTTATTGTCAATAAACACGCCAGTTAGAACAGGCTCAATGGGAAGGCCAACTTTGTTTTGTTTGTTTGTTTTTATATTTTATTTATTCATGAAGAAGATAGGAGGAGAAAGAGAGAGAACCAGACATCGCTATGGTACATATGCTGCCGGGGATTGACCTCAGGATCTCACATTTGAGAGTCTGATGCTTTATCCACTGTGCCATCTCCCAGACCATGGAAGGTCAAATTTGTCTAGAGTGACAATTCGGGGGGGGGGCATCTTCATCTTCATACCTCTCTTCTTCCGAGTGAAAGGACATATACTGAACTCAAATCAATTTGACTCAACGATAGATACAATAGCCAGTACCCATTGGTAGCAGAAACCACACTTCCTATCACCAGAGTTCTGTGACTGCATTGGAAACTGCAGTGGTTCTTCTAAGATCACAGATATGGGCTGACTATTATTTCTATAACTATATATATATTTTTCTCATTTTTCTTCCCCTATGGTCCTGCCTTCTCTTCCTTTCTAAGTCAGACCTACACCTGTTACTGTTCCCAAGTATCCTTCTTTTTTTCCCCTTCTCTCTCTGGGCCCTGATGGAATTGGGTTTCAGAGCCCTCTAGTCAGAGAAGTCAGGATGGAATCCTAGTAGCATCTGCAACTTGGTCTGTGGCTTAGTGAATTTCTTAAGAAAGCCCAATTGTATTTTGTTGAGTTTGTAGGTGATTTATTGTTGCTTTTTCTAGTATCACAGGACAGCGATCTGAAATGGCTGCTACTCCATAGCCACTTTGTCCCCACTTTGTTGAGTTTTATACATAAAATATGTTTATAATGTATAGCAAATATCCCTTTGACCTCTGTATTTTTTAAAAAATATTTATTTCTTTATTCCCTTTTGTTGCCCTGGTTTTTTTTGTTGTTGTTGTAGTTATTATTGTTGTCTTCATTACTGGATAGGACAGAGAGAAACAGAGAAAGGAGGGGCAGACACAGAGGGGGAGAGAAAGATAGACACCTGCAGACCTTCTTCACCGCTTTGTGAAGCGACTCCACTGCAGGTGGAGGGGCTTGAATCGGGATCCTTACGCGGGTCCTCGCGCTTTGTGCCACCTACGCTTAACCCGCTGTACTACTGCCCAACTCCCTGACCTCTGTATTTTTACTTTGTACATATACTTAAAAATTTAAAGCACCTGGGGCCGGGTGGTGGCGCACCTGGTTGGGCGCACATGTTGCAATGAGCCAGGACCAGGACTGGAGTCCCCGGTCCCCACCTGCGAGGCAAAAGCTTTGCAAGTGATGAAGCAGTGTTGCAGGTGTCTCTTTGTCTCTCTCTTTCTCTATCACCCACCTCCGTCTCGATTTCTGGCTGTCTCTGTCCAATAAACAAAGGCAATAAAAAATTAAAGCACTTTCTTGACTTCTGGAAAGAATCTGCTCTAAATGTAAAATAAGACAATAGGTTAAGCGCACGTGGCACAAAGCGCAAGGACCAGCATAAGGATCTTGGTTCCAGCCCCTGGCTCCTCATCTTCAGGGAAGTCGCTTCACAGGCGGTGAAGCAGGTGTGCAGGTGTCTATCTTTCTCTCCGCGTCTCTGTCTTCCTCTCCTCTCTCCATTTCTCTCTATCCTATGCAACAACAATGTCATCAATAACAATAACTACAGCAACAATAAAAAGACAACAAGGGCAACAAAAGGAAAAATAAATACAATAAAAAAAGACAAAGGTAATATCTTTGGTAATTATCATAGTAATTAATTCACGATATGATGTGGTAGAAACTTCAATTGGTGTATGGCCTGGGAGATTGTGCAGTAGGTGAAGTTTCAGATATGTAAGCATGAGTTCTTGGGATCACATCTGCCAGAATGCTCTAGTTCTAATGCTATCTCTCTCTGTCTCTCACTACCTATCATCTCCCCTTCTCATAAGTAGATAAATTGAATCATTTTTTTAAAAATAAGAGGGACTTCTGGAGGTGTAGCTATGGACTAACAGCTGTCTCACATCACTCCCCTGATGAATTAGGAAAAAACAACAACACAATAATTACCCAAAAACTCAACAAAATACAACTGAGATGTCTTCAGAAACTCAAAAGCCACAGGTAAGTGCAGACACATGTGGTCAGTAAATGGAAAAGGGGTGAGGGAGTGAGTCTCAGATTTGTGTCTTCATAGCACACCATGCATCTAGTGCTTTGGTCACATTGAAATGTCACCTATTTCCTTGACAGAGGACCTAGTGGGGATTGCATTGTTATGCGGAAGACTGAGAAATGTTATGCATGTACAAACTATTGTATTTACTGGCAACTGTAAAACATTAATCCCCCAATAAAGGGGGAAAAAGTTAAAGAGAAAGAAAGAAAAAGAAAGAAAGAAAGAAAGAAAGAAAGAAAGAAAGAAAGAAAGAAAAGAAAAGAAAGATATCCTATTTCCTAGCTGGACTCTGACCTTTCACAGGGTCCTGCTTTTTCTGAGAATGCCATTCTCTAGCATTTGTTGTCTGGCAAATTCTACTTACATTTCAATATCTAGGTCAAATGTAGGTTCTTATTATAACATGGCTGCCAATAGCCACAGGGACAACAGGCTTTCTTAGTCAGATCCTGGAAGAGGAGGAGATAACCCTTTCTCTCCACCCCACTCTGAAACATAGTATTAAAGTCCTACCCACTGCCCATTATGGTAGTGAAGACTATACACGCTTATTAAGTTCTCAAAATGTAGCGATAATTGTGGTTATTCTTAAATTGATGTACTTTAAAGCTAACAACACACTACATTTTGAGGGCCTAGTATGAGAAAAAGGGAATGTAAAATAACTCAAGTTTTTACTGCTTATGAGTTTAAATGGTACTATTTCAGATGAGAGCTACAGAAACACATTTTTAAAAGTAATTACACCTGTTCTGTTTCTTTTTATTTTTTAAGATTTAGCAGCTATAAATTTTAATTATATGGCTTAGATTATATTTCTGCTAACCAGAACTGCTCTAGTCTGATAGAATCAACTTTTGGACATAGTCACTGAGCAGAAATGACATATACTGTGAGTCTGAGACTAATCATCTGGGAGTGAGTGACTACCAGAGTTGCATTAAAAAAAAGAAGGAAGGAAGGAAGGAAGGAAGGAAGGAAGGAAGGAAGAAAGAAAGAAAGAAAGAAAGAAAGAATTGTGGAGAACTGTGTGTATGTCTATAGACTCAATGATTCTGGAAAATGTGAATGACAAGTGAATTTATAGTGGTCTGGGATTTGAAATAATGCAAGTACTCCCAAACTTACCCCTCTTTTCCTTTATTTAAGGCTATTTTCAAGTTTGTATAAGGCCATTCCTTAACATGGTCATGTAATAGACAGGATAGATTAAAAGTTGATGGACAGAGGATGGTAGGGTGAAGACAAGGCAGTAAGGTTTTGTTGTGTAAATATACTGGGAAGTGTTAGATTGGACACACAATAAGATAATTGTGTGTTCTCAGAGTGGATAAAACCAAAAGCACACATGTCTCTTAGACAAGGCTGCCATTTCAGTCACTGAAGGAATTGAGAAAGCCTTAACATTTTGAGAACATGCAGCAGAATTTAAGTGAAAGATGATTCCTAGTTCATTCATTCTTACTTTAAAAATAAGCTGTATAATTAAACGACTGTAGATACTTCTGTGGGGACGAAAACAGCAGTCAGATTCTTTGCAATCATGGCAACTGGCAAGTAGATTTTCGAACCCTTTGGCGAAACAAAGAATCAATACCAATCAAGAAAAAAATGCTAACAAAAGGGAAAGTCTCATGGGAGCTGCAGGCGATAAAAGATTTAGAATGTGAATAAAACATTGCAGGTCAGCATTAAAATAGATGACACATTTCTTGCCAAGGTGAAACATCCAGCCTGTAACCAGAGGTGTCAAACAAACCTAACTTCACAGAGGAACAAAGAACACCCTGGGCTAATCACTGCACTTCACTTCCACTCCCCATGTGCAAAGGAGCCTCATGGGGAGACAGAAGCCCCATAAATAGTACTGGGAATCAGATATTTCACCAGTTTTGAAAGTGAATATCTCTGGTGACATAATTTTTTCCCATGTATACTTTCTAGAATTATTGAATTTAAAATCAAAAAGACCGGACATACTTTCACAAAGGAAAAGATGGCTACCGGCTGGTTAATGTTGAAAATTAATTAGATGTTATGGCACACAACCTGGAGAATAATGAAGTCAAAATTGGTTCATGGTAGACAGACTTAATTTTGACCAGAAGGAAGTGGAAGCTGTCTCCAGCTGGAAGGATTTGAGGTGATCAGTGGAGAGAAATTGTCAGTAGTTCATAACTATTCAGTATCAACAATTCTTACTCAGAATTGGCCTCTCATCAAGGGAATTTCCATATTTTAAAGCTAAGACCTTGATTAAAAAAATGAAAACAATATCTTGGCTTGCAACTATTATCTAGGGATTGTATTTGGCAAATAAATATCAATTATATTACTTTTTGCCAAATCATGAAGAGTGGGGTCTGTGTAATCACCACCAGAAAGAATTTAGCCATACTAATGAGAGATAGTTTATATAAGGAGACCCAGGAGACCAGATGTCCAGCTGTACCCATGCCTAATGTAATGCTTAGTTCCATACTGGGTCTTAACATGATCATGTAAAAACCAATTTTAATAACTAGAAACTTGCACACAGATTTCATAACACTTTATATTTAGAATTTAACATGTTTTCTTAAATGGTTTTTATGACCTGAAAATGGACTGCGGAATTTAATACCTGGGCATAATGTCTAGTTCCTGTTTCTTATTAGTCATCTAGCTTTTTTAAATCTTTTTTTTTCCTAACTTATGTATCTCTTAATTGAGTGATGTCAGTTTATAGGTTTGTTGTTAAGACAGCAGTATATGTCCAAATTTCTACAAGATAGGTGTCAGTACATCTTCCCCTCTACCAAACTCACAACCACTGGAACTCCCCCACTCACAGCCTCTCCTTAATGCTCCTCCCTACCCCCTTCTAAGTCTCCAAATGTGCTATAGTTGACAAGAGTCCATTGATGATTTACCCTACATTGTTCTTTGCTTTGACTGAACCCAAAATGGGATATAAGAAACAAAGTATCTATTAATCTTTAAAAGTTCAGTTAACAATAACAAATACTGAGCACAAACAAATATACTAGGCACTATGCAAAATCCTTTATTTACATGGGTTTTTGCACTAAATTCAAAATCTTTTATGATTTTTTTTAAAAAATTTAATATTTTGGTGCTAGGGCTATGTCCCTATGAGATATGCCTGTGAAATTCCCCCACTTCTGACTGACTTATTGTTGTCCTTTTATTTTCAGATAGAGAACAAAAGGGACAGAGAGACAGTAATGCACATTGTAACATGTGTGCTCAACAAGGTGTGTGTGTCACCACCTGGCCCCTGTTTTTGTTTCTTTACTGTTGTTATTCTTCATACTGAGTTCACGATCAGGATCTATCAACTAGCTTTAGCTCATGATAATGGTTATGCAAGAAGTCTTTCATGCCTGAGGCAGCAAAGGCCCCAGATTTAGTCCCCAGCACCACATAAACCAGAGTTGAGCAGTGCTCTGGTAGAAAAAAAAAAACAACCAAATTTCTGTGAAAGAACAGTGTCTTGTACATACTGAAATCTCAATAAATGTGCATATCAATTTAGTGAAACACACAGCTGCTGGTTAAGTGATTTATTTCTCTAGAGTAGTGGTTCTCAACTAAGGGAGATTTTTGTCCCTTAGGGAACACTTGATAATGCCCAGACATTTTTACACCTAGGGAGTGATTTTGCTGCAGACATCTAGAGGGTGGAGGCCAAGAATGCTAAATATTCTACAGTGCACAAGATAGCACCCCCACCTCCCACCCACACCTAACCAACAAGACTTACCTGGCTCAAAATGTTAAGTGTTGACGGTTTAGAAATCCTAAAACATTAGATAGACTCCTAGTAAAGAAAAAATTAACATAAAAGTCAGCCTTTGTTGCAAGAAAACTAGATTAAGATTTCTTGTGGCACACTTGAGCTCTCATCAGAACCAGATTAAAGAAATCTATTTGTCTCAGATCTCCTAACAAAGTGCAGCTATGGTTTTTTGGAATAAAGGGCTTTTAATTGGCTATAACAATATCTGCTAATGCTGTGATGAGAATTCGGTATGGAGATGGCAAAGACAACTATCTTGATTACACAGGGAACACTGTATTTGGGGAAGAAAGAAAGAGAAAGAAAGAAGTCCTAAAGACAAGATCATTTTCTTCTTCTAGCGTTTGCCCTTCTTCCGTAGCCAGTCAACAGCGTCAGGTTGAGCCTGATGTAAAGTTTCGAGACCTCCTTTGAATCTGGAGAGGTGGCAGTCGTTGACTATCTGTAGCCGCAGGGGCAGTTCGGGTCATCTCTGGCTCCCCAGCGATGGAACACAGCAGCGCACCGGCCATTGAGGAGGGCCCAATCATAACGTGCTAGGTCAAAGCTGGTTTGACGCTTGCAGGGGTCTGTGATGAGGTGTTTGTTCTTTACCTCAGCTGACTGCCAGCTCTGTTTCCAAGAGTCTGGAACAGAGAAGTTCAGTGTAGGCGTAGGGGACCAGATTGGGTGACGAGACTTCAAGCGTTGGACAGGGTGGGCGAAGATATCCGCGTATATTGGCAGGTCCGGTCGAGCGTAGACGTGGGAAATGAACTTAGATGATGCCGCATCCCGACGAATATCTGGCGGGGCGATGTTGCTAAGAACTGGCAGCCATGGAACCGGGGTGGAACGGATGGTTCCAGAAATTATCCTCATGGAGGAATATAATTTGGAATCGACCAAGTGGATATGGGGGCTACGGAACCATACTGGAGCACAGTATTCTGCAGTGGAATAGCATAATGCCAGAGATGATGATCGTAGTGTGGAAGCGCTCGCGCCCCATGAGGAGCTGGCCAGTCTTGCAATGATGTTATTCCTCGCGCCCACCTTTGATATTGCTTATTGATATTTAAATTATAAAATGCCAAATACAGGCAAGAAAATCGTTACTCTCAGCCTTTGGCATTAGCTTGCATGCTAGAACTGCTCAACAATGTATTCTCTGCATTTTGAAATCCAGACATGAATCTAGCTCTGGGGGCTAAACTGTGACACACCTGGTAGAGCACACAAATTGCCATGTGTAAGGGCCAGGGTTCAAGCCCTTGGTCCCAGCTGGAAGGCAGTTTAGGGAAAGTAGCACCCCTCCCCATCAAGCCTGCAGGAAACTAGGGGAAGGGAAGTTATCCAGGCCGCCAGTACTCTTTACCTACCTGACTGCAAATGCCATAAAATACAAATGTAGCACCTGGAGACAAAGGTTAGAACACATCCCCTCAAGGCCCCGCCCTTCCGCGGAAGGGAATATAAAGCTTGGAAAAGTTAAGGGTACAGGGCCTTGTCTCTCTCTTTCTGGGGTGGGAGTAAGGGAGGGTCTACATGCCTGCATGGCTTGTATTTTCTCCTTTTCTGCCCTTACTGTCTCCTAATAAATGTTCTTCTCCCTGAAACATGACTGGTTGGTTCTCTTGTGATTCTTCCATGTAGAAGTCAGTCTAGGGTGGGGGTAGATAGCCTAATGGTTATGCAAAAAGGCTGGGGCTTTGGCTCCAAAGTCCCAGGTTCAATCCCTTGCACCATAAATCAGAGGTGAGTAGTGCTCTGTTTTTTTGTTTTTTGTTTTTTTTAAAAAAGTAAGTCTAGAATCCCACAGGAGAGAACTAGGAAATGGCCCCAGTTAGTTTCACCATTTCCCTTACAGTCCCCATCGGAAAGGCAGAAGCTTTATGAGGGGTGAAACAGTAGTGTAGGTGTCTCTCCCTCCCTATTTCCTATTTGCCTCTTCTCCCTCAAAAACAAAGAAGAAAGAAAGAGAGAAAGAAAGGAAGGAAGGAAAGAAGGAAGGAAGGTAGGAAGGAAGAAAGGAAGAAAAAATGGCTGTGCAGACACTTCTTCTAGCGTTTGCCCTTCTTCTGTAGCCAGTCAACAGCATCAGGTTGAGCCTGATGTAAAGTTTCGAGACCTCCTTTGAATCTGGAGAGGTGGCAGTCGTTGACTATGTGGCTCATAGTCTGTCTGGAGCCGCAGGGGCAGTTCGGGTCGTCTCTGGCTCCCCAGTGATGGAACATAGCGGCGCACCGGCCATGGCCTGTTCGATAGCGATTGAGGAGGGCCCAATCATAACGTGCTAGGTCAAAGCCGGGTTGACGCTTGCAGGGGTCTGTGATGAGGTGTTTGTTCTTTACCTCAGCTGACTGCCAACTCTGTTTCCAAGAGACTGGAACAGAGAAGTTCAGTGTAGGCGTAGGGGACCAGATTGGGTGACGAGACTTCAAGCGTTGGACAGGGTGGGCGAAGAGATCCGTGTATATTGGCAGGTCTGGTCTAGCGTAGACGTGGGAAATGAACTTAGATGATGCCGCATCCCGACGAATATCTGGCGGGGCGATGTTGCTAAGAACTGGCAGCCATGGAACCGGGGTGGAACGGATGGTTCCAGAAATTATCCTCATGGAGGAATATAATTTGGAATCGACCAAGTGGATATGGGGGCTACGGAACCATACTGGGGCACAGTATTCTGCAGTGGAATAGCATAATGCCAGAGATGATGATCATAGTGTGGAAGCGCTCGCGCCCCATGAGGAGCTGGCCAGTCTTGCAATGATGTTATTCCTCGCACCCACCTTTGCTGCAGTTTTTATGAGATGTTCGTGAAATGACAGGGTGCGATCGAGAGTAACGCCAAGATAGACTGGCTGGGCTTCATGCCGGATTCTCATATCGCCAAGCTGCACATTAAGCTCACGCGAGGCCGAGGCATGGTATAGATGGAAAACAGATGATACCGTTTTTGCAGTGCTAGGGATTAGTCGCCATTTTTTACAGTAATCAGATATCAGAGACATGTCTTTCGTGAGTGTTTCCTCGAGGATGTCGGACTTGGATGCCTGAGTTGCACAGCAGATGTCATCGGCGTAGATGAACTTCCTGAAGAAGTTTCTGGGAGGTCATTGATGTAAATATTAAGTAGCGTAGGAGCCAGAACAGAGCCCTGGGGGAGGCCACTTGAGACAAGTCTCCATCTGCTAGACTTGTCACCCAGATGCACCCGGAATCTTCTGTTTTGGAGAAGAAACGATATAGTGTTGGCCACCCATGGAGGCAGGCATCTTGAGATCTTGACTAGGAGACCACGGTGCCAGACCATGTCATAGGCTGCTGTGAGATCAACAAAGACAGCACCCGTCTTTAAATTCTTCTGGAATCCATTTTCAATGTAAGTTGAGAGGGCCAGGGCTTGTTCGCAGGTAGATCTTCCTGGGCGGAAACCAGCTTGGGCGGGTGATAGGAATTTTTCTGTAAGATGAGAAATATGTGACAGAAGCAGCCTCTCAAGGAGTTTGTAACACATGGAGAGGAGAGAAATTGGTCTATAGCTGGCGGCCAGTGTTGGGTCTTTCTTTGGTTTCAAAACCGCTATAATCTTCGCAGGACGCCAAACTTTGGGCATAGACTCAGATTCCAAGATGTGGGACAGGAATAAAACGAGCCACTTCTTTGCCGCGGGACCCAGGTTAAGAATGAGTTCTGGGGTGATGTTATCATAGCCAGCAGACACTAAGCCTCAACAACAGCCCTGATGGCAGTTAAAATAATAAATACATAAATAAGAATATAGCTCTAAAAGTAATACCATGACCCTTGTCTGAGAACTATGAAAGATGGGGATACCATGCCTAATTTAATTTTGAGCAATGATATGGAATCAAAATCCAAATCATACATGAGTATAAAAATGGACTTCCTGTAGGGCCTAAATACAGCATTCCTGAAACTCCTCAGAGTGGAGATCTTCACAGAATGGGGACCCAGGAGGTAGTACAGTGAATATGGCATTGAACTTTCAAGCATGAGTTCCTGAATTATTTAATCCACAGAGATGCTCTGGTTTCCTCCTCCTCCTCCCTTCTCCTGTCTCTTTCTCTACCCCCCCCATCCATTTCTCATTAATGAATAGGTAATGAGGGGGGAGAATACAGGTCCAAAAAGGATGATAAAGGACCTAGTGGAGGTTGTATTGTTATATGGAAAACTGACAAATGTTATGCATGTACAAACTATTGTATTTACTGTCGAATGTAAAACATTAATTCCCCAATAAAGAAATTAAATAAACAAATAAATAAATAAGTGTGGGGTTAATCAAAATGAAGTATGTTATTTTTCATCACTTTAACAGATCTTAAATGAGTCCTTTAAAAAAAACACACAAGAAGCTCTCAGGCACCAACGTCTATGAAGATAAGACTATATCTTTAAAATGTATAAAGTAGTCAAAAAAAGATAATCTATGGTCTTAGCAAACTAAGTGTCAAACCTGAGGAAGTAGAGCTAAATGGCACATGGCACCATGAAATAATAACAGGTGGACTCGAAAAGCAATTTCCTACTATTTAAAAATAGTCTAGGGAGTCGGGCTGTAGTGCAGCGGGTTAAGCGCAGGTGGCGCAAAGCACCAGGACCGGCATAAGGATCCCGGTTCGAACCCCGGCTCCCCACCTGCAGGGGAGTCGCTTCACAGGCGGTGAAGCAGGTCTGCAGGTATCTGTCTTTCTCTCCTCCTCTCTGTCTTCCCCTCCTCTCTCCATTTCTCTCTGTCCTATCCAACAACGACGATAACAAGAATAATAACTACAACAATAAAACAACAAGGGCAACAAAAGGGAATAAATAAATTAAATAAAATATTTTAAAAAAGTCTTTGAAATGAGAAACTCAATTGAAGAGCTGGTTAGTTGATACTGAAGAATAGTTTGGTTTTTTTATTATTAAATAAATGTTTTCAAGTATATAAAGGTATAGAGATATAAATTATAAAAAATAACCTGGAGAGGGGGCTGAGTAGTAGCACATCTGGTTGAGTGTATATGTTATCGTGCAAATGGACCTGGGTTCAAGCCCCTGCTCCCTACTTGCAGGGAGGCCACTTCACAAACAGTGAAGTAGGTCTGCAGGTGTCTATCTTTCTACCTATCTCTTCCTCCCTTTCAATTTCTCTCCTATCAAAATAACACACACACACACACAGAGTGAAAAATGGCCCAGGGAACAGTGGATTTGTAGTGCCACATTGACCCCAAGCAGTAATTGTGGTGGTAATTTAAAAAAGGAACATGGAGGTGGTTCAGCATGTAAAACACAGGACTTGTATACATGAGGTTCCAAGTTCAATCATTGGCACCCATATGCCACAGTGACACTCTGGTTTCTCTAAAACAAACAACAAATAAGTAACATGGCACCATGAAGTAATAACAAATGGATTTGAAAAGCAGTTTTCTAGTATTTAAAAATAGTCACTGAATTAAGAGACTCAGTAGAAGAGGAGCAGATTAAATGGTACTGAAATTAAATGAGAAAAATACTTGAGAAAGATATCTGGATTACTATCCATAGATGTACAGAAATGATGAGATAGTTAAAAATAAAACAAACAATTTTTAAAAGACATTAAGAAAAGACTAAATAGGTCTACTTACAAAGATTCTCAAATTGGATATAAAAACCAGCATTAAGCCATAGCCTAAAGATGATCCAATCTGAAAATGGAGAAATAGTAACCAACAGAAGGATTATTATACAATAATAAGTTGATTAAAAAAAAAAACTTGGGAGTTGGGCGGTGGTGCAGTGGGTTGAGCACATGTGGCGTGAAGCGCAAGGACTGGCTTAGGGATCCCGGTACAAGCCCAAGTCGCTTCACAGGCGGTAAATCGACTTTCTCTCCCCCTCTCTGTCTTCCCCTCTTCTCTCCATTTCTCTCTGTCCTGTCCAACAACGAACAACGTCAACAATGGCAATAATAATAACCACAACGAGGCTACAGCAACAGGGGCAACAAAAGGGGGGAAAATGGCCTCCAGGAGCGGTGGATTCATGGTACTGGCACCGAGGCCAGCAATAACCCTGGAGAAAAAAAAAAAACATGTATGGCAAAAATCAACAGGAATGAAGAAAGATACTAGTGAAATGTGCAGTTTATTAGGAGGAGGGCCAACCATTCTATTTTCATCTACCTGACTTTTGTGCTTGAAATATATACAAATAAAATGGATGAAATTATTATGAAATGGTCTGGGAGGTGATGCAGTGGATAAAGCACTGGACTCTCAAGTATGAGGTCCTGAGATTGATCCTTGACAGCATGGGGACTAGAGTGATGTCTGGTTCTTTCTCTCTCCTGCTATTCCCTCTCATTAATAAATAAGTAAAAATATTTTTTAAATTATTATGGAAATTGGAAAAATCTGTTGTGGCCCTGGGGGATGCTAAAATACTTCTCCCCTTGGAAACTTGCTCCTGCTGTCCACTGGAAGAAATTTCTGAGCTGTGGTATTACTTCCCTTTTTCTTTGTCTTTTTCACAGCATGGGAGAAGACCTTTACATGCCATACATCAGACAAGAGGCTAATAACCAAAATATATAAAGAGCTTGCCAAACTCAATAACAAGAAAACAAACCCATCCAAAAATGGGGAGAGGACATGGACAGAATATTCACCATAGAAGAGATCCAAAAGGCCGAGAAACACATGAAAAAATGCTCCAAGTCTTTGATTGTCAGAAAAATGCAATTAAAGACAACAATGAGATACCACTTCACTCCTGTGAGAATGTTATACATCAGAAAAGGTAACAGCAGCAAATGCTGGAGAGGTTGTGGGGTCAAAGGAACCCTCCTTACAGCTATCAAGAACAATGAACCCACCTTCTCTGACCCATCTTGGACAGAGCTAGAAGGAATTATGTTAAGTGAGCTAAGTCAGAAAGTTAGAAAGATGAGTATGGGATGATCCCACTCATTAACAGAAGTTGAGAAAGAAGATCTGAAAGGGAAACTAAAAGCAGGATCTGACTAAATTGAAAGTAGGGCACCAAAGTAAAAACCCTGTGGTGAGGGGTAGACATGCAGCTTCCTGGGCCGGTGGGGGTGGGGGGTGGGGGTGGGTGGGTGGGATGGGACATGGTCTTTTGGTGGTGTTTACGTACACTCCTAGTAAAGTGTAGTCATATAAATCACTGGTTAATTAATATGAGAGGGGGGAAATTAATTGTACGTCTCGAAGTTTTTAAAACACATACTGAGTCTTTTTAATATATAGGCTGTGTATTTGATATGCGGACTCTCTCAAAAGCCTAGACCAAGTAGATCAGAAGCAACCAATGGCACAGCTACATACAAGATACTGGGTACTATACAGCAAACTCTTAACAACAGTACTTTTCAAAGTTAACCCAATTACCAAATAATGTGATTATAACACTAACTATCCATTGTCTTTTTGAACCCTAAGACAACAGGAACCTCACATCTCCACTATAGAACCTATATTTCCTCTAGTCCTGGAACCTTAGGCTAGGGCCCACTTTCCTGCATGCCTCTCCCAATCCATATCAAATAATATTGCATCTGCCAATCGCAACCTAATCAACACAACGATTGCCACCTCAACATGCTTCACTTCAGACAGTGTCCAGAGACTTCAGGTGTGGAATGACAACCCTTCAGCTTCATTACTCGGGTGAGACCTTTCTTTTCATAGTATTCTCTAATTCCATCTCAGGTGGTTCATTTTCTAACAAAGTCCCAAAACCTAGATATAGACCAGGTTCTGTGAGAGAGAGCATATGTTCACACGTATCCATAAACTAGTGCAAAATATATACCTGAAAGCAGAAGTACACTAGAGTTTGCAGTAAGTACCCCCCAACACTTCCTCTCCACTATTCCAACCTTTGGGTCCATGATTGCTCAACAATTTGTTTGGCTTTGTATGTTAACTCTTTTTTCAGCCACCAGGTACCAGATGCCATCAGGATGCCGGCCAGGCTTCCCTGGACTAAAGACCCCACCAATGTGTCCTGGAGCTCCACTTCCCCAGAGACACACCCTACTAGGGAAAGAGAGAGGCAGACTGGGAGTATGGACCAACCAGTCAACATCCATGTTCAGCGGGGAAGCAATTACAGAAGCCAGACCTTCCACCTTCTGCAACCTACAAGACCCTGGATCCATGCTCCCAGAGGGATAGAGAATGGGAAAGCTATCAGGGGAGGGGATGGGATATGGAGATTGGGTGGTGGGAATTGTGTGGAGTTGTACCCCTCCTACCCTATGGTTTTGTTAATTTATCCTTTCTTAAATAAAAAATAAATTAAAAAAAAAAACCAAAGGAACCCTCCTGCACTGTTGATGGGAATGTAAATGGGTCCAACCCCTGTGGAGAACAGTCTGGAGAACTCTCAGAAGACTAGAAATGGACCTACTCTATGATCATACAATTCCTCTCCTGGGGATATATCCTAAGGAACCCAACACACCCATCCAAAAAGATCTGTGTACACATATGTTCTTAGCAGCACAATTTGTAATAGCCAAAACCTGGAAGCAACCCAGGTGTCCAATAACAGATGAGTGGCTGAGCAAGTTGTGGTCTATATACACAATGGAACACTACTCAGCTATAAAAAATGGTGACTTAACCTTTTTCCTTTGTCTTTCATTTGTATCTCTGTCTCCATCTGTCTCCTATTTGAAAAAGTTAGCCTACAGAGGTGAAACCCTGGCAATGAGAGAGAAGGAAAGGAAGGAAAGAAGGAAGGAAGGAAAAAAGGGGTGGTGCATGAAAGGGAAAAAGAAAAAACTTCTCCCTAAAATTGAGTGATCAAGAAGGCAGAAACTGTGTAAAGAATTAGATATGATTAACATGATTGGGAAACTTAGTCTAAGGTGTATACAAATGGATATGCTTATAAATATTTGTATTTATATTCATGTATATTCTTCATGTGTCTATAGATATTTATATACACACATGTGTGTATACTGTTACATGTGTATACATCTACCTACATGGATCCCAGTACCAAGCAGATAGAAAGCACTCAGCCTTCTTATGAAGAATGTATACCTACAAGTTTGAACCTGTATCAAATCCAAAGGGAATTTAAACAAATTCCAGAGAACTGATATTATACAGAACATGTTCTGTCTATAATAACTAAAATTCATTAAGTTAATAATATAAACATAATATAAAATTGTAGGGGGCCAGGCAGTAGCGCAGTGGGTTAAGTGCATGTGGCGCTAAGCTCAAGGATTGGCCTAAGAATCCTGGTTCGAGCCCCTGGCTCCCCATCTGCAAGGGTTGCTTCACAAGCAGTGCAACAGGTCTGCAGGTGTCTGTCTCTCTCTCCCCCTTTCTGTCTTCCCTTTCTCTCTCAATTTCTCTCTGTCCTACCCAACAAAAATGACAGCAATAACAACAAAAGGGAAAAAATAGCCTGCAGGAACAGTGGATTCATAGTGCAGGCACCATGCCCCCGCAATAACCCTGAAGTCAATAAATAAATAAATATAAAAGTGTGAACAAAAAATGAGAACAAAAGTCATGAACAATATTTTTGAAAAATAGAGATATAAATTACAGGGGGAAAGTTTTACAAGCAGTGAAACAGCACTGCAGGTGTCTTTCTCTCTTCCTCTTTATCTCCCTCTTGATTTCTGACTGTCTCTATCAAATAAATAAGGGTAATAGAAATTTTTTTTATTTAAGAAAGTATTAATTAACAAAACCATAGGGTAGGAGGGGTACAATTCCACACAATTCCCACCACCCATTCTCCATATCCCGTCCCCTCCCCTGATAGCTTTCCCATTCTCTATCCCTCTGGGAGCATGGACCCAGGGTCATTGAGGGTTGCAGAAGGTAGAAGGTCTGGCTTCTGTAATTGCTTCCCCGCTGAACATGGGCGTTGACTGGTCAGTCCATACTCCCAGTCTGCCTCTCTCTTTCCCTAGTAGGGTGTGTCTCTGGGGAAGCGGAGCTCCAGGACACATTGGTGGGGTCTTCAGTCCAGGGAAGCCTGGCCGGCATCCTGATGACATCTGGAACCTGGTGACTGAAAAGAGAGTTAACATACGAAGCCAAACAAGTTGTTGAGCAATCATGGACCCAAAGGTTGGAATAGTGGAGAGGAAGTGTTAGGGGGATACTCACTGCAAACTCTAGTGTACTTCTGCTTTCAGGTATATATTTTGCAGTAGTTTATGGATACGTGTGAACATATGCTCTCTCTCACAGAACCTGGTCTATATCTAGGTTTTGGGACTTTGTTAGAAAGTGAACCACCTGAGATGGAATTAGAGTATACTATGAAAGGAAAGGTCTCACCCGAGTAATGAAGCTGAAGGGGTTTCATTCCACACGTGTAGTCTCTGGACACAGTCCGAACTGAAGCATGTTGAGGTGACAATTGTTGTGTTGGTAATAGAAAATTTTTTTAAAAAATTTTATTTATAAAAAGGAAACACAGAGTAAACCATAGGATAAGAGGGGTACAACTTCACACATTTCCCATCACCAGAACTCTGTATCCCATCCCCTACCCTGATAACTTTCCTATTCTTTAACCCTCTGGGAATATGGACCCAAAGTCATTGTGGGATGCAGCAGGTGGAAGGTCTGGCTTCTGTAATTGCTTTCCCGCTGAACATGGGCGTTGACAGGTTGATCCATATCCCAGCCTGCCTCTCTCTTTCCCTAGTGGGGTGGGTCTCTGGGGAATTGGAGCTCCAGGACACATTAGAGGGGTTGTCTGTCCAGGGAAGTCTGGTTGCATCCTGCTAGCATCTGTAACCTGGTGGGTGAAAAAAGAGTTAACATACAAAGCCAAACAAATTGTTGAACAATCATGGACCTAAAGGCTGGAATAGTGCAGATGAAGAGTTGTGGTGGGGTGTCTCCATTCTGTAGATAGCTAGTAGGCATATTTTACTTATATTCCAAAGGGCCTGTGGCTATACTAGAGTTTGTTTGTTTGTTTTTGTTTTTGTTTTGCCTGAGACTGAAATCTGATATGATGTGGATCCTAATTATTGTCAGGGGAGATGATGTCATGGCTGGCAGAAGGACCAGAAAGCTGGATCAGGGAAAAGACTAGCTCCCAAATATGGGAAAGGTGTATAAATGTTGTTGATTGTAAATTCCATTGATCTTATGTGATCTGGAGCCCATATTCTTAAAAAGAGATATAAATCATTGGATAAAGGAATAACACATATAGCTTATTGAAAGGGGGGAGCTTCATGAGTGGTGAGGCAATACTGCAGATGTCTATCTTTCACCTCCTCCACCTCCTCCACCCTTTTCAATGTCTTTCTCTCCTATCAAATAAAATAAAATAAGTTGCTATATTAGAAAAATAAATTGAAATAATATAATTATTTATCCAATCTATTATTTAGCTATATTTATTTTATTTCCATTTTTATTACGACAAATAATAGCTACAATGAATGGGAAATAATAGTATTTACTTCATTGTTCACAAATACATTTTACACCATTTGGGTCTTTCTGTTTCTTAATTAGGCTGTTCCCAACAAGATCATTTGTATGACAATTTCATCTGTTGGAGGAGTAGACATTTTTAAAATGAATAAAAGAAACACTACGTCTTAGATCTTTCTACAAACATCAGATTGCTTTAGGAAAATGTCAAACCAAGTGATAGAGGTTTTGCCACTATTTCCAAAAGAATAAAGAAAAGGGTAGTACACTGCCTATTCTACTATACACTGTTATCAGAAGTCACCACTATGCTTTGTAGATCGCACACATCACATGTAAATAACAAACACCAAGCTGTTTCCTCTGTAGGCTGCCAGTGAACTGAAGTAAAAACTGTTCCTAAAACTAGGCAAGCTCCAATAACAAGAATTGTAAACCCAGCAGTCACATGGGTTCCATTTAACACTGAGAAAACAAGCATTTCTAGATAACTGTCTAGTGTGTAAAAAACGAACAGTTCTAGAAACAGGAAATAAGCAAAGCAAAACTCAGGGAAGAAAATTTGGATGAACTTCATCAGAACTGGAAAAGCAGGCAGTTCTAGGGCAAGGGTATTAATTACGCAATCAGATTGAGATGTGCGTGAATGCATAGCATGAGTTCAGAGTAAAGGCACATTCCTTAACTGTATGTGGTCCTGGGTTCTATCCTCAGCACTCCTCAAAAAATAAAATCAAGTTTTCCTTTATCATTTCCCTTTCTGTTTAGGTTTCTTAAGTTCTATTCAAGAAAAAGGATCTGAATCACGAATGAGAATGTCTTGCAGGCACCTAGTAAGGAGAAATAAGCAAATGTACCAGTGGTAAGGACCAGGTTGAAGCACCCAGTAGACTGTATTTGTTACACTGTGCAAGGACACAGGTTGAAAACCCTGCTTCCCACCTGCAGGGGGAAGCTTTATACAGTGAAGCAGTCCTGCAGGTGTCTCTTTTTCTCTTCTCTATCTCCCCCTTCCCTCTCAATCTCTCTTTCTCTATCCAATAAATAAATAAAAACAAATTTTTAAAAAAGGAAAGAAATTGGACCAGGCGGGGCGGGGAGGGGGGTCATCTGGTAGAGCACACATGCCGCACAGGGATGCCTGGTCCCCATCTGCAGGGGGAAAGCTTCACAAGTGGTGAAGCAGTGCTGCAGGTCTCTCTCTCTCTCTCTCTCTCTCTCTCTCTCTCTCTCTCCCTCTCTGTGTTCTTCTTGCTTTCCAATTTCCCCTTGTCTCTATCCAAAATAAAATAAAATACTAAAAAAGGCATTGTGCCTATGTCAACAATTGTACTATAACCCAGTAACCCCCCAATGAATATCAATAAATAAATAACCAAACCCAGAGTGGCATCAAAATACTTTCATTAAATGTTGGTGGTAGAATTGGATGACCCTGACCAAGCTCCCCAAGACAGTTTCTCTATCTCCAAAGTGACTACTGGGATTGGATGATAGCTGTCCCAGTAGAGCATGCATTTTGTCAGGTAGGAAGACCTGGGTACGTCCCCTTTCATCTTCCCCCATACACACACCACCATACACACACACACACACACCACAGAGCACCATGAAATGGCACCTTCAAGAATGGCAGAGTGTTGTGATGGTATTTCCCTTCCTCTTTGTCTCTCTTTTCCTTTCTGTTGTCTTTCTTTTCTGTTGCTCAAACCGGGATCCTTACTTGGGTCCTTGTGCTTTGCGCCACATGTGCTTAACCCGCTGCGCTACCTCCCGACCCCCGCTGAAAATCTTTTTTATCAACTTCTTTTTGAACAACTTCAGTGCCTATAAGGACACACACAAACCAGTAAGTCAGTGAGTTAAAGAGAATATATGAAGTAGACAAGTATCTGAGCAATACTTTATGCATCAGACCTTCTCTGTGGGGGCCAGGTAGTGGCACACTGGTTGAGCCCACATGTTACAGTGCTCAAGGATCTGAGTCCGAGTCCCTGGTCACCACCTGCAGGGGGAAAGCTTTGCAAGTGGTGAAGCAGGGCTGCAGATGTCTTTCTCCCTATCTCCCTCTCCCCTCTCAATTTCCGGCTGTCTCTATCCAATAAACAATAACCATTAAAATTTTTTTAAAATTAACCTTCTCTGTGCATTGATGCTGTGATTGTGGTTTCAGCGCGTGGTGTATGTACAGTATTTCTACTTTAGGTAACACATCAGTTCTACTGCTAGAGAAGTGAGTGGCTGTTGGGAGATTGCTTCTGCCTAATTCATTATCTGTTTTCAACTATCTGTGCTCCATCTGAGAGGGCCAACAGGAAGCCTGCTTTTGATTTAACAGTACTCTGAACAAGCTCCTTCTATGGCTTTCCAAGAATTAATTACAGAGCTTAGTAAAGGCGCCTGCCACAAAGTCCCATGGATGGCTTTATGAGCAATTGCAGCAGCTACATTGATGCCAGCAGAATAAGAATTTCCTTGGAGGACTACATGGAAAGAGAAGGCTGGCTTGTGGAGCTATAGGCACAGGGGGTTCCTATATGCAGCTTGCAGGGAAGGGGTGGGGGCTAAATCATGAATCAAGACTGGTTCCCTGTCACACAGTAGCTAGGCTATTGGATAGTCTCAAGTGTAGGTTTTTATAGTTTGATTTAAAGAAGAAGAAAGACCGTTTTGATACGCAGCAAACAGGGCACTGTAGAGGGGGAGAAAGAAAGAAAGAAAGAAAAATAAGAAAAAGAAAAAAGATATCAAAGTGCTTATCAGGAAAGGTTGCAAAGCAGAAGAATGCTGGGATTTAATTGCATGTCTGTGCAGTGAAGAATCCTGCAGAGAATGTGGTGCTGGCGACACTGGGGAGACAGTGGCTGTTAACCAATTGCTGCAATAAACCAAGTTCCGGAGAGCACTTTACTTTAGGGCAAACTGAATATGGATGGAATCCTTGCCAGAAAGTTTCCGTTGCTGTGTGGGAGGGCAGGAAGCAGAGGTGAAGCCATTGGGAAGCCAACTGAGAGGTGGCGGTGGTTCCTTTGCTGAGCAAAGATTGCAGGAACCTTCTGGGGACTGGTGCCAGCTCCCTCAGGAGGGAGGGCAGGTTGGCTTCTCCCTTGTATGTGGATGGAGCTAAAATGACTGTCCACAGCGATTTGCACACTTATTGGATAAATACAGCCATGCATGATGGCACTGAGAACTTCATAATGCAAGCTTTTCTACCATTTTGAAGAGGTCTACCAGTCATGATGAGGTAGGAGTTTTTCTATCACAACCTGCCAGTACAGCGGAGGCTACTTGGGACATAATTAGGGGTCTCTCTCCCCAAAGACCTGTGTGTCCCTTCTGTTTTTGTGTTCAGAGCTGGTTCTGTGTCGGCTCTGTAGACATGATACTTAATCTCCTAATGACAGTAATTAAAGAACACAGTCTCTGGGATCTACTCAGTCTTCTGGGTATTTACTACTACTACTATCATATTATTATTATTGACAATCTTTTCAGCTACACTAAGCATTCCAGGCTTGCTCCTCTTCAAACATTTGTAAGTTTTCTGAGACTCCCAGCCATGACCATAATTGAGAAAAATAATTTTTTTCATCCTTGGGTATTGTTTTAAAAATAAATAATTGTCAAATGACATTTTTGTACTCAATCATTTCCCTTATTCTTAAAAATTCTGGAAAGTAAAATTCTCTTCGGGAGTTGGGCGGTGGCACAGCGGATTAAACGCATACAACGCAAAGTGCAAGGACCGGCTAAGAATCCTGGTTCAAGCCCCTGGATCCCCACCTGCAGGGTAGTTGCTTCACAAGCAGTGAAGCAGGTCTGTAGGTATCTGTCTTTCTCTCCCTCTCTCTGTTTTCCCCTCCTCTCTCGATTTCTCTCTGTCCTATCCAACAATGATGACATAAAGAACAACAATAATAACAACAACAATAAAACAACAAGGGCAACAAAAGGGAAAATAAATATTAAAATAAATAAATAAAAATAAATTTCTCTGCGTAGATAATCAGATTGTGATAGCCAGTTTTTAACGGATACGATAGCCCTTAGTGGTCTGGTCCAGTCTCTTATCTTTCATGGAGGAGTAGCTCCCAAATACACATCTCTGACTCAGACTTTCTTCTCTAAAGAGGCTGGTGTCTTACAGGACTGCAGTGTACATCTTCATTCTCTGCTGTCCACAGGCTATTGAGTCTTCCCATCTTAGTAAATGGTGACTTCAGCCTTCCAGATGCCAATGTTAAATCCTTGGTATCATCTTAGAGTCGTCTCTTTTGCTCCTCCTTTCCTGTTACCAGCACCACATCAGTCTTCCAGGAAAATCTATGGTTCTTTCTCCAAAGTATATCCAAAGTCCAACCACTCCCCCACCATATCTGCCACCTTTCTCTTGCACCTGGATTACTTTGTGTTGTTAATTTCACCTACAAAAAATGATATGACATAAGCCTTTAATAAATATTAGCTGTTATGAGAGGACGTTTGTGAAGGGGATGAAATATTTTCATGTCTAACCTTTGGAAAGTGGAAGAACTTGGAGTCGAGAAGCAACTATGTAAACAGCTTTAGAAATCTTCAAACTGACCTATAAGGAAGAGCACCTCAAACTTACTAGTTTTATGGTACACAAAGAAAATAATAAAAGGGTTCAACAACTGCATCTTTGTCCAAAAAAAAAAAAAGTGTCCCTGCTTTTTAACCTTCTTACTCTTTTCCTCTTACTCACAATATTGAATCCTTACAGAGGAGAATATGGTCTCATTGTAGATGCGTATACTTCACCTAATGGTCTTCCTGCTCTAGAGAATGAGACATTTACTTGTATCGGGCAGTAAATATCTACTCAGTGAGACTTTGACATGGGCTCTGTATAACTTGGATGTAATTTTCTAATTCAGCTATTTAAAGAGTAAAGACCCTACTAAGTGTTTTTCCTGCAAAGCAGAATTTATGAGCAAAGCTGACTATGTTAAGACTGTATCACTCATGGCATTAGATAAGTTCTCTTCCTCTTAGACAAGTTATCATTGCTTTTCTCTTTGAGATTTGAGTCCTACATGTAATTGTTGGTGTAATTGTTGGAGCTAAAATCTATCATAGACTCCAGGTAAACAAAGGCTTCTTATTTCAGTCATTCATCAGGCCTTGACATTTAGCATATTACATGCCATTGCTCAAATGAAAATATTTCACCTGAAAGTGTGGTGGCCCTCTCCATGATAACGTTAAAGGAAACCATTAAGCAGTTGTGCAGCACTTTGTGCTGGAACAGTGCTTTACAGTTATTTTTATCGCTCACCAAAGCCCCTAAAAGGCTCTTTCTATATCTTAAAACCAAAGCAGACAGAAAAGACTAAATTACTTATGGCAATAGAGAGATTAGATAACTAGATCAGAATGAGACCTGTGAATAATAAAATCAGATGATTTATTTAACCCACTGAACCGTTAAGTTAGGAGTTTATTCATTGTAAGGAAGGGCTAGGTTGTGGTGCACCTGGTTTAAAGCACATGTTACAATGTTTAAGGACCCAGGTTCAAGCCCCCGGCCCCCACCTGCAGGGGGGGAAGCTTTGCGATTGGTGAAGCAGGGTTGCAGGTGTCTAACTTTCTCTCTCCTTCTCTATCACTCCTTCCCTCTAGATTTCTGGATGTTTCAATCCAATAAATAAATAAATAAAGATAATTAAAGAAAAAAGAAAGAGAAAAAAAGTTTAATCATTGTATAAATTGTCCTCTGCTTTGGGATTGTCCCAGGTCACTAATGGTATAAGTCTAGTGTGAAAATCACATAATTTATAGTAACTGGCTTTGTGACCCAAGAGACGGTGCAGTGGTTGAGGCCTAGGCTTAGCAGCATGAGGTATAAGTTTGGTTCCCTGGCACAACATATGCTAAAGTGTTGCTTTGGTTCCTCTCTTCCACAAAATTAATAAAATTAAAATTTTAAAGATCTCCATTTCATTATGAGTACCTATAAAGAACAGGAAACTCCTAAAGAAATTAGATGTAAAAGAAAAAATCAATGTATTTTATTTTATTTTATTTTATTTATTGTCACCAAAGCTTAACCATTCCAGACTGGCTTTTTCTGACAGAAAGACAGAGAAAGAAAGGGAAAAACTCCACAGTACAAAAGATTCTTCCAGAGTATTTATACACATGGCAAAGCAAACACACTATCCAGGTGAGCTATTTTGTGAGTGAGCTCATATTTTCAAAGATAAGGTTTTATTATGCTGTGGTGTTAAATAAGTATGGAATCTCTGGTCTGGCCTGGATTTTGCATTTTAGGTTGGTGGGTTCTCCATTCAGCCAGTCAAGGGCTTAGGTTATTATTATTGTTGTTGTTGTTGTTGTTGTTATTTCATTTTTTTAGAGGGTGGGAGACAGTGAGAAGTAAGGAGGACGAGACTGAGAGGAGAGACACCTGCAATACTGCTACACCACATGTGATGCTTTTCTTCTCCCCCTGCAGGTGGGGACTGAGGACTTGAACCCAGGTCTTCTTCAATTGAAACATGTGTGCCCTATTCGTTGTGCCGCCACCTGGTACCTCCCTCACTTCAATGTGTGATTTCTAGGGTCACAGAAGCAGGGAGCAAGCAAGGGTGGAGGACTCGTTTTTTTTTTTTTTTTAATTATCAGTGATTTAATATTGAGTTACAAAGTTATATAGCTGTATAATTCCATACCATTCCCACCACCAGAGTTCTGAATCCCCAATCCCTTCATTGCAGGCCACTGTAGTTCTGTTAAGGTTATAGGTATGAGTTAACTATCATCTCTACAACTATCTATCTATATTTGTACATAATTTCCCCCTTTTTCTTCCAGATTCAGTCCTCTCTTCCCCTCCAATTGGATGTAGTACGACATCTAAATGACCCACCCTTTCCTGCTCTCTCTCTGCAGGTCTTGATGGAGCTGGAGTTCAAAACCTTCTTATTCTCTTCCTCCTATCACTTCTCTCGTACTGGGAGTCAAAATTATTTTTCAAGTGCAGAAGGTAAGAGTTTTGGCTTCTGTAATTGCTTTTCTGCTGGACATGGGCATTGGCAGGTTGACTCATACCCCTAGTGTGTTTCATCTTTCCCTAGTGATGTAGAGCTCTGGAGAGGTGAGGTTCCAGAACACATTGGTGAGGTTGTCTGCCCAGAGAAGTCAGGATGGAATCATGGTAGCGTCTGCAACTTGGTGTCTGGAAGGTGGCAAGACATAGAGTGAGACAAAATGGTTAATGAACGGGAACCAAAAAGTAGGAACAGAGCAGATGAGATTAGGGAGTTTTATGGTGGAAGGAAGCTAGGAAGTCCATTTTAAGCATGTTTCTAGAGGCCCACAACTAAGATAGTTTTTGCTTGAATCTGATAGCTAGCATGAAGTTGGATAAAGATATTGCCCGAGAAAATGGTGTCAGAGTAGAGAAAAGGGCTAGAAAGTTGGATTAGGGCAGCAAGTAGCCCCTATTCTTGAAAGAGGACTCATTTCTCGAGTACTCTGGATTAAAGTAATGCACAGCCCCTCAACACTTAGACAGTTTTGGCTGGAGGCAGTCACATAATCTCTGTAACAGGAAATGTTGGTGAGCACAGGGTCAGCTGGAGAGCACTTGTATTTCTTACAGACTGATTCTAGCTTGATTATAATTCTCTTTTAGGCTTTGAATTCACAATTTTAGTGACAGAGTTGACATGGCAGCCTCTTGCCAGGCTTCTTTTAAGATCGCAACTGTCTTTGAATTTGCCACTCTTTAAAGTCCTTTTGCTGTTTCCTCTCATTTGATCTCACAGGTGAGAGAGACTTGCAGGTAGTTGGGGGGGGGGGGGGACTGCTGCACTTTCTTTTTATTTTCTCAGGTCTGACAGCTTTGCAGTGGTGTCTTGGAAACCAGCTCTGCAGCTTAAGGAGGCTATATCTTGTTGCTCAATCAATCTCTGGAACAGATCTATCACACAGGATTACAGCTAGAAGTAGTATTTATTTCATGACTGGAACTAAATCTTGGGAGGCTATTACTTCAGCCTTTGTTCACTGTCGGTGACATCAGCAGTAGCATGGCTTCAGCTTGCCTATGTTTTCAGAAGTTGAGAAGATTAGGGGGAAGTTTGAAAGGAAGTGGGTGGGATGGAGTTGGTGTGACTGAGTCTGGGATTCAGAATTTAGGAGCTGGGAGCCAGTTCTCCAGACTGTGGAAAATCTGGTGTTGGACGTTGTTCACAGCTTTACATACTGTCTTTGTTTCAATAGTTCTGACTGAAAAAGTGTGTGGAGGTGGCGGGGCGGGGTGGGGAGGGGAGGTAGTGGTTGTAAGGTGCCCAGCTGAGTACACACATTAATTACCATGTGCAAGGACCTAGGTTCAAGCCTCTGGTCCTTCACATGCAGTGAGGCAGTGCTGCAGTGTTGCAGGTGTCTCTCTTTCTCCCTCTCTGTCTACCTCCCCATCATAACTTCTCTCTGTTTTATTAAACAAAAAATGAGGGAATCGGGCAGTAGTGCAGTGGGTTAAGCACAGGTGGCGCAAAGCACAAGGATGGGTGTAAAGATCCCAGTTTGAGCCCCCGGCTCCCCACCTGCAGGGGAGTTGCTTCACAGGTGGTGGAGCAGGTCTGCAGGTGTCTGTCTTTCTCCCTCCCTCTCTGTCTTCCCCTCCTCTCTCCATTTCTCTCTGTCCTATCGAACAATGACTACATCATCAACTACAACAATTAAAAAAAAACAAGGGCAACAAAAGGGTATAAATAGATAAATATTAAAAAATTTAAATGAAGGAAGGAAATAAGGAAAGAAAAAAAGAAAAGGAAAGAAGGAAGGAAGGAAGGAAGGAAGGAAGGAAGAGGGAGCTATGAAATTATTCTAGAATTAAGAGGGTGAAAAAATCTGAAACAACATGGAAAGGTAAAAGTAGTCAGATCTGGCTTCTGAGATTATTTCCTTTGGTGGTGGAGAAAGCAAAGTTAGCTTCCAATTATTCCTACTAATTTATTTTCTTTAAAATGTTACTGTCAGCACAGCAAATAGATCCCACGGACTGTTTTCTGAAAAAGGCCAGCAATTAATTTGTTTACAGACTGATCATTGCTCCAACTTAAGTCTCTAGGTCCTCAACTACTACTGACAACTTTGACCTAATTTTGAAAGGCTATTCTATTTGGCTGGGTTGCTGAGCTCTTTCTCAGAACCTCTTCTTAGGATAGTTGCCAAGTGCTCTTTTTGTAACAGTGTTGTAAAATCTGAGGAAAGTTGTCTTGGGTTATTGCCCAGGACCTAACACCCCAATTGCAAACATGCCTAGTTGCAGTCTTTATGTCCTATTAGAACTGAAACCAGACATCATCAACCTTCTCCTTCAGTAACCAGAAAGGTTCACTGAACCCTATGATTTAGCTGAATGATGGGAAGAGAATTTTACTTCTCTTGGTTTGAAGCAACTACTTACTCTAGCATGGGAAGTTCAATTCAATGCTTTTAAAATCAGGGTACCATTTTGTAAAGCACAGATCTCAAATGTAATGTGTTGGGCAGACTTTCATAGCTGTCTTAATTTCTACTCTGTCCTTTGACTTGAATAAGTTGGGTAGCTTTTTCTTTTTCTTTCTTTGCCTCCAGGGTTGTCGCTGGCACTACAAATCCACTGCACCTGGCAGCCATTTTTTCCCCATTTTTATTGCATAGGACAGAGAGAAATTGAGAGAGGAAAGGGAGATAGAGAGGGAGAGAGAGAGTGATGCTTGTGAAGCATCCTTCCTGCAGGTACTGCACCAGAACCTGAACCTGGATCTTTGCACGGGTTCTTGAGCTTAGTACTATGTGCACTTAATCAGGTTAGATACCACCCAGCCCCCCCCCCAGGTAGCTTTCTGTTTCTTGAGATTACACATGCCCCAGATGCCTCTGAAAACTGCAACATGTCTAGCATCAAAATATAATCAAGTGACACCTCTCCAAAATGTGAACGTGGTATTGCTGCTTTCAAAATTTACTTTCCCTCTTCCTCCTTCCTGTCTTCATGCCTGCCTGCCTCTTTTTATCTTTCCTTCCTTCTTCCCTTTCTTCTTTTCTCTTTCTTTCTTTCTTTCTTTCTTTCTCTCTTTCTTTCTTTCTTTCTTTCTTTCTTTCTTTTCTTTCTCTCTCTCTTTTTTTTTCTTTTTTATTTAAGAAAGGATTAATTAACAAAACCATAGGGTAGGAGGGGTACAACTCCACACAATTCCCACCACCCAATCCCCATAACCCACCCCCTCCCCCGATAGCTTTCCCATTCTCTATCCCTCTGGGAGCATGGACCCAGGGTCATTGAGGGTTGCAGAAGGTAGAAGGTCTGGCTTCTGTAATTGCTTCCCCGCTGAACATGGGCGTTGACTGGTCGGTCCATACTCCCAGTCTGCCTCTCTCTTTCCCTAGTAGGGTGGGTCTCTGGGGAAGTGGAGCTCCAGGACACATTGGTGGGGTCTTCAGTCCAGGGAAGCCTGGCTAGCATCCTGATGACATCTGGAACCTGGTGACTGAAAAGAGAGTTAACATACGAAGCCAAACAAGTTGTTGAGCAATCATGGACCCAAAAGGTTGGAATAGTGGAGAGGAAGTGTTAGGGGGGTACTCACTGCAAACTCTAGTGTATTTCTGCTTTCAGGTATATATTTTGCAGTAGTTTACGGATACGTGTGAACATATGCTCTCTCTCACAGAACCTGGTCTATATCTAGGTTTTGGGACTTTGTTAGAAAGTGAACCACCTGAGATGGAATTAGAGTATACTATGAAAGGAAAGGTCTCACCCGAGTAATGAAGCTGAAGGGTTGTCATTCCACACGTGAAGTCTCTGGACACAGTCTGAAGTGAAGCATGTTGAGGTGGCAATTGTTGCGTTGGTTAGGTTGTGATCGGCAGATGCAATATTATTTGATATGGATTGGGAGAGGCATACGGGAAAGTGGGCCCTATCCCAGGGTTCCAGGACTGGGGGAAATAGGGGCTCTATAGTGGAGATGTGAGGTTCCTGCTGTCTTAGGGTTCAAAAAGACAATCGATAGTTAATGTTATCATCACATTATTTGGTAATTGGGTTAACTTTGAAAAGTTCTTTTGTTAGGGTTTGCTGTACAGTACCCAGTATCTTGTATATAGCTCTGCTATTGGTTGCTTCTGATCTACTTGGTCTAGGCTTTTGAGAGAGTCTGCATATCAATTACACAGCCTATATATTGAAAAGATTCAGTTTGTGTTTTGAAAAACTTCAAAACATACAATTAATTTTCCCCCTCTCATATTAATTAACTAGTGATTTATATGATTACATTTTACTAGGAGTGTACATAAACACCATTCCCACCACCAAAAGACTGTGACCCATTCCTCCCATCCACTCCCACCCCCCACTGGCCCAGGAAGATGCATGTCTACCCCTCACCACAGGGTTTTTACTTTGGTGCCCTACTTACAATTTGGTCAGGTCCTTCTTTTAGTTTCCCTTTCAGATCGTCTTACTCAACTTCTGTTGATGAGTGGGATCATCCCATACTCATCTTTATCTTTCTGACTTAGCTCACTTAACATAATTCCTTCTAGCTCTGTCCAAGATGGGTCAGAGAAGGTGGGTTCATTGTTCTTGATAGCTGCATAGTATTCCACTGTGTATATATACCACAGCTTTCTCAGCCACTCATCTGGTGTTGGGCACCTGGGTTGCTTCCAGGTTTTAGCTATTATGAATTGTGCTGCTATGAACACAGGAGTACACACCTCTTTTTGGTTGAGTGTTATGGAGTCCTTGGGGTATATAACCCCAGGAGAGGAATTACTGGATCATATGGAAGGTCCATGTCTAGCCTTGTGAGAGTTTTCCAGACTGCTCTCCACAGAGGCTGTACCAATTTACATTCCCACCAGCAATGTAAAAGGGTTCCTCTGTCCCCACAACCTCTCCAGCATTTGTTGCTGCTGTCCTTTTTGATAGATGCCATTCTTACAGGAGTGAGGTAGTATCTTAGTGTTGTCTTAATTTGCATTTCTCTGACAATCAGTGACCTAGAGCAGTTTTTCATATGTTTGCTAGCCTTTTGGATCTCCTCTGAGGTGAATGTTTTGTTCATATCCTCTGCCCATTTTTGGATGGGGTCATTTGCTTTTTTGGTGCTAAGTTTGCTGAGCTCTTTATATATTTTGGTGATTAGTTTCTTGTCTAATGTATGGCATGTGAAGATCTTCTCCCATTCTGTGAGGCGTCTCTCTGTTTGTTTAATAGTTTCTTTGGATGTGCAGAAGCTTTTCAATTTGATGTAGTCCCATTGGTTTGTTTCTGCTTTAGTCTTCCTTGCAATTGGGTTTGATTCATCAAAGATGTCCTTGAGGTGTAGGTGGGAAAGTGTTTTACCAATGTTTTCCTCTAAATATTTTATTGTTTCTGGTGTGACATCTAGGTCTCCCAGACCTTAAACTATATTATGAAGCCATCATCATCAAAACAGCATGGTACTGGAACAAAAATAGGCACACAGACCAGTGGAACAGAATTGAAAGCCCAGAAATAAATCCCCACACCTATGGAATCTAATCTTTGATAAGGGGGCCCAAAGCATTAAATGGAAAAAGGAGGCTCTCTTCAATAAATGGTGCTTGGAAAACTGGGTTGTAACATGCAGAAGAATGAAATTGAACCACTTTATCTCACCAGAAACAAAAATCAACTCCAAGCGGATTAAAGACCTAGATTTCTCCCTCTTTCTTCCCGTCTTTCTTTTCTGATAAAGATAGAAATTGAGAGGGAAGGGAGATATAAAGAGGGAGAGACATAGACACCTACTCTACTGATTCACCACTCATGAAGCTTTCAGTCTGTAGATGAATAGTGTGGGGCTTGAACCTGGGTCTTTGTATGTGGTAACATGTGTCCTTTACTAAGTGTGCCACTATCTGACCCCCAGATATTAATATTTTTAATATTTATTTATTTGTTTATTCCCTTTTGTTGCCTTTTTTATTGTTGTAGTTATTATTGTTGTGTTGTTGATGTTGTCATTGGTAGATAGGACAGAGAAATGGAGAGAGGAGGGGAAGACAGAGAGTGGGAGAGAAAAATAGACACCTGCAGACCTGCTTCCTTACTTGTGAAGCGACTCCCCTGCAAGTAAGGAGCCGGGGGCTTCAACTGGGATCCTTAGGCCAGTTCATGCTCTTTGTGCCACCTGCGCTTAACCTGCTATGCTACTGCCCAACTCCCTATTAATATTTTTTTAGACCATAATGATCATACCAAAGGCAATCTCTTCTCTAGTTTCCTCTATCCACCTTTAGTTTCCTTTATATCTATCCTTGGCAAGGAAGGTGCAGTGGGTGAGGGGAAAAAAATAAAATGAGGAAAGAACAAAGTTGACTGCATTAGCCTTTGCCTCTGGGTTCTGGGTTATTCTCATCCTGTCAGAATAATTAATGAGGGAGAAGTAGTCCCCAGAAGAAATGTGGCTAGAAGCTCCGGTCTGCCCTCCATCCTCTACATGCCAAGAGGGACAAAGTCTCGAGAAAGCTTCCCCAGTGGGAGTTACTGGAAAAGTGACCCTGGGTAAAACTTTCTTTATCGCTTTGGGGTAAGTTAATTTAGGGTCAAGAGTGTGCACAGAGCTGCAAAGGGAAAGGAAGATTCTTCTCAAATTGCTTACAGTTTAGAGGGGGAGGAAATCTTTATATAGTAGTTATGATGAAAGAACTTTACAAAACAGTGGGTAGCCCAAAGCCGGCCTTGGGTGGACAGATCAGAAGGTGGGGACAGAGAAATATTCACTCTGGGGACTCTGCAAAAGGCTTCAGGAAAAGACGGCTCTTGGGTAAGCCTTAAAGGAAACACAGCTACTGATGAATGGGAAGAAGAGGGAGAGATTATGGATGGAGGATGTTAAAACTGAAATTTCTCTTGAGTTCATGACACCTCTATCCAAATGGCAATTACACCTAAATCCACCTTTCCTTCTTTTTTAAAAACTATTTATTTACTTGATAGGACAGAAATAAATTGAGGGGAGAGATAGAGAGATAAAGATAGACAGAGACCTATGGCACTATTTCATTACCAGTTGCCCGTTGCTGGTGAGGACTGGGGCCTTGAACTTGGGTCCTTGTGCCCGGTAATGTGACAATGTGTGCATTCAACCAGGTATACCACTGCCTGGCCCCTGAATACACCTTTCAAAAAGTTTATCTACTGGTTCAATCTGCATAACCCAAGGCAGTACTCAACTTTATTTTATACACTAAAATCAGGCTTCGCTGGGATTTCAGATGCTGCATAATTCCCTCTTTGATGAACTCAGAGATATGAGTAAATATTACAGGAAGATTGCTTTTTTAAGAATAAGGAAAAAAGAATAAGGAGATACTAAGTCAATATTTTCATAACATTTTCTTTTTTGTTTTTAATTTGGACACTCAATTGCTAATTTTTCTTGGGAATTAGTAGCAAAAGATGAGGTCTTTGCAGTATTAAGGAGTCAAGAAATTTTTTTGTTTTTGCCACCAGGCTTATTGCTGGGGCTCAGTGCCTGCGCTGTTCTACCATTCCTGATAGCCATTTTTTCTTTAGAGGGTGAGAGAGAGAGAGAGAGAGCGAGAGAGAGAGAGAGAGAGAAAAGGAGAGACACCTGCAGCACTTCTTCACCACTTGTGAAGCTTCCCCCTGCTATAGGTATTGAACTGGGACTTGATCCAGATCCTTGTGCATGGTTATGTGTACACTTTACTAGTTTAGTCACTATCTGGTCCCAAGAAACTCTTACATTTTACATTTATAAAACTTGTTCATGGTTTGGAAGGTAGCATAATTGGTAGAGTGTTTGACTGGCAAATGTAAGGTCCTGAGTTTATTTCCTCATGATTGCATGTGCCAGAGTAATGCTCTGCTTACCCCCCACCTCCCAATTAATAAAATGTTCTAAATATTAAAAAATAAATAGCATTGATTATCCCATTTGGATAATCATTACTGGGTTAAAATGTTATCTTTCCAGCCCTTCTACCAAGTTACTGAGGTAAATAATGAAACAAGTGAAACTTAAACCCAGGTCTCTGACTCCCAGTCTCCAGCCCTTCCATCTTTGGGTCACAATATCCATCCCAACAGCATGTGTTGTTTATTTTATTATCCAACTTGAAAAGCAGCAATCTAGGGACTGGGCAGTGGCACACTTTATTGAGTGCACATGTTACAGTGCACAAGGACCTGGGCTCAAGCCCCCCAGGTCCCATCTGCAATGGGGGAAAACTTCTTTTTTTCTCTTTCTCCCTTTCTTTATCTCCATCCCCTCTCAATTTCTCTTTGTATTATCAAATAAATTTTAAAAATAAGGAAAAGAGATTCCCCAGAACCCCACTCCACTAGGAAAAGAGAAAGGCAGGCTGGGGGTATGGATCGACCAGTCAACGCCCATGTTCAGTGGGAAAGCAATTACAGAAGCCAGACCTTCCACCCTCTACAACCCACAAGGACCCTGGATCCATACTCCCAGAGGGATAAAGAATAGGGAAGCTATCAAGGGAGAGATGGGATATGGAGTTCTGGTGGTGGGAATTGTGTAGAGTCGTACCCCTCTTATCCTATGGTTTTGTCAGTGTTTCCTTTTTATAAATAAATAATAAAAAAATAAGGAAAAGAAAAGCAGCAATCCTTAATATGGACGAGAATAAACGGCTAAGCAGTTTCTGTTGGTGGGAACACAAATTGATAAGCATCCTTTAGTAAGTCTGGAAAATTCCATTTAATTAAAAAAAAATTTTGTCTTTATTCATTGGCTAGAGACAAAGAGAAACTGAAAGGGTAGAGGAAGATAGAGAGGGGGAGAGAAAGAGATACACCTGCAGCACTACTTCACCGCTTGCAAAGTTTTCCCCCAGCAGGTGGGGACCAGGGCTTCAAACCTGGGTCCTTGAGCAAACATGTGCATGTGCGCTCAACTAGGTGCACCACCACCTGGCTTCCAAAAGTCTGGAAAATCTTTTTTTTTTTTTAATATTTATTTTATTTATTTATTCCCTTTTGTTGCCCTTGTTTTTTTTTTTTTATTGCTGTAGTTATTATTGTTGTTGTCGTTGTTGAATAGGACAGAGAGAAATGGAGAGAGGAGGGGAAGACAGAGAGGAGGAGAGAAAGATAGACACCTGCAGACCTGCTTCACCGCCTGTGAAGCGACTCCCCTGCAGGTGGGGAGCCGGGGTTCGAACCGGGATCCTTATGCCAGTCCTTGTGCTTTGCGCCACCTGCGCTTAACCCGCTGCACTACAGCCCGACTCCCAAGTCTGGAAAATCTTATGAAGAACCACAATACTGTTTCTACACTTTGACTTAGTAGTTCCACTTCTAGGCTTTTACTCTAAGTAATAAGTGAGAGATGTGGCCACAGATTTATATAGAAATATTTTCACTGGAATATTATTTATAATATCCAACAATAAGAGACTAGTTAAGAACATTATGGCAAATTCCAGTAATGGGATGTTTACTGAGGTCCTTTGAATTCACTGAATAGAGGATTGAAGAATATTGACAATTAAATATTAGGAAGATTTTTTTGAAGAATTTTTTTTTAACCAGAATGTTGCTCAGTTCTGGCTTATGATGGTGCCAGGGATTGAATCTAGGGCCTCCAGAGGCTGAGATTCCAGAGCACGAAAGGTTTTTGCATAACAATTATGCTATCTCCCCAGCGTGGGGAGACTTTTATGATATAAGATTAAATAATTAGATGTCAGGCTCAGGCAAAAACTAGTAAAGGCGTGGGCCCTTTAGAATAGACCTACTAGCTTTTTCCAAAATGGAGACCCCAAATCTTCATCTGCAATATCCTTGCCTTCAGGTTCATGATTAGTCAACAATTTGTTTGGCTTTATATCCTAACTCTTTTTCAGCCACCAGGTTCCAGATGCTACCATGATGCCAACCTGACTTCCCTGGGCAGACAATGTGTCTGGAGTCCCACCAATGTGTCCTGGAGTCCCACCTCTCCAGATCCCTACTCCACTATGGAAAGAGAGAGACAGGGTGGGAGTATGGATTGACCTGCCAATGCCCATGTTCAGTGGGGAAGCAATTATAGAAGCCAGACGGTCCACCTTCTGCATCCCATAATGATCCTGTTCCATACTCCCAAAGGGATAAAGAATAGGGAACCTATCAAGGGTGGGGATTGGATATAGAGTTCTGGGGGTGGGAATTATGTGGAACAAGGTGCTCATTCAAGCCCCCAATCCCCACCTCCAAGGAGAAAGCTTTCCAAGCAGTGAAGCAGTGTGGCAGGAGTCTCTGTTTCTCTCTCCCTCTCTATCTTCCCCTTCCCTCTTGATTTCTCATTGTCTCTATCAAATAAATAAACTATTTTTTTAAACAGGAAATTGTTGAAATAAAGAAACAGACCACAATTTTAACAATGCATAACTGCTGATAATGAAATTGCAAATAGTATTTTAAAAATATATTTGTATCATATTTCTATCAAGAGAATATAATGATTTTATAATTCAAAAATTCTATTAACTTTTGTTAATAGAATTGTTAATAGGAATTGTTAATAGAATTGTTAATTCTAAAGAGAAGGAGGAATTAAAGGATCTAAAAGTGAGTGTCTAGTTAAAACTTCAGTTTATGGGAGTCGGGCGGTAGCACAGCAGGTTAGGCGCCGGTGGCACAAAGCACCAGGACCGGCAGAAGGATCCCGGTTCGAGGCCCTGGCTCCTCACCGGTAGGGGGTTCACTTCACATGCGGTGAAGCAGGTCTGCAGGTGTCTATCTTTCTCTCTTCCTCCCTGTCTTCCCCTCCTCCCTCCATTTCTCTCTGTCCTATCCAACAACGACAACATCAACAATAATAATAACTACAACAACAATAAAAGCAAGGGCAACAAAAAGGAAATAAATAAATATTTTAAAAATCTAAAAAAAAAAAAACCTTCAGTTTATATCTCATGTTTGGAAAAACAAACAGACAAATAAATGTAGGGTTTGTTGTATTTCCAAGAAGAAGATTTAGAGTTATGATATAAATGGAAAGAAACAATTGAATAAAGTATATATATATATATATATAAAGTTCAAATTTGGGTCTTAGTAGTTGGGTTACACCTATGATGAAGCAAGTTTGAAGATACCTGTAGGAGCCAAGCTAGGCCTAAGAAGCCCACAAGATGTCTTGACACAAGAAGTTCAGTAAAGTTCTATCATTTTAGTCATTCGGCTTCTTCCTTCACAAGCTTTGGCTCTGCTTCCTTCTGCATGGTGAAGAACTGAAGATTGACCAGAGAGCAATAGACATAGCCAGCCAAAGCCAAAATAAATTCTAGAACTTTCTAGGTGGGCAAGAAAGAGCTGGAAGGAAAAACAGCTGAAGGGGGTAGGGTTAACACTCTTTGCAAAGGGAGACTTCAGTCTTTAGAGGGCTTCCAGTCTGGACTTGGAGAATTCATCAACAGGAAAATAAATAACTGGCATGCTCTGTATTTACTTTGCCTTTCTCAAGGTTGCAACATAAATTTCCCAACTTTGAAAACTGCTAAGGCCAAGGAGACATTTTGTGAGTTCAGGGTCTCTCTAGTCTGT